>NW_020450877.1:0-339890 GCF_003343035.1 Apteryx rowi | reverse complement strand
TGTCTTTCCTAAAAAGCACGTAGCCATCCATGACAGCACTCCAGTCATGCGAGCTATCCCACCATGTCTCTGTAATGGCAATGAGATCATGGCCCTGTGACCGCACACAGATCTCTAGTTCTTCCTGTTTGTTCCCCAAGCTGCGTGCATTGGTGTACAGGCATTTCAGAGAGGTGATCGAGCATGCAGGTTTCCCAGGAGGGGTACAAGAGGGTCCTCCATAGCCACATCCCATGCGCACTTCCCTGGCTGCATTCACCTGCTGGAGGCATCCTGCCTTGAGCAGTCTTTTGCCAACTACCCTGTCACTATAACTCTCCCCTTCCCCCATCTTTCCTAGTTTAAAGCCCTCCTTAGCAGGTTGGCCAACCTGTTGGCAAAGACCCGCGTGCCCCGCCTCGTGAGGTGGATCCCATCTCTCGCCATCAGTTGTCGATCTTCAAACAGGGTCCCATGGTCGTAGAAACCAAAACCCTGTTGCCAACACCAGCGGCGCAGCCAGTTGTTAACCTGGAGAGTCCGTCTCCTCCTCCTCTCATCCATCCCCCTCACTGGCAGGATTGAGGAGAAGATGACCTGGGCTCCCAGACCCTTGACCACCATCCCCAGAGCTCTGAAATCCTGCTTGATGGTCTCCAGTTTGCCCTTGGTGTCATTGGCGCCCACATGAAAGAGCAGCAGTGGGTAATAGTCCAAAGCGTGGACAAGCCTTGGCAGTCTTTGCATGACATCTCTCACACGAGCCCCCGGCAGGCCACAAACCTCTCTAGACATGAGGTCAGGTCAGCAGATAGATGCCTCCGTCCCCTGTAGCAGGGAGTCCCCCACAACAATCACCCGCCGCTTTTTCCGGGCGTTCCGGCAGGGCACAGGGTCTGTTGTCCCAGGTACTTCCCTGGCAAAGAGCTGAAGTGTGGTTTGGGTGTATATATGTGTTGATTTAGAGTAAATTGAAATTGATTCCATGAAGTACATCTTGAGAACTAACAGTTTTAGGACAAATGCTACAGTTCTAGCTAGAATCCCCAATGCTTATCATTTTGATTCTGCACTCTGTTACACCTGTATATATATACTTTATTAAATGGTGAAATACCAAGTTAACCTTGTGGCTTTTCATTGAAAGCCTCTATTTCATCTTTATCATTATAAGAAACCCTCTATATAGGGTTTTCCATAGACATATGCTTGTTACTATATGCTTGATTCTCATGTCATGGTAGGTTTTCTATCTCCATTGCACCCAAATTCTGGAATGCATTGCAAGAAACATCCAATATTGGTTTATAGATGAATTAACTATCAGCTGAACTACTATGCAGTAGAAGTGATTGAACTGTAAATTGTGTTACAATCTCTGTCTGCTTTCTAGATCAGAATTTTTTGTTAGGGACTTTTAATTCTCTTTAATTTTCACTTGGGAGGGGGAGGGAAGTGGGAGGTTGCACTTCGGTTTCTGTTTTGCCATGGAGCTCATCATACTAAAATCAGGTGGGTGATTTCAGTACAAAGCTATTTGATTATGCAACATGAAATCATGTAACAGCACAATTGCTTTAAATGCTTGGAATTATTTTAATTATCTCAGAGTAATGCTTGCCTTTAATGCCTCCAAAAAGCAGAAAAGAATTTATGCAAATTAGGAAAATGACATAAAAAATGTTCTCATATACTATCTGCCTTCCCCCCCCCCCCCCCCGACACTTTGGAGTCTGCTGTCCCTTGAAATGCCTCCAGCACTAGCATCAGTGAGAAATGAGATTCAGGGTATTCATAATGCTCAGACAAGGAGTACCAAGGAGATGGTATTGGGATTAAACTAAGAACAAGTCATAAAGTGTGAGAGGAAAAAGGTTGTATGGGAACCTATATCATCTAGTAGAGTGTTATTGATAGTTTCCCTGATGATTTGCTACATGAAGTGAGGCTGGAGGTTTAGCCACTCCATGAAAGACTGAAATTTCAGGGTGAAACCATACAAACCAAATTTTTGTGGGAAAATAAACAAAAAGACAAGGAGATTCCAGTAGATTCAGCAGTCCAGCTGTGATACACATCTGGGGGCAAGAGAGGGTCAATTCAGCTTGCCCAAACAGCTGTATCTCTGATTTCCACGGGAAAATACACTCTGATCTGGAGAAATGTTTCATGGAGGGAACTTTCACCCAATAGGCATGTTCCTGTCAAAAGATTTGATTTTGAGGAGTCAAGCTTTTCCGTCAATATTCTCTCTGTCAAACACACACTCCTTTAAAAACATTCTTGAACATCTTTAGTTGTTAGTAGGTTTATCGGAATATAAAGGACTCCAATTCTCAGATGCAAGGATTTATTTTCTGGAGAGTGATGTTACAGCCTGAACTCACAGAGTGTGATGGGCATCTTTTTAGAGCTCCTTGGAGAGGATCACCAGAAAGACACAAAGCAGTTTCATTAAAAATATATATATATATATATATATATATGTAATGTTACTTCCATGTCAGTGCTACTATATTATACAGCTGAACATGCTTGTGTGCTACATAAGAGACCTTTAAGCACAGTAATATATTGAATGAAAACTACCAGCCATTTCTAATTTGTGTCACCTACACAAATCCAGAAAATTTTACAGATAAGGAGCAAAATGAAAATAGCCAATATCCATGGGCACCACCATTTATTAATCTAGTATTCTTCTCATTCATTGCCACATGTAAAAAAAAAAAGTATAATTTAATGTCAGAAATCATTCCATCTGTTATCAGGATTTTCCAAATATTTGAAAGCCTGTGACATTACAAACATGCATCATATATTATCAACACTATCACTCTTTCTTGCAGAGGACTGTGAAAAGGCCACTGTTTTGCTACAGGCTACTAAATATTGATTTCTGTATCATAAGTCACAGTCATTTGAAATACTGATGACATTTGGCTTTGGTATATGTTTATTTTGGGGGGGACTAGAATTTTTATGGTGTACTTTGCAGATGCTAATTTAAGAAAAGCAAAAGTAATGATCACCATTTGATTTATTTTTGCTATAGGTGAACTGTGCAATTTAGCTCTTGTCAGCATGCAAATTAAAATTGTCTTATGCTATTTAGCTTTTTTAGATATCATTAATGTGATTGCTTATGTACCTTCTGTCTCGTGGACTTGAAGTGTTCATTCAAAGCTCATCAGCAATGAGCTATCTTTGGTGACAGCTACTGTAAATGCACTCTGGGGAAAACTGATTTAAGAAGCTGGAGCTCTTCAACGTAAATGTTTTGTGGTGTTTCATTCCAATGCTCTGTGAATTCATCAGAATCCTATTTAAAGATCACTATCTGCAAAGTTTGTGGGCTGCCACTTTGAAGTGATTTCTCACCTTGCTTCAAACAAAAAGAGCCTTAGCACTTGCCAGAGACTCAGCCTCTAATGAAAAAAATCCCAAGCCTATCTTGGAGGAGGTTGTTTAGGGCAAAGGAAAAAGAGTCACCACTTTGTACTATGAAATCCATGACATTCAAGCCTGTTTTTTTTTTTTTTTTTAAAAAAAGAACTGTTTGATTTTGGAGATTGTTAAGGTTTCCATACTGAGATGCAATGAACTTTACTCAAGTGTTAGGCATTCACCCTTCTGTTCAAGTAAACACTTTATTCACCCATTAGGGTTATTCTCTCTCTCTCTCTCTCTCTCTCTCTCTCCCTCTCTCTTTCTCCTTCTCCTTTATTTAGAGTTTTATGATGGAGGCTGTGGAAGGGCCAAGACATTTGCTAATTTTGTTCTGCTTCCTGTGGTGTTGGTGTTTCTCTCACTTCTGTCTGGGCTGCTGGTAGAATAAATGGTGCTGAGTTGTCAGGCATTTAGTCCAAAGTTAGTCAGCAGAAACAGAAAATCATGTTCTTCAGGAAATTCTAAAATATTGATTTTTTCCCTACTTTTCAGGAAAAAAAAGTGTATTTTAAAGGTCTCACAGAAAGAGTTTTTAAATAATGACAGTATTTCATTCAGTTATTTAAAAGATGTAATTGAATCTATGAGCTTGCTCTATAGTGTTTCAAGGTCAGTTATGGTATCCTATCAGCTCTGCAGCCACAAATTAGGCCCTGAGAGAGTCTGACCTGCTGCAGCTTCCTCTGGATTCCCAGCTGTGGGGAGCTGGGTTGGTGTGGGGTTTGTGGGTCTCCCAGACACCTTGTATAAGGCTCTTCCTATATTAGGGCTTCCAGACAGTGATGGATGGGGTTTTGGCAGGAAAACAGCAAAAGCGAGTGGTTTCCAATTCCCAGGCACTGCATGTGGACTGCCCTGGAACCATGCAACACCAGGCAGGCCTGCCAGCAGTGGTCAAGGTGCACTGGCAGAAGCTGCAACAGATTTCCAACCTGTACTTCAATGGAAGTTTTGTGTGAAACATTGTTTTCAACAAATTAGCCTCTTCAATGAATCTGAAAAGTAATCAGGAAATTCCCCACCAGCTCTAGATCGGAGGTTTCTGTGGAGTCACACAGGCTTGTGCTTGTCATGTCGTTTGCATGTGACTCACATGATGCCCCAGAGCAGGGATGAGTGGGTGGGTGAAAAGCCTTCAGTGATGGAATATAATCAATCTGTGGAAGATAAGTGATTTTATGGAAAGCCATTCAACTTCACTTAAGTCACTGAAAAAGGTACAAGTGATTGAGAGATTGAAAGGCTGGGACATAGGCATTTTGAAAATGTTGCCTTCTGCTACATTTTCATCAAACCCAGATGGTGTAGCTAATGTTTTCCAGTTTCTAGCCAAGTCAGGGGTTTAGACAGTAGCAAACTGACTGAAGTTTGAGCTGTGGGGAGAACAAATGGTAAATCATGTTGAAGAAACAGCACATTGAACACTTGGCAGGTATTCCTCTGTCTTTTTTATTATGCAATTTACCCATATTGTTTTCCAAGAGAGTCATAGCTTGGGATAAAGTCAGGTCTTTCTTTTCTTGGAGTTGCAGAAGCCCAGGAAACAAGAGTGCCTGTTTAGCTGAGGCAAATACGTGGGTATTTACTTTGGGGTATGTGCTTGACCTCTTCTCTGGATGCAGCCAAAAGCAGAGTGGTGCTTATTTTGGACGTTCCACTATGCTATGCCAATAGACAGAAATATATACAGTGTATCCCAAAACTGTGGCTATTTTATTTATCTGGTTTACTTAAAGGGAATATATTATATTTATTTCCCCCCCTCATATATAGAAAAGTATTGACTTTGTTCAAAATATCCCTCATATCTTAAGTTCTCCTGATAGTAGAGCCTATCTCACTCTCATTTATCACAGTTTGGGTCAAATGTGGTCCACAAGGTAGATTTCACTGTTAGGTTAATTTATCATTAGATTTGAGGTGCATAATAACCACATGTGCTTTTTAAGTGCAGGTGTAGGACCTAGATTTATGACATTAAATGATCAAAACTGCCCTTCCTATGTGGTTAGGGGCAAACTCCTTCTTAAGCACATATATGTAGGCTGAGTTCTGGACTTACTCAACAAAAAAAGGAAGCAACCATCCTCCTGAGTCCCAGGTCTGGGATTCACTGCAGAGTAACTCTGTGGTTCAGACATTTCTCACAGACTGTGGAAACCTTCAGAGGGTTTGTGTCACTTCTGTTCAGACTGTGAAATTTCCGCAGTGATGCCTTAAGCTCTGGTCCTGGACATGGAAGCCTTCTCTCCAATCTTCCATCCTATTCTCATGTCTCCCCCTCCTGTGTCTGGAAGGCTCTCTTGGACATGTGAAGGCAACAGCTGGTTTTGTAGTGGTTTGACAAAGAGCTCTTTTACTAGAAGGCTATATGGTGAAACATGTGCCACGATACTTGGCTCCAACATTTAATGCCAGCTTTATGCCTTTATGAAAGCTATGGTATAGATGAAAATACTTGGTCTGAAATAATTTGTATATGGTTTATAGATAAGAAAAATGTGATTCTCTGCCTCTACCTAGTCCAGAGCATATTTGTCTTTTTCAGTCAGTTGGTAGCAGACAACTCCAATATCAATGACTGTGGGACCTTGGCCTCAGTTTATGTAGTAAGAAAACTGGATTTACTTTGTTTTTTCCAGTCTAGTGATCAAGAATGTTTTGGACACATCAGATTTCTCCAGCGAGGAATCCTGAATAAAATCCTGCACCTTTTATTCAATTAAACAACCATTTTTTATGTGATTAACTTCAGATTAGCTGCTTCAATACATCCACACAAAGAGGTTTCTAAACAAATGATGATTCTTCAAATAGCATGTGCTATGAAAATATTATGCGAATGGTAACCAGAGTAATTTATCATGTTTTCTTTATATGAGACTGGAAAAAAGTCATGCTACCATGTAATTAATTAAAAAATTCTTTAAAATAAACTTCAGCAAAAGGCAATTAACATAAAACAAATAACACTGTAAAACTCTAAAGACATTCCTGGAATAATTTAAGGCCAGAAACACAAGCTGTGGAAATGACTATTTAAAAATGTATTAAAAAATCATAAATCACTCCTTGGATTTAGTTTGGTTTAAGTATTGAATTTGTACTCAACTCTTATTTAAAAATCTCTAAAATAATAATAATAAAAATCTTATGTCATGCCCTTTGCCTCTAGTTTTATATATTAATTACACTACCAGAAAAATCTTTTTTTTTTTTTTTTTAAATCAAGTCCAGAGTAAACCCATGGTCTAAACCCTTTCACCACTGGGAGCTACTTGAAAGATTTTCCTGGGCTTGAGGGGGAGCTATATTTCAAGAGACTTACAAAAATATTAAGATTGCTATGAGTGTTAAAAGACTGGCCTATATAGTTAGTAAAGGTTACTGTTCCCAGTCAATCAAGTTGAAGAACATGATGTTTATGTCAGTCCCTGAAGGTCTGCACTCTGATGAGACCTCAGCACAGATGACTTGTTAGGGGAAGACCCTGCTTTCTGAGCGTAGGATGATGGCAGCAAGGTTATAGCACATCTCATATGCCATTCCCTTTCCTGTTAGCCCACTGGGAGAACAGACCAGAGTCATAAAAATGTATATATTTCAAAAACATACTTCAAACAAGGATCAACAGACAATAAGCAGCAACCTTGCCTAAGATTTATGGAGTTTGAAGTAAGCACAATTCTGAAGCAAAAGACCACACCGTAACCACTGTAACTCCTAAAGAATATAAAAGATCTGTCCAAAAACTGGTTTGTCATCATCAATCAAGAAGAATCCAAGAGATGTGAGGCCTTGACAGCCAGGGCCTCTTGTCCTCTGTGTTGCACACAACTAATCCTGGCAAGACCGCTTGGGTACACACATCTTGAGGCTTGTAAGTATACGGATGTGAGAGCGTGAGCAAATGGAGTGGAGAGAATGAGTGTGAGTGGATAAAATTAACTTGCCTAGAGATTTTGTAAAATAAAAGCACCCTCCCCTTCTGTAATCTTGCCCTTGAGCTTTGTTACACGAATTTCCTCCAGCTTAATTTTACAGCTAAGCTGGGTTTTGATGAACAATGAAGCCGGTATAGATGAGAGAGAACACTGAATGCTTCAGCTTTATCTGCAGCAGCTTCCCTGCTCTGAGGAGACGAGGATGTCTTGCAGTAGGACTCTCTGAAATTCTCCTTGGGTCTGAGAAGTGTGCTGTCAATCAGAGGTGGAGTGGTGAGTGCAATAAGAGAGATTGATGGCTCTCTCTGAAGGGCTCCTTTAAAAGCCCCCTCCCACACATATACTCCTGGCTATATCACTCCAAATTTAGCTTGTGACTCCATATAAGCAAGTAAGAATAATAGAGCCTGATTTACTGCTGTATTGCTCTAACTCTGGACTCAATTGAGTTTCACCGGCATAAAATTCAATAGTGAATAAATCCATAATATGTGCCTACCCATATAAGTCATTTCCCAAGAAAACATAAGCATCCTCAGTATGATCCCCTCCATAAACAACAAAAACAGAAAAATGGATTGTGCTTATGATCTTTGTTAAACATCCACAGACACATTTTAAACTGTCTCTTCCCTGCTACACAGATCTTACCCTATACAATCTGTCAAGTAACTCCTGCACACAGATATTGTCTCAAAAACTGTAAAAGATTGTAAAACTTTTTTCAATATTTATCTGTTTAAAGATTTCCACCCAGGATAAAGCAAATGTAGCACAGCTGCTTCTCCTAGCTGTACTCATCATACTGACTGTAAGCAGATTATGGTAATTATAATGGCAATTGCAGGAACTTGCCTTCTAATTAAAATGGAAATGGAATTTACAAAACAAATATGTAACAAACTGTGCTTTCTCCTATAGTAAAATAAACTAAAATAAAATCTGCACCATACAGTCAGATGTTATTTTACTGCTGACATTATGAACAGGAAGGGTATGTTCCTTCCCGCTGTTCATCAGAAATGGACAGGCCTAACAAGAACACTCAGCTGTCCACCTGGAAGGAAGGTTGTTAGCCAGGGAGTAATGCCTTTTGTCTTTCTTTGAAATTGAGGTTATGCAGCATTTCTAATGTACATGTATTAACATTGTCTGATTGAGAAGAGTTGAATGGAAAGAAAGAACCACCATTTACCTTGTATCTGAAAGGGTATTTTAGGCAACAGGAGCAGTATGACAGAAAACAAGAGCATGACTAGGGTTTCATCACTCTAAGAATTTCATAGAAAAAAGTAAAAAAACCCAACAACAACAACCAGTACTAGATTGCTGCAGCTCATATTCAGCTGGGTAGGAAGGGAAGGAACTTCCTCAGTCACAAACGCTGAGGTTCCCAGTGGGACTATGGTTGCATATAGCTGCGGAGTTCACTCTTCCAGCGTCTTTCCTGCCTCCACAGCTTGCTGTAACTTGTCCTTGTCTTCCTTTATTGCTTGAAGGCACCTGTTTTACTGGGCTCTGAACAAAGAGCTTCTTCCCTTAATGTTTCCTACTACAAGACCAGCAGATACCTAGCTCTGACTCTGGGTAGCCAGATAGCCAGAGCTGCTTGCCACATATGCAGGAGACATACCAATAAAAGGGGGAACTGACATACTCCCTTTTTGGGAAAGCAGGAAGAGGAAGGAAAATTGAAGACAGGACATGTAAATACTTACAAATGACCATGCTCCTGTCTCTGGGTCAGCTGTATAGTCAGGCTTTATATTGATTTGAAATCCCATATCTCTCCCCCATATGCTTCTGTCTTGATCATAGCCAGGGCTCATAGACAGGGCTTATTGACCTGAACACAGTGGCATGCAAAAACAGCTGTACTGTTTCCTCACGGGTGGGTGCACACAGCACTGCACAGCACACTGCGCCTATACCTGGCTCAGGCTTGGTGGGCTCAGATCTTCTGTTATCCATGCTGCTGAGTAACCTGTTGCAAGTTATTTGCCTTACTTTAAGCAAGTTAAACTTTGAGAAACACTTCATGAAAGTACGATCACACCTTCAAGTGAAGTTGCATGTCAATGGGACTCTTGCAGACATCTCTACTTGCAAACATATACAGACTTCATACATAGGATACAAACATATCACACCCACTCTCTCTACAGACCATCATGCCAACCAGTGTTAAACAGGCAGCCCAGACATCTCCTATTTGTTCCACTAAAGAAAATATGAAAAAAGACCCAAAGTGTACCAGAACAAAACTTTCTTTTAGTCAGGAATTAAGCTGAGGAGACCATACCAGATCAATACCTGGCTTGGATTCAAAGGCCCTCGATCATGCAGTGTGAGAGTGTGGTTCATCCACTCACAGACCTATTTACCACCCTCTGCCTTAGGCTACCCTTCTGTACTGGCGTGAACTTCTTTTTAAGGTATTACACAAAATAGATGACAAAGGGATATTGATTTTGTCTGAACAACTTGAACTGTGAGCTGCCTGGGATTCATTCTTCTGACAAAATACTTTTTCTTCATGAACTGCAGATGCCTCTGAAGCCCTCCTTAGCCCCCTGATTTGCATGTCTCCTAGACTTGCTTTCCTGCACTGTGATTGAAATTCAACAGGAATAAGAATATCCCCAGTCAGGGTAGATTATTTTCCTCCTGGGAGGGAAGATGAGACAGTAGATTTGGATTTGAGCCCTCTCAGTGGAACTTTTTTATGAACGCCATAACCTTTAGGATAATACATAATAGTTCAGCACACTGTCACATCCAGAAAAGACCTCCATTTTTGTAAAAGCTGCAAATTTGTTTCCTAGATACAACCATAAAACCAATTTCTTAGCATACCATGTGAATATTTTGAACCACACCTTTAAGGCGCATAAAGGCCCCTATTAATAAAATCTATCCTATTATTTGGGAAATGGAAGTTTTTTTCATTTGTTTTATTCTTGATGATAAGATCTTAAAAAGTTTGAAAGTGAGTATTGCATACAGAAAAAAAAAAAAAAAAAAAAGACCTTCAGAAGTTCTTTGAATAGTAAAAGGTTGTTTAAATGAGATTGACCAAAACCAGTGGCATTCAACTCTTTCCATAAAGGTGTACTGAAACAAGTCAGACTTCTGAAACAAGTGAGTCTTGTCTGCACCTGTTTAATTTTGTAATACTTTTTCTAAGACAGCAAACTGTTCATAATTTCTGGTTACTCTTTGTAGAAAGCACACTGAGAATTTCAGATACCTGTAGCCTGTGGCCTTATACATTTGTATCAGAAATCACTTGCATCAGAGTCCATTGCCAGAAGCATTATATGATTTTTGTACTTTATCATTTTTTAGTTTCAGTGGGAGACATGCTCACTTTCTCCTGTGAAAAAACATTACCAAAAACTGCTGGATGTGAAAATTAGTTTACACTATGGGTTGGTGTTTTATCTTTAGGTTGCAGTTGATTTTTAAATTTCAAATGTTCCTTATAACCTTTTTCTTTTCTAAGAGAAAAATTCAAGGCTGCTTGTCCTTGGGGAAATGATCAGGCAAAGGAAGTCTAGTAGGACTTGAGAAAAATTGATGCTGGTATACAAGGTACTGTTAAGAACACAACTGAACAGGGTGTACAGTTTTGGTCACTTATTTTAGAAAGATGAATTTAAACTAGAAGAAGTTCGGAGAAGGCTACTAGGGCAGTCTGGGAAACAAAAGCTTGTTAGCAGAAATTAGAAGAGCTTGTCTAGCACTGTTTAGCAAAACAAAAGCTGGGAAGCTTCATCTCTATCAAGAGAGCAAGTATCAAGGGAGGAAAAAAATACTAAGGCTAAAGGAGAAACTTGTCCCAAGAGAAAATGCGTATTAAGTATGAATAATTTCACAGTGGAAAAGAGTTATTACTAACAGAACAACATCCCCCTTCCACCACCACCACCACCACCTTTGCAACACCATAGTGTGAACATTAAACTTCCCTAATTCTGTGAGGGATTGTGATAACATTGTGCAACATTAATTACACAATATGAAATTATGGTCTCCTGAAGCAGTAAGGGCCTGCACTCGAAAGCTGAGCATGTTCCTTCAAGGTTTGTGGTCCAAGGAAGTGAGTAGGTAGGACAATGTCCACAAGAATATAATGTTAATCTTGAGCTTTTGTTCCACACTCCTTATTAGCAATCAGTCTGGATTTATGCCCACAGTTTACATTTTACAGGTCTGTTCTATTCATCTGCTATTCATACACGCTCATGGATGACATAACTATTCTTGCATTTGCACTCATTATGTGTGTGCCTAAGCTACTGAAATAAGACACGTTTGTGAGACATTTAGTAAGAGACTGATAACTTTTAAATTTACATTTCTCTAACAGATTAAATGGAAGAGTTTCAGCCAGGAATTATACTGTGAGTAAGCCAGTCTGTAACCACTCTTTTCTGCTGCTTCTTTGCTTTCTTTCTTTCTTTCTTCCTTTTATTTTTGTTAAGAAAAATCAGCCACCAGCATCATCACTTCTTGTGTTGTTAAAGTCCAGAATTAGTGTTAGCAATGAAAAATTACCTGCTCTCTTGGAAGTCTGAATGCATAGTGAAGTACCCAGAGCATTCATAGCTGTTCCCAATCTATACCAAATCAAGAAAAACTTGATTGTCCTAAATTGTGGTCTTTTTTGTTGATTACCACACAACAGAGTTTGCCTCAGCTCACTGCGACATAAATTAAATTATCATTTAAAACTCTTATTTTTTGTGAACATTTGTTAATTAACAAAATAAAATCGGATCAATATTGATTCCACCAGCTTGTCACTGGAGAAGAATATTTGATTTTCTAAAGCTTGTAAATTTTAGGACAAAGCAGCTTGAAAATATTAAAGGTATGAATCTAACCTGTTTAGCTCCAATTACTTTATTGCTTAAATCTCTCAAGCTTTCTTGAAATGCTCATAAAAATCAGTCTTTATTCAGAAACTCTGCACTCAAAATTAGAGTCCAACAGACTCATTTAGTATACAAAGAAACATTACCTGGAAAACTGCTTGTTTTACTGGGGAAATGTCAAAAACTATGCTGCTATTAATTATGCTATTAATACTAATTAGTAGATGGTTAATGGAGGACCAGTCAAAGTAATGTCATGCTACATGACACTTGTTTAATCTTTTATTTTCTGCAATCATTTCCTCTCCTTCTCCTTTTCCCTTTTTTCTGAGATTCTTTGACTTTTTTTCATTTTTGCTTTTTAAGTTATGATATAGGCAGGTAATCGGACAGCACAGCAGATAACAGCTTTAACTTGCTTCCATTTGCTTAGCACCTGAAGCCTCTTTGAGGAGCTTTATTCCACGGTTGTATGTTGAAATATTAATACTTTTCTACATGCCTCCATGTTGATTATTCTTCCGTCCATCTGTTTCATTAAAAATACTTTTTAATTCTAATTTTAAATATTACATTTTATATTTCATGTACTACTTGAAGAAGAAAGAAGAAAATAAATATGGACTAGCAATTGTTTTTAAATTATTAATAATGGATATTGACTTCTTATAACATCATAACATCATAATTTTTTCCACAAAGTATTGATATAGAATGCCTGGAAATGGTAAAATTAATTCTGAAAATATGTTTCACTATTTTCTGTTCAAACATGATGCCTCAAACTGAATGCTTTATAATAGGGTGGTTTGATAAAAGCTTTTATAGAGCAGCTATTACTTTCTTCTTTTTTACATACCACAGAATTATGCTCGAGTTTTTTAGTAGCTATCTGCCACTGTAAAGCTAACTTCATCAATCCAAAATCACTTTATATGCTATTATTTTTTAGTGTTTAATATCTCCATTTCATGTAGCAATTCAGATTTTGCCTGGAAGACCTAATCCAAGTCACATCATTATAATCATTAAAATAAGAAACCTTAATATTGTTTCTCAATATTTTGAACTATCCATTATTAAACATATGACCTTTTTACTGTAATAATGCTTAAGAAGCTCAGTTATGGACCAAAACCATATTGTGCACGATACAGTGTTAGACATTATCAACTTTTAGAAAAAGAAAAGAATAAAAGAAAGATAATTACTAGGAACTTGTATTTGCACTCAGCAACAGGATAATGGGCAATGTCTTTAAATATGAATTACTGGCTATCAGAAGAACTATAACCTCCTAAATACCCTTTTGGGAAATCTGGGACCAGCAGACAATTTGCTGAGGCATGGGTGCTCCTGCGTGCCCTAAAAGCTTTCTGGAAACTTTTCCTGTGAGGATTTGATGAGGCTCCTGCTAATCAAACTAATCAAATGGCTAAGTACTGTCAGACTACATGTAGATATTCCTGTGCAGGTACCTGACACTAGCAAATGCTCTGAAGCTGCTCTTTTAGGGCTCAGCATTGGGAATTTCTGAGCATATTCTGATGCATTCTGAGAACCCTCAAACCCCTTTAATGTTGATGATGACAGAGTACTCACCACTTCCAAAGCAATGGTGCTGCTTCTTGAGAACTAAGTCCTTAATTGACAAGGTTTGACTCTCCTTGTGATTCACTTTAACACCCATATTGTTGAGCATTAGAAAAGACTGTCAAATAATGCCATAAATCTCTAGCCATGAAAGATTGTTTTATTTATTTTTCTTAGATGAAATAATATAAAATGTACTTTAACTCTACTCCATCTCTACAGGATTCTGATTTCAAAGGGCATCCCCTTTGCAATCCAAACCTGGTTGACAGGAATATTGTAATAAGGATAATTTGAGCACTGACAACAATGAAGTTCTGTCCATGCAGACCCATAGGTGTAGGGTCAGCTCCACCCAACCAAGTACGTGCTCAGGCAGCTGCAATGCCCGTCCCCAAGCTGGATAGCATCAAACTAACTAGACCAGCTATGGCTACATGGGTGGCAATCTGAACAGCAAAAGATATTTGTATGAAGAATCTAAAGCCAAAATCCCCACTCTATTAATGCTATTGGAATTTTTCTACATATCTTTTGATAACCAAGGAATTACACTGCCTTCATATTGCCCTTACCGCCATTATATCTTGGCTTTTGTTTCTGAAAGTCTATCAGAACAATGACCTAAATGTCTACCTCTATCCACACGAGGAAGCATTTTTCCAGTATCTTATCAGCTATTTCTCTCATGGAGTTAGATCCACAGCAGCATTTACACACCTCAGTGATCCGGTATCCCTTTGTATAGGGGAATCAACAGCTTTCACAGCAGTGCCTGTGCTGTTTAGTCTATATGGCATACACAGCATGGGGCATCCATAGCTCCACAAAAGTTTGGAAGCACAGAATGGTGTTAGCAGAACTGTGAAATAAAAAATTCTTCTTAATTCCTTCTCTCAAAGCCTAACTATCCATCAGAGCAGTAATTGGGACCCAGAGATCTTTGTACATAGGTTATAGGGTCATCTTATCCTTTCTGGAACCAAAACCTGTTTTTCCCATAGAGAAATAATATCATAGCTTGAAAGGGAGAAACTGCAGAGCCCCTAGAAGGTGGCCTCAGGTAGCCGGTGGGAGATGTGGGCTGCTGTGGGCTCTACCCCAAGTGTATTGGCTAAGGCTGCCGCTGCTCCAGGCACGCTCTCAAGGAAGGTGTATCCTGGCTGGTCCCACTAAGGAACACCTATACCGTAAATTTTACAAAGGTGGGGAAGCAGGAAGTGGTCTGCAAGGCTCAAAATTAGAGGAACAAAGTGGCAGTAACAGAAACCTCTCTGAGTCAAAACCGTCTATGGAAAGTGAAGACACTAACAAGTGTCCTTTAGCACATAAACAAAAGGGAACAAGGAGGGACAAAAGGTAGCTGCCATACATATGGTATTTTAAGTAGAAAGGACTTTACTTGCATCAAATACCATTTCTGGGGGTGCTAACAGGTGTCTGTTGAAATGCCAGTTTTTTACCTTAATGCCTCAGAGTGTGAGCCCCGTCCCCACAAGCTCAAACACATGGCCTTGGCCTAGGTTCCCCTAACACCGGTAATATGATTTTTTTCTTCAGCCTTGGCTTTATAAATAGAATTCACCTGGGCACCAGGAAGCTTTTTGTTTTTTTTCCCCCTTGGATTTTCTTTACTGTAATATAGGAATAGCAGTAAATGATGTGGAAAGGCAGGAGGTGACATGTCAGTAGCAGAACCTGCATCCAAAGCAAGACAAGGAGCGCAGGGAGGTCTGGAAATGCCCCCTCACAAAATCTCTTCCTAGAAGTGCGTTCCAGTAGGTAACTGTAAGACAAAAACTCACTTTGGCAAATGAGCTGCTGAAATGGCTGTGGTCTTGCCAGCTTTAACAATTGAATAGGTGTGGCTGTGTCAACCAAGCATGAAAAATTATTCTTTTTCACTCCATAAATATATAAGAATTCTTTCCTGAGAAAATCTTAATAATGTTTTTACTTAATATTTTGTGATTTTTGAATGTCTGATTTGCAGCCATCCAATCCTGTGAATTTGTTTCCCTCCAACTGAATTGATAATAGAGTCTGTAGATACTGTTAGCATATCATTTAATTTCAATCATTCACTCAGGGATAATTTCTGCTCTCGTTAGGTTCAAAGACTATAATTTAAATAACTAAAGTGATTGCAGCATCAGCCCCCCAGTGCAGTCTTTTAAACATTCATTTTTGCTTTGGTTATTGAAAAAAAAGAGCAAATTATCATTCAATAATTAAGTCCGCTGTGATTTTCCTGAAAAATCCTCACACAGCTGAAACATATCTTAGCTAGGTTAGAGTCATGCACCTGTGAAAATGCAGCATGACACAAAAACAAAAAATGGGGAGACTTCCAGCTTCTTTGCATTACCTTTATTTTTATCTTGTGTCACAATATTTCAAGGCAAATACTGTGCTAATAAATATAAACTTTAATCTGTCTTGGAGCTGGCTGTTTCCTGAGATTTCTTCTACAGGGCCTCCCAGCTCTCTTCTCACCTAGTCCTTATCTCAGAAAAGGTCTAAATTTTATACCACCAATTCTGGTTGAAACCTGCCTCAATGAATTGTCAAGGTTACTCAGCAGACAAGCTCCTCGATGCAGCCTTCTAAAAGCAGAATTAGCCAAAGCTGGCTTCTTTTATATTTGGACCAGAGGAAGAGAAATTGAGTTGACTTGAACATTTTCAGTGAAGCGTGTTTTTGTTGGAACATCCTGCCTGCTTAGCTAAAGCTTTCATGAGGACACAATAATTTAAACTTTTTTTTTCAAGAATCCTGAGACCAGAGTTCTGTTCTGTTATCAATTTTTATTTGAAAGGAGAGAGAGAGAAAGAGAAGGAGAATAATACAAAAACCTGAGTTTTTCAATCCAAAAATGGATATTTCATGAAAGCACCAAAAAGTATTTAGTTTTTGTTCTGATGCTGAAACTAATCAGGAAATGAAATTGTGTTCTGTGTGGTTCTGCCCTGTAGTGATGAATATAGCTGATTACAAAAACATCTAGATTCCCGTCAGGACATTTCTTTTGTTGCTGTTAATCTCAGGACTGTTTTAATTCAGTTCCTTAACTTTGTGCCCCTGCTTGTGCATCTGTGTGCAGAACCTTGGTGCACTGTGTTTTTTCCCTTTAGACTGTACTAATTTTGGTCATTTAATGAAGCTCATCAATCTCTGCTTTGCCTACCAGATGGAGTGCCTAAAGGCTTTGGATTTGGCCATTACTTATATTTACCATTATCCATTTTATCACTCATTACCAGGAGAATTTATTCACAAGTGAAATACACTGGCTGTTTATTAGCTTTGCAAACAGCAAGACCCATCTCACCTCTGTGCTGTGGGCCCAGTACTGAGAGCCCAGTGAACACTGCCATCAGTCCTCAAATGGCTTTTCCCTTGCATCTCTGACCTCATTTTACCGTATTTTCATTCTGATCCTAACAGAACTAGAGAGCTGAATTTTGACGTTTAATTTTTGTTTCCTTTGATTTGTAATATGTTTTTAGGCCCTAGTTTTATGAATGCATTTTTTTCCACAAAATAGATAAGCCCAGATTTGAATTTACATGGATTAGCAGTTGGGAAGGGGTCTGCTTTCAGATTTTTATGACATCTCCCTTTCACTGTTATAACGCACTTTTTGCAAGGCCTTCCCAAATGACCTGCTGTAGAGGAAATGACAGATACAGTGCAAAATGCTCCTGCCAAATGATGTACATGGTTCACAGAGCTGTAAAATGTTCCACATGCTGTAAAAAAGTGAGTGAAAGATGTGCTGAATGATTTGGTAGATTTTTTTGCCTTCTGCTCAAAAAAGATGCATAGAGGAAAAGTATAAAAAAGGTATGTATTTTTTTTCTCTGTCTTATCTCCTAATATTTTTGGATTTTATAAAAAGCTTCTTAAGTTTTATGTGTATGGAGCTGATTATCTGAACACTAAGGTAAGTAAATGAATAATGAGGCTTTACTTTGGCTGCACGCAGCTGTCATACCCGTTAAACAAATATTGACATGAAAAAAAAAAATGCTCAAAGGTTTGTGAGCTACTGAGTTGTGTTTGTAGCCTGGTTTGCTAAGAAAATGAGGCTAAAGTACAGTCTATCTGCATGTCTGGTCATCCATCTGTCTGTCAATCATTCCCCTAATAGTTTATGAACCAATTAATGAAAAGTTTGCAGCTATGTTTGAAAGAGGAATTTAGATATTTAAGTTCTGTTAAATTTTAGTTGAAAATCAGTATCTGGGTAAAGGATTGAAACCGAAATGATTGCCTCACTGAAGGAAAGGCAGGCAGAGCGCTGCCATTGTGCATGGTGAGCAGCAGCGTGTCCCTGCCAGCCCGTCACCACGGATGTGGTCCTACGTCCACCGCAGTGCTGCTGCTTCAGGGGAGCATAAGGGACGTGTCTGGGTACTGACAGGAGAAAGAGGTGAGGATTTTGCATGGGGGAGTAGGAAGTAGGAGAAAGGCTAGTTCAGTTATGGCACAATGCTGCTTTGAATAATCAGGATATACGGCTTTTAGACAAGACGATCTAAAACAGTTGCCCATGTTTTTTTCTGCCAGTGATGAGGCCTGAATCATGAACTCTGAGCTGCTTCTTTCAGATTTTTCTTGGCTGCATGTTTCTCTCAAACAGGTACTACCACCTCAAGGAAGTGTAATGTGATTTATGTAGTGTGGGCCTTTGTAGTTGCCTGAAGAATTTTTGAATTGCCAGAAAATTGACCTGGTGTCATTGAGTAGCTTTCTAAACTTAAAGATTACATTTAAAATAATTACACTGCTAGTCCCTCAGAGCTTTACAGTATTCCCACAACACTGCAATGCTGCCATCAGTTTGAAACAGTCATCCCAAGGAAATGCAACTGGTTTCTTTACATCAGTGGGATACCATATAGTCAGGTACTTGTAATGCTTTGGGGCCTGTTAACTCTTTAACTGTTGATCACTTCATTGTGAATATTCTGGCAACACATTTATTCCACAATTTTTAGCTGCAAAAGTTTCCAAATGGCTTCTATTGAGTCGCCAAAACATTCACCCTGCCATATATACTCCCCCGTGGCATGTATGTTTCAGTTTCCTGCTTTCAGAAAGACTGCAGTGCAAAACCCCAAACAAAGCAGTAAATACATTGTAAATTAATTTGCCTTTAAATTAACTAAGAGGAGAAATATTCCAGATTTTTTTTACTGATTGGATTGTCACAGAGTCCTAGGGCCCTTGTCATGGGTCTTCAGTACAACCATCATAGCTATATGATGACCCAGCACTGAAATAGCAGCAGATATTCAACAATTTCCTTTGACTATAAGTGGTATATTTTTGTAAGAGGTATTGCACATTGCATAAAGGAAAGGTTTTTGGTCAAGGAATAGAAAAAATATCAGAGATGGATCCTAAAAACTTTGTTTCTCATATCCTCTTGCTCTTACTTACTTTTTGCTTCAATCCCATATTGGTACTTTTAATGTCACTGAGGTAATTTCTGTAACAATCTGGGAACAGTGGTATGTAGCAAGCTGATATATAAAAATGTCAATTTTGTGGCACCATACGGCTTTCCTTTTTCTGGAATATTGGAAATGGATATGAAAAGAGATGTTAAAAATAATGATGTATAAACTTCATCTTTATAATCATGTTGAAATAAACCCCAGGTGTTAACATCACCCTTAGTTTCAGGGAGAGGTTTAAAACCTTTTTGGAATTTAGCAGCTGTGGTCCATCTCTCCTGAATCCTGTAGCAGAGTGGAACCAGCTACCCAGTTGTTAAAGAAACAGCAAGCATGTAGGGGTAAAAATATTACGCTTCTCTATAAAACATTTGTTCCTACAGCAAGAAACTTGAAAGTACCTGAGCAGTAACAATACAAATGATTGATTAAAACACTCATGTAGTGCCCAAGCTATTGAGAAGAAGAAATTGACACATTTTGATTGTATAATTACATTTAGAAAAGTTATAAATAAAACAGCAACACTGATCCCTAAGTCAGAACACAAACATGTGCCCACAGTGACTGAAGATTGATCTGGGAGGACACTGAGGATGCTCAGTGCTTTTAGAAATGTATTCTTCTGGTCAGCCTCTCCATGCATTCAGGAAGCTCACATATTGCTGTAAATATAGAAAACTCATAGCCGCTGACAAGTACATTTGAAAATCAGGTCATTAATCTCAGCTAAAAGAAATGAAAGAACTCCTGCTAACATTTTAAAAAGTGTGCAAAGTTAACAAAAGGGTTATCTTTACCATCAGAATATGAATGCAGCATGAACACTGACAGCAAGGATACCTAACTAGGACGGATAAAACTGTTCATACAGACACTGAGTGCAGTGTAGAGATACTCAGGCCGGTTGTTTGAGGACCCCTGGCTATGCCCTCATCCCGAATATTTGTGGTGTCAGACTTGGGATGTAGTGACATTGGAAGTAGCCCTGTGTGCTACATTTTACAGTATGATTAGCTCAGGCTCAGGCTTTTGTGTAACCCCAAAAGCAGCTAAACTGCTCTTAGTCCCTTCCCTCAGAAAGCTCAAGAGCAATTTTCATGCCTTCCAGAGTGTGATGGAAAAAGCTGTGGGAATTCAGAGCCTAAGGGCAAGAATCCATGTCCTCCTGCAATAAACTGGGGTATTGAGAGCTGACTGTAAGTGTCTGATTGTTATTGAGACTATTCTCCTCAGTAACAGTATTTTAGAGAGGTATATATACTGGCTGGGGGCTTGGATATCACTGTTCTAGGAAACTACAAAAGGAGAAGCAAAAAACAATGGCAAACCTGTTGAAAAGCATTGTGATTTCACTAAATTAAGCTAATGCTGTGCCATTCCCTCCTACACAGCCCAATGTAGGCTGAATTCGGTGGGGATGGGACATAATGTTCAGGAGTCTTTCAAGTGCCCTAGACATCCCCCAATGCCAGAGGAACCCTAAGGGACAGCTGAGATTTTCCTAGGAAACCGAGATATCCTCAGGCTGTTCCCAGGACCAGCAGAACACTAGGGCTCCTGTCCTGGAAGGCCATGCTGAAAACTAGAGGATACCTTGTAGTGAGCTTTGGTGGAAATCAAGCACACTGAAGTGGGTGTTTTAGAGTGAAGTATTAATTTTGTTTTATAGCTGGGGACTAAAGTCTAATGAATTTTATAACACGTGGGGGAGACTGTGGTGACTCACACCAGAAATGTGTATTTGTGCCTAAATTACATAAACACAGTAGGATGTCCATATGGCTGAGCAGAAAGAGCTATTTAGCAACTGAATGCACAAACTAGGTGCCTCTGATGGCAGCCTATGCAGAATATTGTATTGATGTGCTGCCTAATGGCTTGGCCTGATCTACCCTTTTGCAGCAGGACCAAAAGGGAAAAATTACATTCCGGCTTTTTCTTTCTTCTTTCTTCCCCCAAGCTGTGGCCCTAAAAATGTTAACTTTTTCTTTAGTAACAATAGCATTTTCCAGTGGCTTGACCTTTCTGCAACCTGTCCACTGGCCAGTGGATGCGCATTTCATTTCTTAGAGTGTCTGAGGCTGGGATCAAAAGGTATTCAGAAGGCTAACTTTGGTGGACCATTGTGTAATTTCAGTCTTGGTAGAAGGCTGTCTGATGCACATTAAACTGACACCCTTGCAAACCTAAGGTTTCTAGTCTGATGTGTGATGCATATAAAGCATTACATATTAATGGATTATAAACATAATGAATGCAAGAATAAGGTTTGGACCATTAAATCCCATTCTTGAAGGTATTACCTGTTCACCTTCCTGTCTCATGCACTGCTGAGCCTTAGTGTTTATGTTGCATGTGGTAAGTCATTTATTCTAATGCTTCTGTTTGTTTTTTAAAATATCTGTTTAAAGTAAATTACCTGTTACTATTGCCATTAAAAAAAAAAATCTTGAATTCAGTGTATAAGTATCATGAGAATTTCAAGCTCCAAATAATTCACCTTTCTTTTCCAAATGAGTAATCTTCATCTGGTGAGTCTGGCTAGATGTTAATGTTTACATATAGAAGTGCATATCCACATACTGAGGGTCTTTATTTTGTACATTTTCTTTCTGTGTAAACCACTTTTTCTTTATGGAAATATTATCTCTTCTCTGACTTAAATCTTCACTTCCTTACAAAACAAGGTTTGTATTAGCTTGATTTTTTCTATGATGTTGGGATTTCAAAGGGAATTTCCTTTCAGTGTGGTGATAGTTGGATGCTGTGGAGAGATCTGCTTACAGGATTGTTTTTGTGTTGCCTCTCTGAAAACAAACAGCGCAGTGAATGAATCCCAGGAGGGCAACTGCTGTTGTACTCTTAATGGATGCAAGTTGTGGAGAGATAACACAGCCCTCCCGGCTTATCAGAGCAGTCACAATCAGCCGTTGTTTGTTGATGACAGTACAGTCTTCTGCTTGATAGGGTAGACTTCTGCCCTGACTGGTAGGATGGCCGGTAAAGCACACTCAGAAAAGACTTTGAAAAGTAAAGAATGAATTTCACCTTGTACTTTCTGACTTTCCCATTACAACAGTGCTTTAAAATGGAAATTTTCTGGATTTTTCATAGTTTGGACTACAGCAACATACACCAGAGCGCTTCCTTCACTCCTTTAAGGTCACTACAGCAAGTGCTTATGTGGAAAAGTGTCCTTGAATACAATTTAACAGCTGGGAATATAGAGGGGGAACCAGTCCCTTGTGAACAATACACTCTCAGCAAAGAGATTTTAAAGCAATTTGCCTGTTCCTTGGTGGTTCAGCCATGAGCACGTTATGGAGGAGTAATGGGATAGTTACATTTGTATTATCTAAGTGACATTAATAATGTCAGAGAAAATAGCTGCTGCAGGTGCAGGGAGCTTTGGCTGGACATTTCATATTGCCACTCAGTCTTGCCGTAGAGCACAATGTCTGTCATGGGTTGAGGCTTTCTCCTTAGGGACAGGGCAGCTATGCAGTGCATCTCACTACAGAAATCTGTGGGTTGCCAGACTAGCACCATGTATTGACTGTATAAAATAAGGAATTCAAAATTATTCTACCTGATAATCTGGACTCCATTTTACTTTTCATGAAAAAGCCTGTTAAATATTGCTGAATAGCATTTCCTCTTTGATTTTTTGTAAGTGTATTTGGAACTTTGCCATTAATCTAGCAATTTCCAGCTAATAAAAGACTTTTTTTTTTTACTCATGTTGGACTAGAAGAGTTTATATTTCATGTTAATATAGTATTTGTACTTTCATAAATATTAGGCTTGTATTCATAAAGATTAAACATGAAACAACTTTCAGGTAGGTATAAGTCTATGTTTTGATTCACTATACAAAACTAAAGTGTTGGGTTTGGCTGTACTACACAGACAGAGAAGGAGTTTAGTTGCTAAATTTAGGAGCATGGCAGAATAATGTGATAAGCCTTGCTGGGCATGGTATTTTTCTGCTGAATGTAAGGAGTCGTTGATAGTATCTTGACTAACCTGGCAATTAGTGAAAATAACCTCAATCTTTCAGATATGCCAGTTTTTCATGGGGGAAGATCTGCACACCGCACCTGGTGATAGCTGTGTATGACAGAACACTGAAAATGGAATCCCAGGTTCTTCCTAATTTGAAGATAGTGGCTGCTGCAGGCTCCTTCCAGAGCATTCAGCAAATAATATCTAGAATGGTGGTTTCAAGCTCTTTTCTGGCCAAGATCAACTTAAGGTTATTGATCACTACTGCGTACCCCAGCTCCTCAGTTGTCTTTTGCGTCCCAGTCCTTCAGAAGACCCATTTCCTAGTACTAGTCCCCTCAGCCATGACACACATTTCATTCTGGCAACACCATTACTTTCTTCTTGTTCCAACTGTTGCTGGGGACTGACAGTGCTAGCGTTTGGGCAAGTTAATAAGCCTGGCTGAATGTAGCCATCTCCATTTAGATCCACTGTGATGTCTTGTTACCATTTTTCCAAAGCTTTTACACTTCCAGAACATGGAATACAATGGAGTTTATTATTAGCTTGGACTATGCCATGCCTTACCCATAGTATGTCTGTTCAACACTCTTTTCCAGGTGTGAACAAACCTCTGGAAGTGGAGAAGCAAGCAATAATGAAATTAACACAATACTTCCTCAGCTTCACTGGTTCCCTCTCTTCATATAGATACCCTCACTGAAGCCTTGCATAGAAAGTTGTCTGTGGTCTGGTTCTCCATTGCTTTGCTCCTTGATTAGTCAGTCATGGACATCTATAAAGGCTCAGTGCAAAAAGGTCCTGCACTGAGAAATGAGTATCTCGTAGACACTGTGGACTGTACCTGTTGAATCACAGATAACAGCACAAGATGGAGAACCAGGTTATATACAGATCTCTATGCTTTGATGTTATTGAAAGAATTATCACTTTCTGTGCGTACTTGCTATACCACAGAAGCAGCTTGCTATATTTTGTATTTAATGGTTGTCGATACTACTCCAAAGGGATTGCATTCAAGGTATGAGGCCTTAGACAATATAAATTGTTATAGCTGTGCTCCTCTTCACAGACCAACTTCAATTTATACTATCAGAAGGTCTGAAATCTGAGGATATTGGTTTGTGTATAGTCTGCAGTTTATAAAGCCTGAATGAAGAAAGAGGTCTAGAAGAAAGACTTCAAGCACTGGGGTAGAACTTACGATATTCTCTGTGTCAGTCTAGTTTCAGTCAGCACAATGACAACCTGTACCAAATTAAGGGAAATACCAAAGAGAATGATGCATCTGAAAATCCATCACTGAGAAGATTTACTGCCTAACTTGGTGTTCTGGTTATGTGAACCTGCATCACTGGGATGTCCCCTGATTACTGTAGACAACTCAGCCATGTGCTGACAGCCAGGTTACTCTTTCCACCTAGACCATGGGTGGTTGAGGTCACACTGATACTTATTTTCTGTGCAGGGATGCTGGGGACACTTGGTTGAGAAGCATGAAAATTGGATCCCAGTTCAGCACTGGAGAAGAGAAAAGTGGTGAATCTAGAGCTGAAGTCATAAGGCCTTGCAGTGCTCTGGCAGGAAGCATCTCCTGCCCCTCTGAGTAAGCCTTGCTCAGTGTAACCAGGAAAACAAGTGCTGGGGGGAGTGAGAAAGAGAAGGGATGAGGAATGTGGGGCTCTAGTACCTGTTCTGTAACTTTTTATGCATTTTATATTAGATAGCCATTGGAAAAAAAACACAGAACTGTTGAGGAGGGCAGCAACCATTCAAGAGCCCGTTCACTAAGGTACCAAATCATGTTTCTACTGCAAACTCCTCTCTGGTTTTGGACTCCTCTGTGTCCTTGTCTGTGGGATAGTGCAGTTGCAATGAAGAAGGGTAGAAAGATCTCCCTTTGTCTAATATATAGTTGGGCAATGAGACACCTTTGCAAATCAGCTGGGCATAGTGGTACTAAGTCCCATGTTATGCCTGGGTCCATTATACATCACCCCTTCCATGTTGCTTGCTTTAAATTATGCTGAATCCCATGCTCTCAGAATCAGCACTCAGAATACACCAAATATTTTGGGAAGTTCAAGGGATATAAGAATCCCCTAGTTCATGAATCCTTTGATCAGGAGATGAGAGTTTTCATCAGCATAAGCAACATATTTTGGCATGTACAAAAGCACAGTTTTACAGGCATAAGGCAGTTTGCGTTTGAAAATGTAGATACAAGTATTGTTTCAAGCACCTGAAAGAGCTAAGTAAGGATTTGGGACTTGTTTTTTTTTTCTGATTTTAGATGTCTAGGTACACATTAGGCACATAAACAATATTTTGCATCCTGTACTGTGCCTGTGGGATCTTTCTACTAAAAAAATATTTGACATGATTTAAAGAGTTGTCCACCTGCTGTGAATCATGTTTGCTACTCAATTCTCAAGCTGCCCACAAGATGGACAAGCAATTAACAACTCTCTATTGTCAATAAATTAGCATTACATGTTATTATTCAGTGTGTATGCAAATAGTAAGGAACCTAGTTTTTGAAAAACTGTAAACACAGATAATTTGAGATGAGCTTCTGTCATCAGCAATTGTAGATTTAGAAAATTACATCCAAAGAGGTAATAGCTCAGAGAATTCACAATACTGACTGTATTTTGTATGGTATTCTCATTTCTTACTTTCTTCTGAGATCTTAATCTTTAGACCTGGATAAGAAATGACACAGCCATTTTTTAGGGTATTTTATTAAGGTAATATTAAAAGGGACAGGAATTAGAAAGATAGCATTTTGGAATTCTAGATTAAAAATAGCCAAGGGCATTTTCAAATAACATATCTTTTATGATAATAAGTAGGAACCATAATGAGGTGATAAAAATATCTTGGTTTTGATTAGGTAATCATATCAATCTCATATTTAATTTGCCATATACTTTAGAGAAACAAAGCCTCTTTCTGGGAACAAAATATTTTTTATATTTTTGTACTAATTTTAGGATTTAAAAGGTGACAAAGTACTTAAAAATATATACTACTATATACTATAGTATATATGTATGTGTATATATATAAATATATATTCATATATTCACACTACATGGTATAAACTACTCATGTATGAATTAAAAAAGCATTTTGGAAAACTCTCATGTACTCCCTGGCACAGAAAAAAATCTGTGCTGGTTCCTCTTAATGATCCTAGAATGCAGAACAAAGTGACCAAAACTGAATAAAAGAATAACATTGTGCAAGAAAAGACCTGCGAAAGGAAAATGTTTGTATTCCCTCTAAGCATTGGGATATATATAGCATATATAGATTAAAAATAAACTGTAATTAATGTATACACAAAGAGAGATGATCTGAAAAAATACAGCTAAAGCACAAACCAGAGTAAAGTCAAATGGTACTAAAAGAAAGAAATACAAAGAAAACTTTGTCTTTCCTTTTTCCTTTTCCTCTCCTTTTCTTGTAGACATATACTGTCGATCCTTTACACTTCTTTTTCTGAGTATTCTAGTGCTGTAGCTGAATGTAGAAATACAGCTACAGACAACTTTCCATCCAGAGCCTGACACAGCCCATGTTTATCTTTTAAATATCTCCAATATGCGCTGCCAGTGGGAAGAAATTAATCATTCAGATCACATTGTGCAGCTCAGCTAGTCACTGAAGTGAGATGCAAGGACTTCACCAGGAAGAAGTTTATTATTTATATAGCACCGCAGGTGTACATGATGTTATGCCCTAAATCAGCAGTGCCAGCCAAATAATAGGTACCTTGCTTCAAAGGACTTCTAAGGCCATCTCCAAATGCAGGCAGGTTCAGGGAAGGAAAAATTCATCAGTCCCGCCCTGAGGGGACAGGAAATCTCCTGTTGGGGCAGTGGAGAAGGCAGGATGGAGGGTACCTCCATGAGTGCTGCTCTAAGGCTGGTGAGAAATGACCAAATAAGCCTCCTGCTCCTGCTTTTGAGGAATGGGATTTCACATCTGAGATGAAATCTGAGGGAAGGATTTGCACTGGCATCAGATTGTCCCCTGTGGCTATTCCTAGTTCAGTATTAATTTACTTAAACCATGACAGCAGCCCACCTTGAAGTGTGGCTTAAAAACATACATCTACAGTAAGATGAGGGAGTTGCTAAGAGCTAAATAAATGTCATAATGTCAATAAAAGCCATGCTGCTAATGACAGAGTGAGGAACTAACCAGCAAGACTGAGATCAGTACAGCTTTGCTCAAGGAACAGGTTGGGCTACACAAATGCTCCTATAGATTCCCCAGCCTCAGGGAATGTTGATACCTGCTTTATCCTTCATCCTTTGCACAGGTTCCCCTCATTTAGCAGATGGTGATGTGACACAGATGCAGTTTCTTGCAGTGAAGGTGGAGAGTATTTTCTCTGTCTGCAAATTTTCCCTAGGCCAAGTGCTCCTGCGTTTATACAATACTGTTGATTGCCTAATGCTACTGACACTTTGTGATGATATGACTGAGGTAAGTAGATAGATGTAACTGGTGAGGATTTAATGACAGAAGTCCCCATATTAGTATGGCATGTGCAGGTCTATACTGTTTAGCTATCTTATGTTCCATCTGTAATCATTTAAATCAGTCTTTCAAGTTACTAATATAGAACAGTCAATAGGTTGTGAACTAGAAGCCAGAAATACCTGTCTGTTAAACCTGACTTGGTGGCTGATTCTCTGCAAGGTCTCTAGTAAATGACTTTTAGAGTTGTTTAGCCACCTAAAATCTTCAGAAGTCTGACTACATGTATTAAATTTGCAAAAGTAGTCTCTTTTTGCCAAGCGCTGTGATCTGTATACAGTGCCTGAAGTAGGCCAGCATGCAGCAATATGCTGTGCTGCCACTCCTCAGATCATCGTAACAGGACAAATGGGTTCCCTGTCAGGAACTTCACTTACTATACATTTTGTCCACTGCTTTTAATCATCAATATGCATGTATACAGATGATTTTAGAAGGGCTGATGAGTGACAACCTCCACTTGGATTCAAGAAGGACTACAGATTCTTGTATTTTTTACATCAGACTCTAGTTATTGCATACTGGGCAAGAAAACTCAGCCACTCTGAAACTTTTCACAGCTTTTTATTTCTTCATACTAAGAAAATAAGAATACCTCATCTATCTTACAGATGTGCTGCAGGGATTAGTTAGACACTGCACAGAAAGACTGCTGAAAGCCTTTCTAAATGTTAGTATTGGAAGTGTTGTTGCACAGTGGCTGCACTGATAGTTTAATTGGTCATAAATGTCTGTAATCTGTGATAACTTAGCATGGTGATGATACCCTTCTCTGTTATTTATCATCCTGAGCACTACTTGCCACTCCAGACATGTTCTGTAACTGTGGTAGCTTCCCCACTACTCATAGGTGATTTACCACATTCACTGAATGCTGAATTTTTCATGACACCCACTGTACTTAGTTACAAGGTTCTTATAAAGTTACTTCAGTTTACTGCAGCTACTGCTACTGTAACTGCTCAGCTTTCAAGTTTCAGAAAGTGATTTGTTTGGGACTAAGTGCAAGACTCTTAAATTATCAGTCCCCGTATGAAGCACAATTTTCATTTCCTTCACATGACAAAAAAAAAAGCAGAAAGTATATCATTATTTTCCTTTAAGTATACCTTTGAAAAGTCAAGCAGCTTGAGATCTTTGTAGTATTATGCCATGTTGTGGGCAAATGAGCAAGCATCTAGTTTCTCTCTCAATGAAGAAAGCACTTTTGTAACAATCAGATTTTACAGAGGAAATATAATTAGAGACTTGTCATCTGTTGTGCAGTGCTGAAAGCTGTCATTATTTGAATATTTACAATTCTGTAAATGAGTTGCAAAAATCTATGGACAAAAATCTATGGAGTATAGTAGGTATATTATCCTGCTCATTATGAGCATTTAAGGAGACAATTATTTTGACTCCATAGTGAGTCCTTAATAATCTAGGCTTTTCTTCACAGAGGGCAGAGAGAAACAGTGTACAAGTAGGGACTTTAGCCCATTCTGGCAGGTCACTTTTCCATTAGGATCTACTGTATTGCACATGATCAAGTCCTTGCCAACTCTTTCTGCTGTTATTTAATTCTTTATGTTCAAAGCAACCGTATACTCTGCTACATTACCATTATAGATTTGCAACTCTTTTGAGTTCAGTGGAATGATTTCCATACCATGTATTACGGAAATGAGGCTGAGGTCAGCACCTAGATTTGCCAGCAACTTGTATTTTAATAATACTTTTAAATTTACCAGCTATTAGGAAAATGTCATATGTGCTTGAAGTCTGGAGGGAGGGTAGGGATATTCAAAGCTGCAGTCACATCTGTTACTTAAAACAGAAGCAAGACATTGATTAGTACTACCTTGACTCTGCATAAAGTACCACTTCCAGCTCCTGTTGCGTTCCTACTAGCAGTAAAACTGCTGCACTGGCAGAAGTAACATACAACCAGCTGGCTGCTCTCTGAGTTCCCGTAGGAAATAGTATTTTGCCATTGGGGGAGGTCACGCTCCCTCTTCACCAGAGGCTGAACAGGTACAATGCAAGGACTCATGAATATATGACAATAAGGCATATATTCATGATGCTATAAGGGGTTTATTTATTTGAACTTGGGAGGAGGTTTTAGCTATTTACTGCTATTCCAGAAGTAATAAAGTAAGGAAGATAAAAATTTTGCGGCATCAAACAACACATATGCATTCCACAAGTGGGGCTGTGGAAAAGGAAAGATGTAAGACAATGTTCCCAGAAGAGGGGTTGTTACTCACCGCTCTACTACATGTGTAAGTGGCCACTAAACACTGTAGCTTTAATGGCAGTGCAGAGCTTAAAGCATGAAGCACAAAGTGCCTTTGCAGCAAATCAGTATCTGCTCCGTGATTAGTTCAGCCTGACTAGAGGAGAGCCCTGGTGCTGTCTTCCAACTGCCAAGAGCACATTTACTCTTCTGCAATGGAATTTCCAAGCTGCACAAATATGTTCAGCAAAGTCTGGGGCAAAATTGTTTGCCTTCCCCATCAATCTGAAATCAGTTAGATGTGTTTTTGTAAAGTGAAGCTGCTCATTATCATTTTCACTGGTGGAGACTGACAATGTGTGACAGTTTGTTGTGATGAAGAGAGATAATTTGGAGAGAAACCAAGGCTGGAAAATATTTCAAGTGAGCACTAGAAATGTGAAAAAGCCTTTGAGCAATTGTCAAGAGCTAACATTGGAGAGTATGAAATATTTTTCAGATGCTGGATTTCAGCATCTGAAGGGCATACTACTGTTTACATTTCTGGGGGAGAATGCAAACTTAGGCTCTCTGCTGAAGATTTATGCTAAATAGTTCAAGGCATTAAGCAGTTCATTACAGCTTATCTTTTGGTAGTGCCTGGTAGCACAGGCTGCATTGCTCTTTTGTACCTTTGTTTTCCTTAAAATTGTCCTTTGAAGAAAAATATCATCGTGATCCAATGCTTTGTGTTGTAAAAGTGCACAGCTCCCAAGGCTCCCAGGTTCTTCCAAATATGCTTCAGAAAGGACTGAGAAAGTCTTGTATGTGCAACATGTGAGTTCAGAGCCTTGTGTTGTCCTGACAATTTGTGTCAGGACCATTCTGATTTGCAAAACCAAATTATAATATATTATATTAAAATTTTATTTTAAAAGATTGCCTCTTGCCTGCTTGTGACCTATCACTAGGACTTTCCTGATGCTTGTTGTACCATAACTAATATTTTATTTGAATTTTATTTGCACATTAATCTTTTTATTTTCTATCAGTTTGCTTTACTTCATATTCTTGTTTAGTCAGCCAAAATGCTGGAAGCTTTCACTTCACAGTTTTCAGAAGGTAAAGGACAACTCAAGTCTTTAATCCTACCTTCAGAGCTCTGCATTGCCCTGATGCTTTGCTATCTGACCTCCTGTGACACCTCCATTTCGCTGAAATAATATCAGCCCTGGATGTGAAGCTTGTGTCTCTGACTTCATGAATTTGTAATTCAGTCCTGGAAGAGGTCAGAATAGCACTGTATCTCAGAGCCATCTGTCATCTGGGTAGTCCTGAGAAGAGGCAATGCCAAGTGCAGTCCTGAGACTGGATTTTGAGCAAGTCATAAATTCCCGTTTTAGGCAATGTAACCTTAAATTGCCCCTAAAACCCCTCTACTTTTCTCGAAAGTGATGGTGGGACCATTTTTTGAAGGTTCCCAGGCAGTCTTGTCTGCTTGATGTTGGCCAAATGTCATTACTGCAGAATGAGTGGGCTACCTGGAGGCAACTAGCATTGGCACAGAAAACCTTGTTTCACATGGGCATAAGAATGTATTTAAATGAATACCAAAGCTCACAACATTCAAGATAAGATCATCTATGACATTCATCTCTTTGCCCTAAATTAGGCCTTGAATTCATTCCTGAGGATAGTAAGTGTAAATGAATTTAGACTCAAAGCCATTGATCCAGTCTCAGATTCACTCGGGATTTTATGGCAATCACTTGTTTATGACAGTTCTAACAACATTTCTATCTGTTGAATCAGAACGTGTGAAATGAATTCATAGGCTTGAACATGGCTTTTTTGGAGGTGTTTGCATTCCCTCCAAGACCCTTTGTGCAACCCTCAGTATTAAAATCTGTATGAAACCAAGAGATGGTATGAAGAAAAGAAGATGGAAACACTTTAAATAGAAAGAAGTACATTTTTGAAAGGATATGCCATTAGGCTTTTGAATAAATCATCTAGTTAGGACCCAGCAGCTGAATCACATTCCCCGAAGTGTTTAAAAAATAGCTGAGGTCTTCAGTCGCCAGTTTATCACACCTAATTAATCCCATTCCATTTAACCCAGTTAGGAGCTTAGTCATCCTAAGTTTTCTGCAAAGTCAGTGGAGAAGAAAAAGAGAGATAGAGAATGAGAGAGAGAAAGGGGGAAAAAAAAAAACAACAGAGAAAGAATGAGACTTTCCAAGAGCAATTCAGCTCATCTTAAATGACCCCAATAAATTCACAGTGCCAAGTCCCTTTGGGATACCAATTTTTAGAGTTAACATATAATAATTATTCCATTTAAAATAGCTCACACTACTGATAATTTGATACAAGAATATCAGGGGGTTACCTCATTTTTCTGATAACAGACTTGGTTTTATATTCTCAAATCAATCAATGGGAGCTCTGCCTAAATTTGAATTAAAGACATCATCCTCCATTAATTTAGGCTCACATGTTCAAAGATATTTAAATGGCTCATTCCTATTGAAATCAATAACTTCTAAAGTCCTGGACCTTTGTGATTAACAAGTTCTATAAAAATGAGCCTTTATTTGATGGCCTATTAAACATTATACACATATAGGATATTGTATGAATAATAAAAAGTCTTAGTCGTGTCATTTGTATCCTTCTTCTGTGATCATAAATCAAATATAATCAGCACAAACATGTTTCTTGCCCTTCCACATCCTATTAGAGAAAGGGTTATTGCTCTGAATAATGCCAGTTGGACAATCATGTTATCATTGTACAATATATTTCACCCTGAAAAGGCACTCATGAAAGCCTCGGCATATCATTTGGATGCAGGAGAATTACTACTCACTTCCAGCTAGACATGCTGTCTGGCATCTGTTGCATTTTTGGTTGCTTTATTCAGCATAAGTATAACTTCTTGATGATTTATTATTTCTTGATGAATCTTCCCACTTTTCTGGTTGAAGACATCACCAACAAAGACTGTGCCTATTAGCTGCCTTATACTTGAACAACCTAAGAAAGAAATTACATTATGGGATTTTCCCCTTCCTCTCAGGGTGTAAAGCTCTTACCTTCAGGAAGTTTAATGGGAAAGGAGAAACAATTATTTTTGCAGACTGAAGAGAAAAATATTTGCCATTCATGTTCTTACATGACAAAACCATTTCTTCTTATGCCTAGTTATAAACAAAAGAACAACGAAAAGAAAAAAACAAGGAGAAAAGTCATCCTAATGAATCAAAAAGCTATTTCTCTCTCCCTTGTCTTTCCTGTACAAGGTCAATAACACTCTTCAGGAAGCAAATCACTCTGCAGAAACAGTGTTTTACTGGCGCTGTGCATATCTTCTTTTTCAAGCTTCATAGCTCTCCCGCTCATATTTCCTATTAAATTGCCTCACACATATCTTCATTGCTTTACCTCAGTGCCACTGCAAAAAAACTTCTGAGCTGCAGCTGGGAGAGATGCAAGGAAAAGCAAAAAGAGCTTTATGACCTTTTTCATTTTACCAGCTGCAAAAGATCCTGGGGATGGAAAAAATTCATTTTTGTTCCAAAATTAGAACAGGGCTTTAAAACTACATCTCTTCATGCTGCAAAATCAGGAGGGGTGGGATGGAGCCGGCTGCATCAGTTCTATGGTTTTGTCTGCATAATTGCAGCTGTTTAATTGTAGCTTCTGTTCCCTTTTCTACACCGTAAATTTCCTGCAAAATTCTTAGACAAAAAGGAGTCCTATTAATTTTTGATTTAAACATGGGTTTATTCAAATATTTGCCAAAAGCCCATTCTCCCTTTCAATCATTCATTTAATTCTAATTTAGTGTTTCTTAAATATTCATTATGGTCATTATGGTCATAATGGTAATTTCTTATGTTTGGTCCCATCAGATAATAAAAACTGACTTTTTTATGCCAGTTCTATGGTCGCCTAATAATGTCTAAATGTTGTATCTTCTTTGCACTCTCTGCCCCCATCCTTGAATACTGGCTATTCAAAAAATAAAGTCAGGAGGGAATCATTTTATTTTCATTTTATTGATATGCATGTCTTTCCAAAGGATTAATTTCCTCTAAGGATCTGGGCTGCCTATGTGGTATTCACTTTCCTATACCTATTAGTAAATCTCCACTCCACAGTGACTCTATATATCATTTTGCCTTAACTGAGATGTTAACTTCCAGTCCTGTCATATATATTCAGCAGCTTCACCTACTTAATCAAAGGCAGCTTGACTACTTAGTAGGAACTGTGATAAATGTGTCTCTTCTGGAAATCACTTCCTTCGACAACAGAAAATGTCTGAGTTGCAATATGAAAATTTAGTAAAGATGAATAATTTAGATTGTATCTGTTTTTATTGCAAGAGCCACCCTAACTTTTCCAAAGTCTTTTGTGAAGGAACTTCAAGCTTTGTACGGTTTTAACCTAAATACACTCTTGGAACATGAAAATCTTGTGTTATACAGGCGTGTTCATTTTTATGTACAGTCAAGGCTTTTTGAAGTTGTGCTGTAATAAAAAGTGACATTATGTAAAAAGAGTGAATGGAATGGAATTAGCAATTCAAATCCCCTGTGTACTATCCTAGCGGTATAAAGTAACCTTAAAATATTTAAGATTCAAGCACAGTATTTCTTGTGAAAACTGACAGAGTTTTTCTTTACTCTCTTAGCTTTGATAATGATATAAGTTGTATTTCAGAAGTCGATGGTGTTTACAGTGATTATTATTCTAAATGGGAGTAGTTAATTAGTCTTTTGATCTCTTGTGGGGATATGACTGAATAGATGAGGCAATGGGGTGTAGGTTTCATCTGTTTTATTATTTTCATTTGTTTACTTTCAATACCTTCCTAAGACAAGACTGTGTGTGGAGAGTGGACACAAGGCAGCTTTTCAATAGAATAGAAAGCTGAAACAGTTTGAATGTCTGTTGTTTCAAAACAGAAAGAAGAGCTGATTTTCAAAACTTCTCATGATGAGAATTCTGATATTCTTACAAAATCTAAATTTTACAGTTGAAAAGCTGTTTCAACTTTTAGATTATTATCAAATATGAAATGGTCTGCATCCTTAGTAAATATAGCATTACAGTAATTTTATTATGTAAATATTGCATTAATGTAAAAATTAAAAAATTAAAATTAAAAATATAAAAAAAATATGAGCTCTTTTAAATTCAATAAAACAAGCTTTTTGGAAGAAAATTGTTCTGTTGAAAAGGTTTTGAGCAGCTCTTCCTGAAATTAACACATACTAGCTATGCAGCTTCCTCTAGTATTTTCATCTTAATTATTGGTAGCACATTCAGGACTTTCACAAAATGTTTGGCTTTCACCAATAAGTTCCCTATGCAATTTTTTGCTTTTCATTGAACAGCCTCATGTGTGTCAGGATGAGGAGCCCAAAATCACAAGCCTTGTTCTGCTGCAGATTATTGTGAGAAGTGGTAAAGAAACCAGGAAGGTACACACAACATCCTGATTTTGTCTTCCCTATCTCTCTCCCAGACTAGCCTTTGCACAGAATATCCTGAACCCATGCACACAGAAATCAAATCTAGAGTATTCGCTGTAGAAGGAAGTTGGTATGCAAATCTAATGCCCTCACGGTGCTTTTGCAATCCAGGCTTCTCTTCCAAGGTCACAGAGGGCTGTAGAAGCTGCACACACACAGAGGAAAGGAGGGCAAGAGCGAAGCTTGCTGCAGCAAATCTGGTTCCTACTCTTTCTGGTCCATGGACTGGTGGTGCATCGTAGTTCTGTCCAAGTTTTTCAGTGAAGAGAGTATTTTGCCAGCCCTTGGTCAGAAACGGAAAAGAGGAAAACTAGAGAGATTAAATAGGAGAGCATAAATTTATCAGTGGTTGCTAGGGCATCTATGGGCACTTTTAATTGCTTGGCATAGTACACCCCAAGTAGTTTCAATTGCTTAAATCTGGATGAGGGAAAAATTGCAGCCAAGAATTTCAGATCCATAACATCAATGAAAAACAGTCTCTAAACTCCAGATGGGTTCTATAGTATGCCAAGCACTTTTTGGTGATACTGCATTCATCTTGGGAGAGTTTGGCTGGTCTTCTACTGGCACTCCTTATCTCAGTTTTAACAAGATTTTTAAAGGTGCAAAATGTCCTTTGGAATTTACATCTTTTGTTCAATTTTATTAGAATTTCTTTAATAAAGCACATTTTTTTCTTCCTGTCTCACATTCATAAAAGCTTATCCTGCTGCTGTTGAAATATTATATTTAAATAATATTCACATGGACTTAAACCCATGCTATATTTCAGAAGAAAAGATGAACAAAATTAAAGACAAAAATGAGTTAATATAAAAGTAAAACATTTGCAGGGAAGATGAAATAAATAACTTTTTACACAGTACATGATTTCTTTTTTGGAGACCTGCAATGTTAGAAGAAGGTTAACAACGTGCTTGTTACTTGATAAAAGAAACTGATTTCTCATAAAACACAATGCTAAGGCTGAGATCACAGTATACTATCAGCCTCAGAAGCAGACTTGGTTCAGTCAATTAGATCTCTTTGTTGCATCCCCAAAAGTCCTCTTATATATGAAACTATGGGTGGAAAAATACAATATGGGCTAACAGAGCCTAGAGATATAGCCACCTGCCTTAGATCATGGCTCCTCCAGTTCTCTCTCCCTCTCTCACATCAGGCAGAGTCTCATTCAGCTGGGATTTGTCAAAATATGTCCATCAGTAATTCTGTGGTCAATTCATTATCCTAACTGAAAGCAGGTTTAACCCAAGAAAATTGGAAAAGAATTGGAAGGAAGAAAAACATAATAAATAAATATAGTAAAAAAGCATCAGAAAGATTGTTTCTGGTGCAACATATTCTATAACTAGAAGTTTTTGTGTTGTAGGGAATTAGATTGCCTCCCACAATAGAAATCCTTAACAGAAACCTGTAGATATTCTCAGTCTATATTTTGCCACTGTTAGGGTTGTGTCCTATATGAAGAGATTTTCCTTTCATTTCTGTCAGGTGCTGAAGTCGAAGATCCCAAGATTCAAAGTACTGTCTGTGTAGTATTAACAGAATCCTTAGAGAGGAGGACTTTTCCACGTATTCCTTCCAGGAAACGTGTCTCAGTGGACCCAGATCTCACTCCCATCTAGAGGACACTCAAGAAGGTGAGTTCCAGGTGGATTTTTGCTCTGTTCATTGACTTATGAACGTACCCAAAAGAGGAAAACCTGCTATAAGAACTCTATTAATACAATGTGCTCACATACTTTCAGCACTTAATATAAATAAGTCAATTTTAAACAAGGGCAAAGCATGCAGCAGTGAGCAAGGTAAAGGCTGTGTCCACAGGAACAAACTGTGCAGCCCAGGAGGAGCAGACATGCAGGTGAGGCAGTTGGTGCTGTACCTTGCGGGCCCACGTAGTTGTGCTGGCAGGGGGGTTCCTTCATGCTGGCCCCACTTTGGCCATGCGTCCTGCGTTCCCGTTCATGGCTGGAGCACACTGTGTGGTGACCTCTGGTGTACATCCTCTGGTTTCATCCAGACAGAGTCCTGGTCAAGTGTGCACAGATCACCCTGCGCTATGAATCAAAGCACAGTAAGTGGGGAGGAATGGACAGTCCCCTGAAAAACGGTTTCAGACTTTGCTATAAACACTCTCAAAATCTACCACAGCAATAAATGAGACTTGTTTACCAAAACAGCAGACAGACACATTACATTAAAAACATGGTACTTCCACTGTGAGACTTTTTGCACCAAACACTAACTGCAATATTTAATTTCAAAAGAGATCTGCATTTTTATTCTGGTTACAGCATACCTTAAGCAGCTTTAACTTGAGCTGACAAGCCCATTTTAAATTGCTCTCTCTTTCAGTCCAAAGCGCAGCTGGATTAATCCACCCCTAGGTCAATCTCTGTATCTAGGTTAAAATGACAGACAACAAAACTTAACCAGAAAGAATGATACTATTTCTTGCTTTGGGCGAAACAATATTCTAGTGCGTCCTCTATCATGTTTTATTATTTCAGTGTATAGTAAGCACACCCAAACCTAGATGTAAATGACAATCTGAGCACTAATCATAGAAGATCAATGGTTCCCAATACTTTTGGATTTTTAGAATCTTTGCAGCTTTTGGGCTAAGGTACTGACCCTGTTAAAGTGAATTTAGGATACTGACATGAGGCTTGCTCTTTCTAGATGCCTTTTACTGATTAAAAGTAAGGTTCAAAAGGTTCAAAACCTTTTACTGGTCATCCACAGCTTCTTCCATTGCATATGGACTACACTTTGAAAGTCACTGGTTGTGGCAACACAAAGGTCATTGTGGGCTAATTTTTACTTTTTCTTTAAATAGTGAGCTTTGGGCTGCAACATAGACATAATTTCAGTTTTTCTACTAATGCAACAACACTGGTTTAGAAACCAATTTTGATAAAATGCAATTGATGAAAAATCTGATAGAGACTTCAGTATGTCCAAAACTACTCTAAAGAGGTAAAAAGCTACTCATCTTCTCCAATGTCATTAGGATGAGAAGTAATCTACTTAAATAGGAGACATTTTGGTTAGATATTAGGAAAAGTTTTCTAACAGGGGAGACTGTGAAGCACTGGAATTAGATCAGCTGGGAAAATAGCAGAACAACCATCACTGGAGTCCTGAAGGACAATCCAGGTAGATGTCTTTTAGAAATGGTAAGGGTACCATTGGTCCTGCCTTAGAAGAAGAAGATAGACTTGATGATATTCTTCTTGCTTTAGTGATTTCAGAAAATTGCTGCTTCTCTCTCAAAAAAAAAGACATGGTTATAAAGAGCTTCATAATGATAGAGATTCTTTTCACCAACAGAAGAGTGTCCTCACTAAGAAGTTATAACCATAGAACTCTATTTATTTCCAAGTGATATTTATCTCTCTGCACATAAGAGAGCTTGCTGGCATAGACATATCCATATAGACATATCCTAGTAAAGGGATGGTTTATAGTGTCACAGAGGCTTTCAAATGTTGGTTGAAAAGGACCACTGGAGGTCAATAAGGTACTTCTCCAAATATAGTTTAAAACAATTCTCCTAATGAAATCAGATATCAGAAATCAGACTGGAGAAATTATGTAAGGAAAAGTAATGTTTTGCTAGTATCCTGTGTCTGCAACACATTTTTTGCTTGTACAGGTCTTTTTTTTTTTTTTTTCTAATATGGAACTGATATAGGTATGCCAGCAAGATATGTAAATACAGACCCAGCCAGTTATATCAATACAAAATGCTATATGTACAGATACTTTTCTGCTGGCAAAGACCATTTATATGTCCTCTAAGGTTACTAGTGTAACTAAAAGGACAGTCTGGTCATTATTTCTGAAAAGGTCTGAAAAGTCGAACTCCTCAACGAGCAATAGTGGCTTGTGGACAGAGTACGACGTAGACATCCCCGATCTTGTCCTAAGAGCAGCACTGTACTTCTTCTCATCAGTCCTCCTGAGAGCTGTGGCTTGGAAAAAAGCTAATGAGCTTGGTGTTGCTGCACAGCTGCACGCTGCACAGCTGTGCACCCTGCACAGCTAAACTTCTTCCTGAACCAATCTTACTATCTCTGCAGGGTGCTGCTTTGAAACTGTACCCCAAGAGCTCAGTTGACTATCTCCTGCCATGTACCCTGTAGACAGGCCCTCAGGTAATCCATCCACCATCCTTGATCTTTCCAAGCTAGAAATCATGAGATAAGTATGTGCAAACACAAAGCTTAATGGGCTAGCCTTTGCAAAGTATCACATTTATATCAAAGACTTCCACAGAAGACTTCCACATTGTTGCTATTTTCTGCCATGATTGTAAAGCAGGAATAGTAAATCTAGCAAAGATGTTTCAAATTTGATAGGAATAAGGAATCTTTGGTCCATTGCTTTGTGCTAAACACAAATACATTGCAAATTATTACAGATCAAGCCTTCAGAACTTTAAGGATCAATGTTTATTTATTGCTGGTCTGGAAAAGAAAGTCAACAGAATTTTTAGACTAAGACAAAACTATTCATAGTTTTAATACATATATACATACATATATATGTGTCCATGGGTAATTTCAAACATGTAAATCAGTTTAGAGAAGGAACATCTGAAGTATCAGTGAGGATACTGATGGTGATCACAAAGCTAAATAACTGGGTGGCTGGGAAGCAAATAGAACTGAGTGCTAAATGCAAGTAATGCAGATGCATTACTTGCATTTAGAAGGAATATCAGTGAGTCACTCACTATTTTTACTTCATCTGTGCTAAATGTATCTGATCAGATAAAAAGTCTTGGCATCTTTTTGAAAGTCTCTGCTTTACTGAAAAAAGCAACCCTCCCCCCCAGTTTTCTAATATTCCTTTATAGTAGATACTGATGACCTTTTTTTATTCTTCTTTCTGAGAACCTCTAGCATCTATTTGCAGCAAGACTTTGAAATTTTGCAGAAAGAAAAAAAGAAAAGTCATGTCTTTGTGCAGGAAAATTCTATTTTGATTTACTGGAGCTATCAACTGTTAAACCAAATCATTGGCCTTAATAGAACAGCCTGTACTAAAAACCTCTCAGAGCTGTGAGATCAGCTGTAGCAAAGGAAAAAAATCAGCCCTGTTACTGAGTGTCTACCCTTGTCCTTCATGACGGGCCACAGCTTCCCAGCCCTTCTTATTCCTGTTCCCTTTGTGCCTACTCATTATGGTATAGACTTCAACTACAGGATTACATGGGATTTTTTCAAAGTGACTTAAACCCATTCAGGAAGCAAGATGGTCACAAGCTAGAGAGAAATTAGTGTTGCACCTACATATTATAACTTTGGCTTACCCTAACTTCTGAGTGCTTGACTTTACAGTATACATAACTTTTAATTCTGTTTGCTAGTGGACCTCTGTAAATAAGAGGATGCCACATGGAAAAATCTTTTGGCATCTTTATAGACTTTACTGAAATGACTGTGCAAGGCATAAAGGATATTCAGTTCTCATTTTTCTTTTTCAAACAAATACATCTACAGGAGAAGTTCTGAAAGGCAGTCCACAGCTTGTTAGAGTCAGATATTTTCCTTCTGCTCTTCAGTCTCTGAGCTAGTAGCACGTTATTCTATATTTATACACTTAAGAAATTCTTTTGACTTTCTCTGAGTCATCAGCAGTTGGCAAGGCTGGCCTCAGGACTGGCAGGACAATTGCACTTTCTAGGTTTCTTTTATCCCTGTTAAAAAGTCATTTACCATTCAAGTGGATTTAATAAAACACACCAGGAGTGGCTGATTATAAAGATACAGTGTAATAGGATTATTTTGAATAGTATAACTAAAGTCATTATGATAGTAAATCACATAAATCTGCCATAAAAATTTGATCAATTTAGGCTTTTTTGCTGTTGCCTGGTTCAGAGCTCCTTTCCCATCTGCACAGGTCACTGTAGTCCAATAGATTAGAAATGTGCATACTCATACTGCAATTATCCATGCACTTGTACTTGTCTTCTTATTCTTTTTTTCCTAGATGTTTGAGTGTTTGTGTAATTCTTCCTGTGGAACAGAGTTCGGAGTTTTTCATTTAGAAGAGATATGCACAAAACTTAGAGAGCTTCAGAGGGCCAGGATGATACCCCAGAGGAAGATAAAAGCCCATAGAGCAAACTCTACTAATCAATGCAGAGTTAGACATCTGGGGTGAAAACTGGGAAGTTCTGCTTTGCTACCTATCCACCCTACAAGAGCTTGTACAGCATAATAGTGCATACCATCCTCTTATGACTACTGGTTAGATTTATGAGAGGACTTTGGCACCCAATGCGAGGTATAGGTATAATGGAGGCACCTAAATCCCAAACTGGAAGCCAGCCACACTCCAACTTTCTTCCCAGCTACTGTCTTATGATGGAAACATCTATGTGCTGAGCATCCCACTTCTTACATGCTTCCCTAGCCTGAATAACTAGGAGCCACCTCTGAAAAAGTCATTTGACACACTTGACCTCAAGGAATGGAGCTAGTCCTGTCCCATTAAAAGCTGAAATTCCCTGAACAACAACTTGGGTCATTAGAACCCTCAGAACGGGCTTTATAACAGCAGCCTTGTGACAGGGGATGCTGCATGCTCATCACTAGGAAAAATTAAAGACCTTTGTCTTTTTTCTGAACATAGTCAAAAATGAAAAAGTACATTCTGGGCATAAGTACAGAGTGAAGCAAAAGTACAGAGTGAAGCAGAAGGAGCAGAAAAGCTAAAGTGTCTGTCCTAGAATTTCATGCATGAACACTTTTACCAATGAGGTTTTTCAGTTCAGTTTTTTTCCTCAAATTCAGCTTGAGAAGATCCAGATTTGACATGTCATTTGCAACCCCCCTTGAGAACAGATCAGTAACCCAGTTTGTGTTTGGCAGCACCTGGTATGAGGTGCCGATGGATGTCTAACCATTTCTGTGGGGCTTATAGCTGATGCATCATACTCCCCAGTGGTTTTACACCATCACAAATCAAAGGAAAATCTGTCATTTGGGAATGAGGATTTTCAATTTGGCCTTAACGTTCTGGGCCTCCTTTCATTAGGGTTTTTGGCATGCAAGTATGTTTCAGCATATGCTTGATACTCTTGGCTTTAATAGGATTAAACACTTTACTGACACATATAATTTATCACCTTGCTGAATTTGAGCTATAGTCTGGAGGGTTTATATTGATTTCCACTGGCTTCCTTATATCCAGTGCTACAGAGGTGCCTGGGTTTTCTTCACAAAATCTTGTCTTTCCTTGACTACCCGTTGCTGAAATAGATGACCTCAATCTGTACAAACACTGGCAACATTTTTGTCCTAAGCCTAATGTGAGATAGGCAGAAATGCTCATTTCTTGACAGTTTCAGTCAGTTTGTTTGCCAGCATTCAGATCTCTGGGAAACAGACTGTTGCTGCAGACCTCCATGCAGGAAGATTAGACTTTAGAAACATTCCTCATCCAACCACAAAAATATTCACTCTTGGCTTCTTTAGATAAGAAAATGGCTATCTGAGGTTAACATATAACAGTTTAATAAATTAAATCATACAGGATACATAAATTCCTTCTCTACTGTGGAAAGAGTGAGTCTGAAGAATGTGTGCACTCAAATCAGAGAGTCTATGGACAATCTAGCCCCACCTAACACTTTTCACTGGGCTCGTGGTAGGTTTTTGCAAACAATTGGGCAGATATAAGAAAAATGTTTTAAGGATGATTTTTCAGAAATGATGAGCATTTGGAAGTCCAGCTGAAGGCAGTGAGAAGTGGTTGGTTCTCAATATATTGAAAATCAGTCTTATAATGACCAATTTTTTTGTGCTAAATTACCTTGTTATCATTGTGTCTGTATGGTGTTATGTGAATGTGAAGAGATTTTTTGGCCTGCTTCCTCATTTATGTTAGTCTTGCACTAGTGAAAATCAATTGAGTTTTACTGGGTTACTTACATCTTTACTTACATCAATTTGAGGGAAGAATAAAATTCAAAATGTGCCTGCTTTCTGCCTGAGGCCTTCAGAAATGATGGCTGTGTCTTCTGCTCTCTTAGCTGCTGTGCATGAGGCAAAGGAAAGAAAAAAGACCACTTTTTGTGTTCTTTCTGGATGTATTATCAGTTGATCCATGGTAGTTATCCTCGTGCCAGTTTATGGCTGAAATGACAGAGTTAGTTTAACTCTCCTCTACCACAACCTTTCTTACAGGCAAAGACCATGAGTTGGGTCAGGGCTTGCTCCTCCACAGCTCTGATCTTGCACGGAGCTCTCAGACACTCACACTTGCTTTGGAAGAAGAAAAATTCCAAATGTTTTATTCTAGACTGTCAGAATATTTCAACACAATAAAAGCATTCCATTTCAGTGGTGACACTGGCAATTCTTAAACAGATATATTTTAAAGCAACAAAATGAAAAGTTATTTCTAGCTAAACCATTGAAGCAAGCTGAAAAAAGGGGTTTTGCTTTGTTTTTCACAAGAAAAATATTACCATGATTTCCAGATGTCATCTGATTTTGAAGGAGCTGCATTTTCTGATGCAGGAAAGTTCTGTCTCTTTCTTTCTCTCATTCTCTCTCTCTCTCTCTCTTTTTGACTAGCACTAATAAAATGTTTATGTTTCTAATGGTAAATTGGTCTAAGTGAGGTCTTGAAATTGTAATTTGTTATATTTTTTATTGTAAATCCAAAAAAAAAATTTTTATATTTAATTGTGATCAGAATTAAATCAGTGAAAAATATAAATTTTAAAGAGACTGTGTAAAATCATACACTGGTGTCAAATTAGCAAGGGGCAAAATCCATGTCATTCATGGGTGAATATAGGCCTGATTCTCTAGACAGCTTCTACAATGATGTGGGTGAATAGCACAGAGTTTGCAGAGGCAGCTACCCAACAGTCCAACAAAAACATACACTTTCTATCTAGTTACATTAATCAGAAAACCAATATGCAGTTTTGTACTATTTCTCTTCTTTCATTTACGGGTCAAAGTACATGAATATCATGAAATGCTCATCTATTTCAAAGAGGTTTGCAAAATTTAACATTGACATTATAATCTGAGTACTTAGAGCTCTTGCATGAAACAATAAGCATAAAGAATCTTAAGATATTGAAGTTAAACGGAGAAAAAGAAACATATCCTCAAAACTTTCAGATACTGATCTATTTACAACTTACTTGTAGCCAGAAAGCATGAAAGGGGGAAAATATGGAGAAGCCAAAATATCAAGCAGTCTTCTGCGGGGATCTCTTGAATAAATGGAGAAATTGGGCCAAATAGGTCCGAGTGCTGAGCCAGAATGAGTTTGCTCATAATGCCCTCAAACAGCAGTATATCGATACTCCCCCAGATTGACTTTAAAGGTTTGCTGCAACTTGAAGCATTTCATTATCTTTAAGCTCCAGTTACTTGCAACGAAACTCAGGGGAGGATGATGTCACAATCATCTGCCACAAAGATTTATATTCTAAATTAGAGTTAACTATGATAAATGTATGATTTAATAGATTCTCTTTACTGTATTATAATGTCAATGCTGGACATTCCATGCTTCATTTCTCTCTAGCCGGAAGATTTAAGGGGTAATAATCAGCAGCTGGAGAGGACCCATAAATCATCCACTTTTTTAATCGTCATTTTTCTCAAACCAGAGAAAAAATGGAGCTTGAAAATATATTGTGGTTGATCTGGTCCAAGTGCATCACCACAAGAAAGCAAGAATACCTATCTCCCCTTACTCTAGTCTAATGCAAATTAAAAATGTAGTTGTACATTATGAATTGAATATATTGGGTAATTGTGGAACAGAAATCTTTTGTTGGAGATTTTCAGTCATTTATTAGTGTCATTTATAAAGAGAATACATCAATAAAATCACAAATAACCATCAGTTTCTGGTAAATATAATCTTGTTTGGAAGACGCTCAGAAACTAAAAAGTCTGGCAGGAAATAGGTTGCTCTATTAAGGAACTTAAAATTATCTCCCACCTCTAGGTGATGCAGAGATCACATCAGTCTTGTTCTTTGCTTGGCTGGTTTCCATTGCTTCCAGCTGAGCCACTGTATGAAAAAGAGATTTTTCTACATCAGCAGTTTTCTATCTAGAAAACAGAATAACTCTCCAAAGGTTGACAAAGAGATGTGCTACTGAAAATGTTTTATGTTTTGAAGCAGTTTACAGTGTCTATAAAGAACGCAGAAACTGCAGCATGTCTATACACCAGAAAATCTTCACTGAGAACTTAATTCAAATTGGTTTTGATAGAAACATTGACACATAGGTAGAGAAGCTTCTTTTGGAGTATGAATGACAGGTAAAGATCAATATTTTGAGTGAGGAGGGACATGTGAAAAGGAAATTGGATTGTGCCTGGGTTCATTTAAACTCTTTTACAAGTTATCTCACAGGGCCATTTATTCCATAAATTATACAAACCTTACAGGGGCTATCATGCCTATAAAACTGTGAACTGGAACATATAAAACTCACTGCTATAAGACATAGGTGAACTTCCAAGATGTCAGGAAGGATGGAGTCATGGACTTGTCCAAAATTTTCAGGATACTAACCAATCATTTTAGAATTAAATTTAATTTAGTTCTCTCTATAACTGTTCACACTAGCATTATTTATACCTGCCCTGAGGCTTCCATCTGTACGTTAGAGATAGAAAAATAGCCAAGACAAACCACTGGTCTTCTCATGTACATGGGCTAGTTTAGACTATGGGCAGGGAATAAAAAAAGAAAAAGGATTTTGCCTGGGGGAAAGTTTTCAAAAAGTAGTTATTCTGCAGTAGAGAATCATTAGGAAAAGCACTGGGATATGGATGTTATAAACATCCAGAATTCTGTTTTCTACAAAAAGGTCATGTCATCTGAAAAAGACACATTACATTACAATGCCCTTCAGATATTCAAATCCTCCATTATCCACGTATATTCAAGGTCACGTATATTCTGTGACATTTAGAAAGACAGGTTGCACAGTAACACCAGAACATGAATGCTTATGGGGAAAACAAAATGTATGCAAGGCTTAAGGAGGTAAGATAGCACATATTCTGTAGTGAAGTGAATTGAAGAAAGTGGAGAGAGTCTGACCATAAAATTCTGAGCTGAATCCAGTTGGCCAGTGTAAGTAAACAGCTTTCCTTAAAACTAAATGCTCCCACTTTCACTAGGGGAAAATATGGCTCACTCCTAAGCTTTCACAGTAAAGAATATAGTACATGAACCCACAGTAAATTCAACTGAATTATCATAAGGCAACAGCAAGTTTTTAGTATTATTTCACTCTTAAATTAACTTATGTTAAGATCTCTAACCTGTAGCACATAGTACAGTTTAATAAAAAAACCTCACAAGGCCAAAATAAACTATGACCATCTGGGTGCAGGTGTTCATAAATGAAAATTAGCTCCCAATTAATGCTCATGCCTGTAACTAGGATAAGATAACGATATGTGTCATACTAGCTTGGCTGGCTCTTTGCCAAGCCTTGGCACTGATATCTGATATCTGTATTCAGTTCTATAGAGTGAGGTTTCTAATTATAATCTGTAATGATAAGAAAATTATCATTGGTAGTATTTCTAGAGAAGTCCTTCAATTTTTGACAATGAAATATAGGGTGGTATAACACCCAGTCCACATTTATAAAGAAATAAGATGCATAGAAGCCTAAGAAAATATACTTCTTCCTGCAGTCCTGCCTGTATTGCTCCAGCAAGCAGCAACTGCAACCTTCAGATGGCAAATAAATTATCTTGTGGTCTAATGGATGTGTGATAGATAGATTCAACTTTGCAACTTAATTAATAGCTAGGCATAGGGAGTGGAAAATTTAATTAATTCACTCAGTTCACTAGAACAATGGTTTCCTAATTATTTTTGGTTTAGTCAAAGTATTGAGCCATGCTGCATTCAGTCCTCACTTGGTATGTCCCTTTCTTTTGTACAGATGAAGTCTCAAGAACGAGCGTATGACTAATTGCTGACATGAAAACCCCACATAACTAGGCAGTAGGCTTTCACTTCAACAAAATAAAATTCCGCTAATTTTGGTAGGAATTAAGTGATTACTCTGGATGTATATCCTAAAATATTTGACATTTCTTTCTCTGTGCAATCCCTTATTTTTCTGTCAAGACATTGTTTTTCTGTTCAACAGTGCCTTTGAAATAGAGATTACACTGGAACTTCCCAACAGCTGCTGCCACAAAACTGCAGCTGAGGCCTGGAGGCAGGGAGAACCTGTGTAACGGTGGAGAGCGTGAAGTTGCCTACTTTGAGATCTGCTAGTTGTACTCCTATGAAATCTACTATCATTAGTTAAAAAAAAGAAAGGGACTCTGCCATTTCTCTGTTATAACAGACTCTATCCTTCCAGTCAGAATACACTGGAACAAATTCACATTCTCTCAGAAGTCCAAGAGACTGTCCTATGGCTGTTGAAGGCTTGGTGGCAGCTGGACAATAATGCCATGCTTGGGTTTAGATGTTTAAAGACTGTGTATGTGGTAAATGAACCTGGGTAATAAATCTGTTCTGATCAAAAGGGTTCAGCCTGAAACTAACAATCAGGTAGATGTACCCCAACTTCCAGATTGCCAATTTATAGGTCCTTTGTCCACCAGCTCTCTCAGCTCTCTGCTTGTTCCAGATCCTATTCCTCATCACACAACTGAAAAGGAGATATGTTTCTGCCTTGCTGTCTGAGAACGATGGACAAGGCCCCAGCAGAACTGAAGGAGGTACTTGTCGTAGGGCTTCCTGTCATGCTCCACCAGGAAGGACAGCCTGGGAATCAGGAAAGCTATGCTGTTACGGTCATCAGTTGAAAGCCCTGGTAAGTAAGTGACAAAATTTGCGCTGGATGTTGATTCATTGTTCATGGTACACAACTGCAGGAGAGAATTGTATCACATTATGCTGTAACCTGAAAACCAAGTTCGTCTGTGTGTTTGCAACAGGATGTGAAATTAACATGGTGATTTCACTTCTTCAGAATTCACATTAAGTACACTTCTGAAGACAGAGAACATCAGTTTTGATGGAAAATCAGATGAGTGAAAGCTGCAAGACTTAAGTATTATTGGCATAGAGCTCCTATCAGCATCTAACATCTTTACTTTTTTTCCCAAAGAACGGTGCCAATATTTTCTTTCTAAAATATCCAACACTGACTTTAGCTCTTCACTGCTTTACCATGTGCACCTTGTTTAACGTGAATACCAGATACTTAGGAAATTCAGTGGAAACACACTGGATAAGATTTCAGCCTAGAGTGAAGATACTCAACTTTCTTTCAAATCAGTTTGTGTAGTGGAACAAAGTTTTAACTCACAAGTCAAAATTCAATTCTGGATAAGAACTTGTTAAGATTTAACCCAGAGAGAAACAAAGAAGTGACTGTTGGTTGAGTAAAGCTTGTCACTGGGCACTTTTGCACCATTATTTTCTCTTCTGCAGTTGGGGAACAGTTTTGGTCTTTGGAAGCTTTGGAATGCTCAGATATTAGTTATGGCTTTTAAATCTGTACTGCATAAACAGAGTGCAAACAGTTTCTTCAAAGCAGTCTTTCTGTCTCTGGAATACAATCCTATGTGTTGTGCATGAAGCTGTAACTTAAAAACATTTAGAATATCAAATGAGTGCAAAATGTTACAGACATTCATTTTCAGAAACAATTCAAGATATCAGTTTCAACCTATAAATTTTTATAGCTAGCTGCTAGCTTTTGAGAGCTAACTGTATACATTTTTATGGGATACCAAGCAAACTCATCAGTGGGAGAGCCAGAGTTACTAGCCACTCTCTTTAACAAAGAAAATATTTCTTCATAGTACTTCCCTCAGTTTTCTGTTCAGACCTCAGACCCACTCTGACTGCATGCACATTCATTGATTTGAGTTCAGTCACATGGTTTCTTTTTTTCTCAAGTGACAATTTTCCAAAGAGGAACATGAATTTAGTAACATTTTGAAATGGGCCTGTAGAGATTTAGTAACCAAAACTCCATTGACTTAAAGAAATATTCAAGCCATTTTTGAAAATAGAATTCAAGTTTCTAAGTAATTTCAATGCTTTCAGAACTCTTACCTTAATCCTATGATTATGCATATCATTTATCCTGTCTTTGGAAGAGCTGAACAGAGTGTTCAATACAACGGCAAATCAGGCCCTACTTTAACTTAGGGAACAGTTTTTTGGGGGCTCCTCTTCCCTGTGAATAAAGAAGAAAAAAGTACCTGCAAAGAGTGATTCAGAGCAGCAGTCTAGCTTTAAGTGCTCTGATTCATCTGTTGGAGGAGTGCATCTCCCTCCAGTGACTCTAGATGGAATTTACAGACTAGCCTCCCTAGGCTAAAGTTAGCCTATGTAGATCTCACCTGCTTATTTTTCTTGTAAGTTCATTTCTTCTGGCTTTCATAAATTATTTAATATTGATGAGATAATTTCAGCACTGTCCTGCACTGTCAGCTTTTTCCTAGTCATACTGGATCTGAGTTTTGCATCTGGGATTTTTGGGGTGCGATTTTGACAGATAAAGGTTATATAATCACTGAAAATTGTAGGTTCTCCAGGGAGCCAAACAAAGGTCAAGTTTTCATTACAGCTTTGGAAATAGCACCAATACACTGAGGACATTGGTGTGGTAGTTTTGATTTGCTCGTTCGCAGTTGATAGGTGATCTTTCTGTTCATGGCTCACTGGGATGGAGGGAACCTCTTGGAGGGGAGAGGTTTACTCCTCCCTCGGGAGCTTCTGGGCCTGCTGGGGAGGGAGAAAGTTCCCATCCCAAAGACTGTGGACAAAGAAGGGAGTGAGGAGTCATGGGGAAGAGCAGAGAATTTGCATGGGTCTTCTGAGAAGCATAGGGAAGAGCGAGCTGGGTCTCAGAGCAGATAGAAGGGAAATATGTTCTCAGGGTACTGCAAAGGCCTAGGCAGATATACCTCAAAGCTTTGCCTATTTTGGGGTCCCAGCACATGTGTACATACTGTTCTAATCTGATTATTCAGCAATGAACCCGAACGTGCTGGATATTCCAGTAAGGGCCCTACAAAAAAAAATTCCAGAAAAGCCATGTGAGAAAATGAGAGTCACATGTTTCTGTTAAGTTCAGTTGTGTGGTGCTGTCCTTCTATTGGATGAGTCATCTCTCAGACCTAGGTACACAAATGAAAAAGTGAAGATAACTGTGTGAAGACAATGAAACTGTCATATCCAGATCTGTGAGAAACTAAAATATTCATCAGGCCTGACAAGGGGGAAAAAAAAAAGTCCACAAATTTGTTTTCCAATAAGAAATAATTTTGAAGTAAGAAGGTAAAATACTATTAGAGAAAGAAAATAAAAGCAACCCTACACACTATCAAAATAGGTTCTAGCTCTTCAGATTCCTTGATTATCCTGCACTTCCTGTTTTGTTCTGAATTCTCTCTTTTCTTGTTCCATGATGTATTATCACTGCTGGGAGAAAGGAAATTAATTGCTCCTGAAGCTTTTACAGCAGAAGTTAGAGGCAATGTATTCAAATTTAATGAAGTTGTCACTCAGGTGCTTCTTCTTTCACCTAAAGATAAATGAATATCTGCCTCCCAGCATTTTGATATCCATAATTTTTGGTATGCCATCTTCCATGACGTACTAAACTGTTCAAAACACAAATTTTAGTCTTAAAATCTCTGGTTACTAATTGGTATCTAAGGTCTTTATTGTTCTCAGTGAATGATTCTGAACTGTTTTGATGTGTGAACTGTGAAGAACAAGCATCATTTAGGAAAAATGACTTTTAAAGTTATGAGAGAAATGACTGTGGCTTATCTAAAAGGATATCTCTAATTGCATGTTCTCAAGATAAATTGAAGTTCTGGGAAATTATGGTACAAAGGAAAATAAAGGTCAGAGCCACAAGTGAAACTGTCACATTCCATCGCCTGCAGTACTAAAATATTAACTATGCCTGCCAGGGGTACTTCTTGTGTGTTAATAAATCATTATGGTGCTTGACTCCAGTGAAGTATTGCTATAGAACAAAATAGACCCTATGCTCAGAGAATGACGTCATTCTCTTTCAGATCAGTTTATTATCACTTTCCTTGTTTTGTCTTAAACATATTTTATACAGGACACTTTGCTATTATTATGTTTAGCAGGAAAATTAATTACTCTGGTAATTTAGTGACAGAAGCCACTGATACTTTCTTTCACTGAATTCAATTGCCAACCTGTTGTGGCTTCTTTGCTTACAGATGTTAAAGGCAATCTGGCTTTCCACAGGATAAGTTCTGTTTTATGCATTGTTCCTCTAAGCACCACATGTCCCAGAGATCAAATTGCCATCTAAAATTCCCAGTTTCCTAATTTGATTTTTTTTCTTTCGCTGCTAAGATAATTGATCTGTTCATTGTTAGATCATTTCCTTCCTGAGCTGAAATTGATGATAATTAGATGCAGGAACTATGGAGAAAAGACTGGCTTTAGAATAAAGTCAGTCGCAAGTATATGGGCGGGTGATATATTTAGTTACATTAACAATATAATATGTATCTATTCATAAGCTTTTTCTATGTGCAGAAGTAGTCTAGGAAAAAGACATCCTGGAGAAAACACAACTACTATGATTTTATAGGGGTCTGACAGAAGAGAACAAACTGAGTAGAGAGCAACCTCCTTCAGAAAGCCTCCTTCATTTCATGGGGAAGTGGAAGCCTTTTGCTTTGTATCCATATATTTCCCCCTATATTATTGTTGAAGCTTTGACACCTACACCTGGTTTCATGCCGCTGTTAAGCTTATGCACCGTCTGTGTGCCTACAGAGCAGTTCTGTCAGCAGATTCCCAGAGCTGTCAAGTCTGAACATGAGGAAAAACTTTTTCACTGTGAGGGTGACAGCGCACTGGACCAGGTTGCCCAGAGAGGTTGTGGAGTCTCCTTCTCTGGAGATATTCAAAACGCGCCTGGATGCAATCCTGTGCAACGTGCTCTAGGTGACCCTGCTTGAGCAGGGGGGTTGGACTAGATGATCTCCAGAGGCCCCTTCCAACCTCAGCGATTCTGTGATTCTGTGATTCTTGTGTGCTGAGCATGAGACTTAGTGTGGTTTATTCCCTTTCACACTCCCCTGTTGCAACACATGGATTGAATGCATTTGCTTTGCAGCTCCCCAGTCTCTATCCCACTGCAGGGCCCCACAGACCAAATGTACATATTCAGCATGTCCTTGTGTGCCCAGTGCTGGTGCTGAGAGCCACAGATAAGAGTGATGGAGGAGTTATAATCAGGATAAGGCACTGGTAGAAAGCATCTTCCCACCAGAAGTCCAGCAGTGCAGGCCATTCCCTGTCACGCTGTGTGATACACAGGGGGTCATGCCCATCCCATGATTTGGAGTGTATAGTGCTTTGTTCAGGTGTTCATCCGACAGCTGGAGGGGTGCACTTCCCATGGCATGAAATGAGAGTCTTGTACATCAGGATTTTATTCAAATGAGATGTTTGAATTCATGGTGCTTATCTACTTGAAACCTCCTTTATGTGCAGAAACTGGCTGGAAAGAGCCAGGACTAATCTGAGATGAAAAGAAGAAAACATAAACTGCTTCCTATTTCACTTTGTGGAGCTTGCGGGGGAAGAGTTCCTGTGGCTTATTACCAAGTGATATTTCAAAGAGCTAGAAATAGCTTTAGTCATATTTATGAAGGATGGATCCATTTGAGAATACTGAACAATAGCCCAGATCACCTTCTGATTTAGGACCTGGTCACTAAGAGCAGTAAGGGCAGACTGGTGAAAAGCCCTCTTTTCTTTGGCTCTTTTCTCAAGTATCAGCTACAAGCTCTTGTCAGAAAAAGATTGTGGATCTAGATGGTTCTTTTGTTTGACATAGTATAGCAGTTCTTGTACACCCAGGTGGCTGATGAAATCAGATTCAGCATATCTAGCAAAAAAATTCCCTCTTCTCCTTCTCACATTCTCTGGCTGAACTTTTAGAAAGGCCATTCTGCCCCAAAACATTGATACAAACATTGGCCCTGAGGAAGGTGCAACAGAGACTCAGCTGGCTATTTTCATACACACACTAAACATCTCGTTTCTCCTATCATGTAGTGGGAATAACTGAAGGAGTTATAGAAGTGTCATATACTGCTTTCCTGCAGATAACATTAATTTCAGCCAATGGTCAGTTCTTTCCCATTAATTTTAACAATAAATCCCCCAAAGAACAGCTTCTTCTTTATTGCCTCTAGTGTTACAACAATTAGAATGAAAAGGTATATCAAACTAAAAATACAGTATATTAAAAAGGGGATTGCAAAATGCTCAAAGTTCTAGTAGCCTCCATTATTAGTGATAATCAATAAAAATGCCATGGTAAAATGTATCACCTTGCTGCATGAATATTTTTTTCTCTCATAAACAACAGTTTTTCTTTCTCTTTCGTAAGAAAAAATGCTAACATGACTCTAATTCAGATGCATGCTCTTTGTCTCCATTTATCACCAGTGCCTTCAGCATTGTCAGCACAACACTGCACACCAGGGCTGATAAACTGCATTCCCTCTTCTGACTGTCATACTGTGTCCTGAAAATGGAATCAAATATGTCATAAATAAATAGTGGCTATCTTTTTTCCCCGATATATATATATTTATAATGCATATGTATACAACTAGAGGCTAATTCTGAGTATTTTGCTGTGCTCTTTATCTACGAAAGATACCTGAATTTGGTATTTTGACATAAGGTACTTTCTTATCCTCCCCAAAGGCAAGCAATGTTGAATTAAATTACTGCCAGATTCTTTTGCAGCAGCACTGTCATGATCCCCTGTAACTTCAGGTTTGATTTTAATTTTTTTGCATTAATAAAGCACCCTCACTTTGAAAAATATCCCAAGCATTCTAAAAATGTAACACATCATTAAAATGCAAAATATGCATAAAGGTCTCAATACTCACATGCATCCACCTTTCTATGGATGAGGAGACTGGAAGGATTTAAAATTTGCTTGTTTTGTTTTAAAAGATGATTGAAAAAAAAATGGTGATTTTAGAGAGCTTTCAGTAGCAATTTGAAGTCCTACATAATTGTGTTTGGGATTTTACCAATGTGTTTAGAGGCTTGCTCTTTATATTTTAGGAAGAATCACAGTTAAAAGCTGTCAGTAGGCTCTTCCTTGAAAAGATAAGCCAAAGTTGCATAACTTCTAGATAGTACTCAAACACTACCTTGAAATTACTCTGTCACCATAGTAACCTTGTAAAGGCTAAATATGGCACATAACTGTCCCACATTACCACAACTTTATTTTGAACCGAAAACTTAGACTCTCTCTCAGTTGTCGAGTTTCCCGGCTAAGAAGAAATTTGATTGCTCTCTGAGTTTTTTTGAATATTTTTGAAAATTTTTGATTTTTTTTAATATTTCTCTGAAATATTCAAAAGACATATGGGTAAACACTAGGAAAGGAAAAGAAATAATTAAACTAAAGTAGAAGGTTTTATGGAACAAATTGGAATAAACTGTCTAGAAAGGTACTGAGATTAGAAAGTCTCTAACACTCAGGCAACTTTTCTTCAGAGTAATTTATACGAAGTGTTGTGGAGACAAAAAAGCTTTTATGGTGAAGTGTATCATGTGGTTTCTTGTCAAAATTGTAACTGCCCTCCTCCTTGTCCTACGTCACCATAGGTCCTAGGTCTGCACTCTGCAAATTGAATTCAGCCTACTTTCTATGTTTTGTTTCTCAGAAATCTCTTGGGCATAGTCAGATTACAAGCCTTACAATTCTGGCAGCCAAATTTCTGTTGCCATTTTTTTCCTAGGCCTCTGACTGGACATGACTGGACAACACACTGGCAAAATGCAAATATTCTTATAGCATGTTGGATGCACAACTGTTTCTGCGCATACAGACATACACATACATCCCAGGTCATATGATGAGACATCATAACCAAAGCTCCAGGGTCTGCAAAAGTATTCTGGATCAGGCTGATGGAGACCACACAGCCATCTGGTGACACAGCATGACACGTGTGTCACCCCATGAAGGGAGTGCCTGTGTTTCAAATCACAAGATGGTCTTCACTTCATAATGTTCATGGTTAACCTTCAGTCAAGAGCTGGGACAAGGAGACAGACCATACTACTTGAATGTTTCTATTACATGCCATACAACTTATCTTAGTTTAGTATTCCTCTCTTACTGAATTCCAGCAAATAAACACTCATAAAGGAAGGTGTTTAAAGATTTAGCATCTTTTCTCATTCCACTTCAATCAATGAGAGGAAATGTTTCAACTACGCATTTGAGAAACTCATCAAGCTTGGACTTGATGGTCCTGGTATTTCCACAGTTTAAAAAGCAGAAAGAAGGTTTTTCCAACTTTTATTGATCACAAAAACATTTAAAAAGGTCACAACATCTCTTAAAAAAACTATTTACACTTCACTTTTAATTCAGTCTATTAGGAGAAGATACAGATTAGTATATTCTGCTGTTACAGAATACATATTTATGACTTTTGCATGAATAATTCATGGAATCAATGTGCTACTTTGCTGTTGAAAGGATATTTGCAAACAGATCATGTTTTTTTCTGGATTTCTTTGTTATTCAAAATTACTCAATCAATGCATTTCAGATTGGAATTTTTAACCAGTGGCTTGCCTGTGACTGGTTCCTTGAGTATTCAATATTCTGCCTGTATTACCTGGTAGTGATAGGTCAGATAAATCATGTGATGCTATTTCCCTGATCTGATTTGATTGACATATAAACATATCTAAAATAAATTGTCATGTGGGAGGACAGAATTTTCAATTTCTGTGAATGCTTGTGCATGTGACTTTGAAATCTGTTTTCCATGAACACTTGTGCCAGCTTGATTTGATCATACAAATATTTGAACAAAAGAAATATAAGCTGAGAGCAATCATGCCAAAGCAAAATTTGAGCAAATATTTAGAGAAACATTTTGCCATATTGTCTCAGCTTGAAATAATTAGAGAGGAACTAGGGAATTTTTGGAAGCTTTTTCTATGCAATGAGAATTGCAATATGGCATCTTCTATTCTACTCTGCCAGAACTATCTGTTCAGTGTTTCTCTATGAAATAAAATGTTTGTATCTGTATGTGCATCACTTCAGGAAAAATGAATACATTTTTCTTTATTATAGTTAGGATGAGTACAAGAGCATGACTTACCACATGTATTTCACAAAGGAGGAAAAGAGCTATTCATAGTATCCCAGTTAAATGAATAATTAAGCTAGGACTGCAAATGGTTCTTTCCTCTCACTGTGGAAACCAGGGGAACAAACCTTTATTGGTGGTGACTGGCAAACTTGAGAACATTAATTCAATTCTACTGCCCAGAGGATGATATAGCATGGAACAGTGACTTGAAGAATTCTTTTCCAGTTTTGAGCAATGTTGCTGCGCGGGTCCTGTGTTTCACTTGTTGTTTATGGGTGTTTTCTTTTCATTGACTGTGACTTGCAGTGGCTGTTTACAGACATCTGGAAGTTGGAGTATTTGGTGTTCCAAAGAGTGGGACATCACTCCAAGGTGGAAATGGCTGGCTTGCCTATGAGACACTCAACAGGGCTCAACGACTCTAGCATCTATTCTTAGCCTTGCCTCTGATTTTCTGTTACCTTCAGCATAACACTTATAATTTTCTTTGCTTCTATTTCCTATCTGAAAAACAGTGATAATAATGCTTCCCTATTTTTGTAAGGACACCTAATGTTAGTGAGATGGTTAGATAAACGGTATAGAGGAGACTGGAGACTGGATCTAGATGATAAACATAAGCCAAATCTTCTACAGAGATGTCATTGCCTGACTCAGAGACAGTTGAGTCTTATATTGTCTGAATGTCATGCTGTCAATCTCTGAATGTCAAATTGTCAATATCACACAAAAACAGAATCTGAGACTGAGTTTTACAGTGCAATGCATTTTTTCTAGCACTTTAGAAATATTGTTATAAAATCTCCCTTTCTGTTATTTGAAGTTCTAATAAAAAACACTTAAACATTAAGGCTTGTGCTCTAATTGCATACCAAAGGCAGATGGTAAAAAGAGCAATTTCTCTCCTTTGTGCCCCTTTGTAGTTCCCTGTTACAAATTGTGCTTCTGTCTTCAAGTGAAAAGCATCCATTAGGAGCTTCCAGGAGGAACAGTAACCTCCCTCAGGTAAGCCAGGCTTGGAGCAGGACAGTGAACACTGTCTCGCTACAGGTGGGACAACATACCAAAACCTTTGCAAGGGCAGCAGAGTGGCTGTACTCCCCAAGGCTCTTCAAATTGCTGTGGCAAGGACAAGAGTATGGCTCCCATGGGCACCCTCTGGGGACAGTGCACTTCTTTCTCACAAACACCTTTCTAAGAAAGGAAATGGAACATGATGAGCTGGTTCTGTCACGCAAAATAGCAGAAAGCAGCAGGCTATTTTCATGAAAACTGGCTTCAGTTATATACCTGAAAGAAATGTGCTTGACAGAATGGGAGCATTTAAAATGTTTTAAAAAAAGGCCGTGATGGTAAGAGTTTCATATTTTATATTGTACTATGGGGGTGGCAATATTATTAACTGGTAGCAGGTTACTTTTTTCATTACAAAGTCATCAGACAGTTAGCTCCTGGAAAAGTAATACTATATTCAGAATCACGTGTGCATATCTTTCCCTTTATAATTTTGATCATTGTACATATCTATGTATATCTGTGTATGTGAAAGTCACATGCATATTTGATGATTAAAATAGACATTTAGAAGCCCTAATGTGGGCCTGTATTCATCCATTTTCCCTTTTCAAAAGAGCTATTATATATCTTGGTTGTCAATTCATCGGTCCATTTAAGCAAGTGTGTGTGCACATGTATGCAAAATATACAAAAATAAACATTTGCAGGTTCATTTATCTATGTGCATGTGAACACCTACCAGATGTTCACCTCCTAATCCCTCAGTCTAACTACCTAGCCATGCCAGAAGGAGAAAGGATGATGAAAGGTATGTGAGCTATTGTAACATTGTCAACATATTGGCAGCTGTTCTAGTGGAGATCTGAATAAATCTGGAAGACCATAGTCTAAAATTAGTTGTCTCTGTATGTAATTGTCCTGCTTTTGTTTGCAACAGTTCCTGACACACTGAGCTTGTACATATATCAGACAACCTCCACAGTCTTTCAGGGTGCTGAACATATTTTCCTTAGTAGGGTAGACAATAAGCACTGCATTTTTCACTTTCATAGAAGATTGTAGGCAATGAATTCTATGTTTAAGTAAGCTGAAGGATGTTTACTATATTAGCATAAAAATGTGCTACCCTCAATGAGCTCTGAAATTTTGGTTATGTATTTAGTGAGTTACTTAAAACAGAATGAAGGCAGTGAAAGAAGACTGCTGTCAGTCCATTGGTGGTACGATAGAATGAATCGTGTCAGACATGGAGAGAATTACATCGTTGTTGGCCATCCTTACTCCTGGGCTTACGTTTGCCATTCCTCCACTTGAAAAGGATACCTTCAGATTAAAATTTTTGCTTCTTCCAGTAACTCCAGTTCCTGTTGTTTGTGTGTTAGGAACATGAAAAATGTCTGTTTCTTGGTCTGTGTATTCTCTGCTAATCTGCAGAGACTGTCCCTGTACAAAAATCACAGATCAGACTTAAAAATGATAATATTTAAAATGAGAAAAAGAAAAGTTCACACTATTTTCATTTTCCTTTATTTAAATTTTAAGGAAAAACTTCCTGTATGCAAGAGCTTGAAGTCCAGCATTAGATACATATGCATACACCCACACCCACAGATACATACAAGCCTGCCTCTTTGCTAGTTGGTGGAGATTCCAGCTAGACAGTAGAACTCCTGCCTACAGTCTGCAGGATTAAGACCTAAATCTACACAGCTAAATTTAGTCTTGTAAGCGAATCTTAAAAAAAAAAAAGGGGGGGGGGACAAATAAAGTAGCTTTCCTACTGCCTGTACTACAAGAAGTTAGCTTTTATCTATTGCCTAGTACCTATTAGTTTCTTAGGCTTGCAGTCTCAATGGAACCCGAAAGAACTGTTCAGGCTTTCTGTTTCTGCAGAATGTTGCTTACCAAGGACATGGTCATGGCTTCTTGGCCTCTGTTTGCAATATCTAGGTATCTTCAAAACATCCCACATATACAGTGGAAGGCAGACTACTGAACTACTACTTTCAAAAGCAACTAGGCTCATCATTGTCTTCTCAAGTGATACAGAAAAAGTTAGTATAGAACTGCTATTAGTATGTGTCCTGTTTCCTTCCACAATCTATGAAGTCTGCTAAAGCTGATGAAATAATTTAGTGAAAAATGATGCAAAGAATTCTCTGCCAAGGCAGATTTGCAGGGAAAAGAATTACAATCTAATGAATATCATTTACATATAATTACAATAATGAAAGAATAATGGAGAGAAGCAGTATGTTTTCATTAATGATAGCTTTTAGAGTCATTTGGAAAGTCAGGTCATCTGGATTTATGGTCAGCTTCTTTTAGCAAATAACATGAAAGCAAACTAACAAGGAGATTTAACACTGAGAAAATTGGTGGATCTTATTTGCACATACATGTAAAATTATTTCCATATGTTGTCTTACTGAATTTTTTTTGCAGAGAAATTATGAGTTCTCTGCCATTTACTATATTTTTCCTTTGTTCAGTGTAAGTGTGACTATTACAAACAGCTACATCAATACGTCTTCATTCTTGAGATTATTTAATTGTGTGCCAGTTCAGTGAGATTTGGCATGTACTTAGTTATTTCACTGTATAGGAAAAGTTGTACCTTCCATTGCATTAAGGAATCAGGCACCATAAGGTCACCCATGTTTATGGTGCTTTCTTTTTTTAATACCAGATTTCTGTTGTTTCTGATTTTTTCATTATTATAAATGATTACAGTGAGTAGGTAAACAGCCTCATTCTTGTACAATCTGAAAAGAATAACAACATAGGCTGGCTTAATTTTCAGGTGGGTGAATTAATAATAGAATGATACTTGGATTTTTGATGCTTTGATTTTTGTGCTTTTGCTACTCAGAAACTCAGGAATTTCTGATAGTCTGCTCACTTTTACTTCTGAGCAGCTCTCCTTCAAGTATTTGACATAAACTCTTCCCAGCAGGTGAAAAGCAACTTTAAAGTCACATTCTGTGTTAGGATTTTAGTTTCAAAAGGATGCATAATAAGTCAGAGAATAAGAAGATTGCTATATGCATATTTAATACAAATACAACAAATGCTATACAAGGAAAAGTTCCCACTGTCTAGCCAAATAAATATTTCTAACCTTCCACCACTGTTCTGTTATATCTGGGCATTAACTAGAAAGTTAGACCAAACAGGATTGATTCAGAAAATTTGTTTTGAAGAACAGTTACTATTTTTTATCTATATTTATATGATAATCCATGAAGAGTTTTTTTCACATGTACACAGAGGTTCCTTAAGACTGTCCTTACACTAGCCCTAGCAGTACTAAAAGGCTGTAAAGTGGTTTTAATTTTCAGCCACGTGAAACCTTGATTAAGGTGTGGAGTGACACATAATAGAGAAATGGTAGACATAAGAAGCAGGTTTTATGAATGAAATTACCTTTCTGTCAATAGCAGTGTCAAAGTGCTTGGGTCGTATGAAGGCCAGGTCCTATTAGTCGCCATAAATAGATACAGTGCCGCTTCCTTATATTAAAATGTTTTTCTACCTTTTCAGAAGAAATGTACAGATAAACTGGCTTTTATCTCTGCATGGGGCCTCTGTACAGGCCACTTTTGAGTTCATAAGCACAGAATAGATGCATCCATATTCCCCCGTCCCCTGTCCCCCCACCTTTTTCCACTGTGGCAGTGCAGTTGTTACGGACTTTTTTGAATTTCCCCTGTGGATTATAAAATATATGATATTGTGCACCACGTGTTTATCTCAGCAGTCAGTTCAGCAGCTGATGGATCCCTGGGTTGTCTGGTTAAAGTAAAAACAGAAATGAGGACTGATATAGAAGCTAAGCAAAACTAACGTGCTTACCTCATACAGTGTAGTCCATTTCGGATAGTCTTGCTCTGGTAGTAGTTGCTCAGCACTGACAAGAAACATGTGACGTGAATGACTGATTTTGGGGGGGTCATTTGAGCTGGTTATACCTTTGAAAGCCTGGAGAATCCCTCGCACAGAAACCAGCGCAATCTCTCCCCGAAACCTATCTGCCAGTGGGGGTGGACGAGGAGCTTCAGCACCACGGACAGCGCTCCTCAGCGGCCAGTTGGTCTACCCCGGGGGAGGGCCTGCCTTCTTGGGTCTGCTTCCTCCCACGTTGTACAGCGGCAAGACAGCTGTGTCATACAGCAATTTCGTCCTTAGGAAATGTTGTTTCCTCTTGCACTACTAGCTGTCGTTATTACTATCATCTATAATTCACAACTTCTACCAAGAAAGCAGACATGGAAGACTGGAGAAACTCCCACCTCTCTGACTCCATTTTATCAAGGCTTTACTTTTGGTTTGGAAATAAGGAGGTTGGAATGTTGGGGTGGAGGAATATTTGACCTGTTCTGCATGAAGGCTGCATGAGGATTTTGTCTGCCAAGCAAAGGCCAGGCTTTTCTAATCCTGATGGCATTTGCTGCAAGGAGTGTTCACCTGTTCTTCCTGACAGCTTCCAGTGCCCAAAGAGACCAGGAAGGAGGACTATGAGGGCTAGCTCATGGGGAAAACTGAGATGTTGTAGTGACAGCAGGAATTTACTTTAGCATTGCGGGAAGATGCACACTTATATTTCAAGGTAATATGGAGCACACGGAGAAATTCTGCCTTCCAGTGTTTCTCCTGAGATATTGCCTTGCCACTATCCTAGTGCAGAGTTTATGCCTTGAAGTAGTTAGCCTGTGGCCTCACAACATTTTAAAAATGAGACCTGAACAGATCTGCAGCTCCATGACAATCTGTGCCAGATTAGATTTATGCAGTCTCTCTCTCTCTCTCTCTCTCTCTAGGTATCCTAGTATCCCATTAACCATACCTAGTAGTGATACATGTGTACCAAACTGGATGAAATAGGTTTTGGAAATGGCAAATATGTTTCTTATGTAGGAGCAGATCTACTTTGGTAGCTCTGGAGTCCGTGTTTCCTTTTTGGATCCTCCAGTTCCACTCCTGCAGACACTGACATGCCTGTAGTGGACTCAGTTCCATGCATGCCATCTCTATGACAGGAGGAGGAGGAGGAGTTCTTCCACTACACTCTTTCCTCTCATGGTAGCAGAGTCTTCTCATTTATTAATCTGGTAAATAATTCAGGAGGCAACAACCGTTTAAGGCATTGTCCTGTTTCATGTCTCCCCAGGGAAAAGTCAGCAGGCCAAAAAGAAACATCTAACGCAACTTCATGGCTTTCTTACATAAAGACTATGTAACAACTAAGCTATGTTGCTCCTACAATTTTTTTCCCTTGAGCTGGAGCCGGTAATTCAGGCTTTAGTACACCAGAGACTAATCATATAAAGAGGACAATGGCCTTCCCTTGAACCGACTTCAAGAAAAGAGAACTGTAAAGATCAAAAAGGTTCAGTTCAATAAACGTACTTGAGAGCTCCCTGAAGAAAAACAAATGAAAGAGATTCAGTTTCAGGGACTTTCTGGTACCTACTGCGTATGGGCACACTGGGTGCAATAATTTTCCCACATGCCTACTGGCTTAACTCTCCTGATTCTGAGTCAAAATTAAACCCCTCTGACATCTGATTCCTTCTATGTCCAACAGCAAGTAGCTTTAGTAGCTTTTTAAAGCTAAAATGTAATTAATGATCCAAAGTTTGACAGAATGATAGCACTTTGAATCCACACTGCAAAAAACATAGTATTCGTGTATTCTTTCAAACTGATGACTGTATGAAAGAATAATTTGCTGTGCATTTTAAAGCTGATAATAAAGACAGCTATAAAATTGTGATACACAAACATGAAAAAGCATCTGGGCCTGTGATGTTCATGTAGATTTCTACTTACATTTGGCAAGACCATTATTTAAATATGTGACTGGACCCATGCCAGTACTTTCCTCTCTTTCTGCCACTCCAATCTGAATAGGTGCTTCAAATAATTTTGCACATCCTTGGGCAGGGAGTTCCTCAGCATGAAATCCATTTTGAAAGATGGGAAGAGGGCAGAAACCTTGTCTGTGTTCAATTACATTTTTCAGTAATGAGAAGAGAAGGCGGCAAAGAGAATAATGTGGGAGGAATATATTCAGAACACAGGTAAGAAAGTATTGCTGACATTCAATAACATTTTATGGTCCAGAGTTGAGGCAATGCTATAGGCTGAATCATCGCTTGCTCACCAGGCTGTGATTCTCTGACTGTGTTTTGAATCACACACAGAGAACTTCTACTCTTCTAAATTTTCCAAGTCTCAGCAACTCCAAATACTGTCTTTCAGGCTAGGATTCACCTCTCCTAACATCAGTTATTTAATGAAGAGGTATCTAACCTAGTCTGGTTGCTCAGGTTCCTTCTGAGATCAGTGGGGAGAGACAGACACTTCCACATGGCAAATCATCACACCTTAAACCAAGAAGACCACTATAAGAAGGCTAAATTGCCCTCAAGAGGTGCCTCTCTCTCTCTACTGATGACTGCCTATGTGACTATCTTAGCCTGAACACTTTATTTTAAAAGGCTAACATTAGGCATGATAATCCTACCTGTTTCCAGACCCATCTTCTGCATGAACATGTTTAGATTTGCACCATGTCCTGGAAAGAGGGATCAACAGAGCTGCTGAGGCACTGAACTTCAAATTTCCCTCACTCTTCATAATAGCTTAAATGCAACCTTGCTGAGCTTCAGTGTTATGGTTTACAGATAGTTAAATAAACAAATACAAGATTAAAGAAAGATCACTTACTCAGCTCAAGAAATGCACAGATCTAGAAAAACATTTGAATTCCACATGTCAGTACCTGCCTCTGTTTCTTTACTGTTGCGTACTGCTCCTCCTGGCATATGCTAGTGTCCAGCCAGGATTCTAAACCATTTCTCTGGGGTCTCTTTCCTCATGGCAACTCCTCTGAAAGTTGAGGTGTTACCTCCTCATCTTCCATCCAGCTTTCTTGACCTTTGTTTGTCCCATAATCCAAAAATCTCTGTTTATTTCAAAAAAACTTGTGCATTTGTTCATCACTTTTCTTCCAGGCTCCCTTATTTATTTATTTTTTAACATCTTGCTCCAAACTTTTCTATTTTCCATTTTCTCAGTTTATATTGTCTTGTCCTTGCAGATAAAGTTGGTGACCCTGTTTTAATTTATTTTTTTAGATCAGGCATTCCTTTTCAATGTTCCAAAAGGCCTGGCAGAGCTCAGCTGTCAATGATAATGATTTCTTTTATTTTTTTCCTTATTTTTTTCCAGCCTAGGGCTGAGTCACTGCACATTGAGTTTATCAATGATATTGCAATTTCATAAAACAAACAAATTCACGCATTATACATAACTAGCTTCCCCAGATCACTCCTTTGCATCAGAATGGATAACAGGTAATCTTATAAATCTGAAAGAACAATTATAAGCATGGGAAAAATGTAAAAAAGTATTGATTTAGTTGGTCAATAAAGGTGAGAGTTATTAAAAGGAGAAAAAATATATTTATGCCAAAAATCTATAAAATTTTTAGTTTTGCAGTTCTCAAAATAACAATTGTATATGTCTTTCCACTTTAAAAGTATTAGTTCATTTCATTACAAGATTTAAACACTCCTTTGCCAGGTATATGCAATTGCAATATTCCCTAGCCTGATAGAGAAGATATTTATTTTCCTGGAATGGAGAGGAATCTAAGTAAGCTTTCTGCTTATTTAACTCACTCTGATTTCAACAGTTCCTGAGTATGCATAAGTGTGTTTATAGATATCTAAAACTCCAAGTGAAAAAGTATTGCAAACAATGTTTTTTTTAGTGATTGTTTAGAAAAAAAATGAGTGAAGTTAGGGATTGTTTGTCACAATGTTTCTTATCTAGTTACTACTGTCAAGACAATGAGGCTAACATAAAGTCTCACTAAAACTGAGGTTTGGTTTTGAGAGATTTTACAGTCTAATGTAATGGTCTTTTTCTATTGGAAAGGCTTTTTTTTTTTATACTGCATGTGCACACTGTCAAAATACTAGGAAAACATTTTGAAACAGAGAAATAATCTGATCAAATCTGGTCTTTTCACAGATAATTCAGCTCAATTTCACTTAGAGCCATGTGTCATGGAGCCATTGTTTCTGAGAAGCCCTGAAATCCTTTGTATCAACTTCCTTTTTGATGTGGTGGGAAGATCTTTATTTTCTCTGAAGACTGCATTGCAGGGCTTATAAGAAACCTAATTCATTTTGTATGATATATGCAACAGAAAAAAACAAGGTGAGCAAAAATAGTCCACCTACACTATAGGCAAAGGCATTTTCATAGAAATCTAAACTAGATTTAATCTGTCTAGATTAGACACTAATAGCAGAGAAGTTGCTGGGACATTGCTGGGTTGCCACCAAAGAGCTGCCCCAATCAGCTTGTTGGCCCTTGCTGGAATAGGCTTCCTGGCATTCTGGTCATGGAAGCAATTGTCAGTAAAACAGCGTCATGGTTGGGTTATCTCTTCGCAGTAGGGCTAAATGTGATATCCAGCACTAAAGTCTCTGTATGTGAGTTTGGCCAGGCTGGATGTGAACAAGCACATCTTTTCTTAGCTCTATTTTTTCCCATCCAGGTGCTGAATCAAACTTTATTATAATCTTTAGGAAATAAGTCTGAAAGGAGGGGGACTCAGATTTTTTCTGGGCAGCGAGGATCATCCCTGCAAGGCTTTCACAGGTTCTGGGAACCTCCAGCCTTTTCAGTCAGTAGACTGTGGAGAAGTGTATACATTACTGCATTTCAGCTCCTCCTGCTTCAGCCCATTGCTCCAACACTGGAGCATACAACATGTTCCAAAATAATGTCATGCCTAGAGTGAACCTTATCACTCAGGGTGCTAAGCAGTTCCCCCATGATCCAGAGCATCTGCTTATTCTTTTGACTTACCAATGTGATTTAAAAAATTTCTATCAGTTTCAATGGGTTTTGAAACACATTCAGAAGATCAGTAGAGCTAATTGAAGTTTGTTATCATATTAGCTACCTCATGACATTGCTTGAGAATAATTCTTTCAATTACACAATTTCAATGATTAATGAAAGTCTGATTTTCTGTTTAGCAGCCATTCAGAAGAGCTTGGTTCAGCTCTACCATTTTTCCACTTTTAATATAAAAATGGATTCATTTCTCTTGACAATATGAAACCAAGTAGAAAGGAATTCTCAGATTCTTGTATGAGCTATGTATCTTTCAGAAAGCATGCACTCCCAGAGACATACACCTGAACTCAGCAACTAAGTTAAATTGTACAGACAGCTGAAATGAAGGATTCTACTTTTCTAGTGTCCTGTACTAACAGCATATGCTTATATTTTAGAGAGATGAAAGAAGTGTTCAACAGCAAAATACTTCTTGGACTGGTGGAACCCTTTAACCAGCTGCTTATGCTAATATCTTCAGCTTTCTCTTCTAGGAAAAGCCAATATAAGCATGCTGAGAAGCAGGCTTCCCATTTACACAGATGTAATACATCCATACCACAGTACTCCTGGGCACCAGAGCTGCTTGGAAACAAATGGACATGATTCATTGCCATTTACTAACATGCAAGACAGAGATCTCTAAAAAAAACTTCAGTCAAGTTTGAGAAAAATAAAAGTATTAACATATTCCTGCTCAGAAAGTGGTAATATATTAAATCTGTCCTTTGCAATCTACTTCTCTTTAATATATGCTTTCTACCATTGTTTCTGTGCGAAAACTACAGTTTTCTCAAATTATTTTTTTGGCTGAGGTGTTTAGAAAAGTAGGCTCTTTTTCTCCTCAGTGTGCAAGAGCTTCTAGTTGCTTTCTGTTGCCATTTGCAGTTACAGGTAAAGGAGGGAAAGTGAAACAAAACTGTTTTAGCAATTTCAATAAGGTTTAAAATGTATTTAAAAAGTCCTAAGTTTCTGAGTTCCAATTTTCTGCTTCTCTGACTAGTTTTAGCAAAACTGCAGTTAGTCTGCTTTGTACTCAATGGACTAATCTAAGCCAGAGCATATTGGTACATATTAATAATTTGAAGGCAGTAACAATTCTCATGTTTCATTTATATTGTTTTCAGAAGTAGGGTATGAGCATCTTAAAGATTTAAAACTAAGGTCAGGGTTCATCTCATGTAACTTTACTCATCTTAAAGTTCAGCATCTACCTTACACTTGTTACCTAGACTCCTCCTAAAGAGAATTGGCAAGGACTCCCTTGCAATGTTTAATCCCATCTGGTATGGTGGAATGAATGACTCTCTAGAAGTGCCTATGAAAGATATTAATCTTAGGTTGCTAAAGCTGGACAGATCAGTTGCACACTATGTGGTTTTGTTTCTTTGGATATGCACAGGTAACACCCATTAACATCAGCATGAATAAAGTGTATAAAGTCCTGAATATATTGTTCACCTGATTTATACAACTATTGTACTAATTCCAGGTAATTTAACAGTCTGCCAAAGTCATTACAATTATATATAATGGAGATGAGACATGGAGAATCTAGAAAAGTTCATGCCATAAAAAGAACTAGGGAGTATTAAGAGAATTTTTCATCTACATTGGTTTTCATGATAAAGGGTTGAGCCACTGAAATCGATCTTGTTAGAAGGAAATAGATGACTTCATTGAATTTTTACTCTTTTATTTACCATTAGAGAGAGTCAAGATAAACAATGAAGTCAGTGGGGCAAGATTTAAGTTAATTAAAAGACAAGGGGTTCAAAAAACTAGTTAATAAAAGTTAAGTCCATAAAGAAGTGTTAAAAGTGGTTCAGATGGAGATGCCTGTCTTAATGGACTCTAAGCACTGATTTTTGAAAAGATGGGAATAGTTTTATCTGGTCAAAACTTAAAAAAAAAAAAGCTTTTTAAAAAACTTTTTTGACTTTTTGGCTTGATGACTTGACATATTTGTAATTGCAAACATTTCTTCCTGAAACCTCTCTTATATATAACTTCATTCTCCACAATTTTTACAAATAATTTAAATTGTCTTCTAGTGTTATAAGGCTTTTATTGTTCTGGCTTTCCTGGAAGATGACAGCAGCAGCTGAACTTCTTTAAGGTATCAGAAGGGAATTTTTTTGCTATTGGAATAATAGAAGACTCAATTATATCAGCTCTCCATTATATGCTGAAGAATATAGTAGAGAATTTGGCATCTGTTTTGAGAAGCTTAAAGGTTAACATTGTTTATTGGTTATTTTGAGTTTACAGAATCATTTGAAACAGCCCTGAATGGGTCTTATAAAGTGATTTATTGCCTTCTGCCTCTACCAGAAATATCTCTTCTCTTGAGATTATCACATTCTTTTCTGAATGTCAAAATGAGAAAGTTTCTGAAATAGACTTCAAGAAGGTGGTAAGAGTTATTCCTCAGTAGGTATTGTTCTGGACTGCCAAATCATAGTACTAGCAGTCATAAGCTGATATCTATGAGTAACCACATCTTTACCTTTCACAATGGTAGGCACTTGCAGCCCAGTTGTACAAAATCATGAAGAGGATAAGGTAGGTGACATCAGCTTATGTCTAAACATGAGCCAAAGAAGCCTTTGGTATCGAACCGGGCTGAAGATCTTTTGCAGGCCAAATTTATGGCCTGCATAAAGTTATGTAGGATTTTATATTTTTTGGTTTGATCTTCAAAAAAAAAATGCATATTTTAAATGCATGCTGGATTATAACACAGTCAGCCAATGAATATCAGTCCTAGAGCCTACTTACAGTCACCTGCCTTCCTTGTGATTTTCGTATTCTTTGTCTGTCTGCAAATAAATTAATTGCTCACTTGCTGTAGTCTCTGTAATCTTGGCAATCTTGTGAAGGTTGCACACTAGTGTTTTATATGTAATTAAAATTTAAGTGCTTTTGGTTTCTTTGAGAGTGTTTTTAACCAAACTTCTCATCTGGCAGCTGAAAGATCATCTTATTCTCATCTTGTATAGTTAAAAAGTGTTATCCTCCTAGAATGATACCATGACATTTGGCAGACAAAAATCAACTATATGCAAACAAAGAAAAATTAATAAATCAAAAAAAGATCAGACTTCCATTCATTTGTGGGTTTTTTTCCCCCTTGGATATGACTGCATATATCCTTGTCAACTCACAAAGTCACATCTTCCAAATACTTTTCTACCTTATGTGAAATAAATGTTTACTGCTCTCTCAAATTTGCAATTTGGCAGTGATTTCATGTAAACAGAAATGACACATTTGAAAATGTGATGCTCTGTAGAACTCATTGAAAGGAAGTGTATTTTGGGTTATCACAGAATTTTGATTAACTTCATCCTGCAGTGTGCTGCACAATTCCCACGCTTGCAAATGTTTTCATTAGCAATAAAATCATCAGAGATTCCTTTACACAACTCATCCTTATTAATCCAAGTGATTTGTCAAATCTTAAACTCTCATTACAATTTAAGACTAAATCTAACTATATAAAATTATCTTTACTCCCACTGTTTCTCGCTATGTGAGTTTATTTTGATGTGCTGTATAGCCTAATCTCCTTTTGGGAAGATTTTGCTAACTGTAGGTATGTTAGAGGTGAAAGATTCATGAGTCAGTGCAAGACACCTATAAACAGAGAATAAGGTACTATTCAGCTTGAGAAAGGGTGGCAAAACTTTATCTTTTATTAGCAAATGCTGTATCCATTAGCATCACAAGCTGTTTTAAGCATGACATCTGTGTTTAAGATCTTCAGGCAGATAGATGTTCAGTTGCAGTGACTCTGATATATATATATATATATATATCATCCAATCATTTGACCTTGATTTGACTTTATGCATGTAAATTAAAATAAACATACCATTACTTTCATTTTTTACAATTTCTTGTACAATCTAAAGTGCTGAAATAATGTCTCTCCCATACTTGGTCAAATCCTATAACCTGTTAAAACAGGAGAAATACCAGTGACAAAAATGTCAATAGGCTTGAGATATTTCTCACCCAGATTTTACAGATAAACTTTTTTGGACTATTGTAGTTTAAAATGAATATCATATTTCAAACACAGTAAACTATTGTCAGATCTGTGATATAAATTATGAGATCATGGAATATCTCTAATCTTACACAATGTTCTACGTAAACAAGAGTGATAAAATTGGGCAGACCTGAATAGTCAGTGAGTATGAGTAAACCTTGGAAAGAATTGTGTTCCTGATATGAGAAAAGAATGATTCAGTAGGGGAAGAAATTATGCAATTCACATAGGGTCCATTCCCCACAGTCACAATAGCTATGTAGCTTGTTGTACTCCTTTTCGAAAAAAACATATAAGCTTGTGCATGGCTTCTATATTTTGTCTTCCTCTTTTCATCAGTGTAACTGATTGTGCTGAAGTCAATGGAATTTTGCCAGTAAAAGACATCACCTTTTGATGTTTCAACATTTTGATTTTTTTCTGTTGAGAATCTTGAAAGAAGTTCTGTGAATTCTAGTGGGAAGCAAATTTTACTGCCACATGATTTGTGGTCAACTGGGAAAGAGTTGAGAGCTGTATTAGAAGTTTATAGATATCAGCCAAGGACAGAGAAGAGGAAAGAATTCCAAAATACTAGGAGCTTTATTCCTATAAAATGGAGCAGAGAAGAAGGAAGTCTCTGTTTAAATGGGAAAGGCTAAATTTTCTGGTGTAGCACTAACAAATCCTGTGCAGGCAGGATGGGAAGATCACTGAAGGGTGGTTTTGAAGGAAAGCACAAGCAGGTATCTCACAATATCACTCAAAGTGCTCTGGATAGAGCTACAGTTATAACTGCAGAATACTGCAGGAAAATGGAAGAGCTAACCAATGTATTGCATCAAAGACCATCAATTTAAAGAATAAATGATTGACCTTAGGAATCTCATAGTTGTCCAAAGCAGAGTACATGCAACTGCATTTGAAGCAAGCTACTGAAAAACAGAAAAGAGTTCCAGAAAATTAGTATTAACTAAACCAAAGCCATTTCTTTCTAGGAAGCTCTGGGTAGTAAATTGTCACTGTAGGTGGGATTTCTTGTCATGCCTACTGTGGAGATAACTATATCTAAGCTATGTACCTCATCATCCATTAATAGTCAGTGAAAAGAAACAGGGACTTCTAGGGCAGGATTCATCCACTTACATTAGATGCATGTCAGGGAGTAGCACAAATGGGGCTGTTCCACAAGGGAGGACGAGCTGGAGGCCAATGGTGACCCCCAGCACAGGCAGGCCATGACACTACCGAAAGGGCACAGTCTCACAGCACCCAGGCAGGGCCAGGGTGGGGACAGAGTCCACTGACAGTTCAGTGATCATCAGACAAGGTGAAGTAATGAATGAGGTCCAGAGTCCCTCCAGGAAGTCTGGTCAACATGCCAGGAGAGCAGGAGACAGGGCCAGACAGCAGTGACAGAAAAATATGAGAGTCATTCTCTTCTCCCAGTCATTATTTACACCGTGTGACTGTGAGGCTAACAGGCTCAGTCCACGCCAAGCTTAGATAAAATTTAAAAAAATAAAATTAGAATTTTAGACCCAAAATTAAAATTTAGACCCAAAGGCCAGGAACAGATCTGAGCTGTTACCTAAAGTCCTAATTAATTGTCAGCTATGTTCAAATAAGCAGCCTCATGAATATAGAGTAGTTTGATCTTCAACCTTGAAATATGCATATTCCTCATTAATGGAAGCATGTTTGTTGTCTATATGTATGAGCAGTGTTGGATGAATTTGGCAATGTGGTGTTTTAACTGACTATTGTTTCAAAACAAGGGTTCAGGTGACATTGAACCTAATAAATATCTTTAACGCGTTTGTTTTACTCTTTGGGATGGAAGAGTGTATTTCATTCTGTTTTTTTTTTTAATAAACACTTTTGCCCGTACTCTAGCCTCAAAAGTAGGAAGATGCAAAGAGGAGACCCTGCCAAGAACAGGGCAGTAGGCAGGTCACCCATTCCTGGAGCAGTGCACACATATTACCCAGCAACAAAAAAAGGCCATCAAGTTCATTGCAAAGTTGCAGGTGCAGGAGAGCCAGTGCCAGGGTAGGAAGGAGTGTACCAGGGCAGCTGAGGTGCCCCATACTCTAAACAAGCCCTCAGGGAAGGGGGTTGGAAGGAAAAGGGAACTCCTCTGGGGGTGCTGCTGCAGCTGTTAAAAAGGGATGTTTTAACCCCCAGTCTTTCTCCTTCCTACTGTTTCTGATTCAGACCCACCTAAACAACTAACCTATTTAATGATTTCTGGTCTTTTTTGCTGCAGTAAAGGAACCCTGAGTCAAACTTTCCAAAGTAAGAATGCAGTGAATGTTATATCTTATTTAGAAAATGTTAGAGGCAGAAAAGCCCAGTAGCACTGGCTAGAAAAGACTTCTCAGCTTCTGTGGACATGAAATAAGGTTCTATTTGAAATGACTCTAAAACAGAAGGACTTGTGGAGAGAACACTTTCTTCCTGTGGGATTCATAACCACTTTAGAGAATGCTTTAATAGGGACCTGCTATCATCTATTACAGCTCACTACTTCCAAACTAGCTCTGGTATCAGCATACTTTTTTAAAAAAAATAAAATAAGCCTAGAGGATATAGTGGATGAATGGAAGTTGACAAAGTAATAAAATCAAAATACTGGGGGAAAGGGGAGGCAGTCCCCAGATACTCTGGGGAGAGAGCATGCAGCTTGTGATTTAAGGAGAATCAAGGATAACTTGAAAGCAATTTGTTTTAGAGTCTGCCATCTATAGTGTTTGATGAATATCACTGGAAAGTTCTGACTGCAGGCGAGTCACATATTAGACCACTCTGAAAGATAACATGGAATGTGGCAATTGTAGGTGCAAGGGTCTCTCAGGAGACTTTAGATAATTATAAATGATGCATTAAGATGTCAAAAAGAGGACCCAAGCAGAAAAAATGATAATAGGAAGGTAAGAGATGGATAAAAGTCAAAGAAGTGTCCTATTAATTTTATTCTTTCATTCTTTCAAACACAAAATTGAGCTCACACTGTTACCCTATCAACCCTGCAAAGCATCTGCTTTCCTATTCTTCACACTAGAGAGAGTTTCCTGGACAGAACTGAATTATTTCAGCTGCATTAACAAGAAATTTCAGTTCATTATCAGATGTTTTTGTGAAGGGGTGGATTCCTAGATTTGGCTCTTTACCACAGGATTTGTCCCATCTCAACTGTGTTAAGGCACCCACCCCACCATCCTCATATTGTCAAGGATGGGACATTTATTCTCTCTTGATTAATAAATATAGGATAAAACTCTGAAGGATCTTTCATAAGTTTCTCTAGTTATTCGTGGTCCAAACACAGATTTTCTCTGCTATAGGTATTTTCTGGGTCTGAAGGCAATCAGTATTTGATTATTGGTACTGATGTTATAGAACTAGATGCATAAATTGCTCAGCACTTGTGAAACTACAGTTGTGGCCCATTAAAACTGCTTTAAAATTTATGGAATTATGTTTTCATATGGCACATCTTCAGCAGTAAACGAAACACACAGCTCCAGGCTGATCCAGGCATGACACTTTGTAAAAATCACAACATTTTACCCATTATTATTGCTTGTCTGGATAAACTGTGTATTCAAAGATACCAACTATACAGTGAGACTGTGCTCCTCTGTCATTTAAGACATAAGTGCAAAATATACATGCAATTTTGTTTTGTAATATGGTCTCTTTAAAATTACTAATTGAGTGTAGTTTATTTTTTTCTCAGTGTTAAATGAATAAAAAGTTTTGTTCAGATTCTGTATTTTATTGCCATACTGCTGGTATGTATAATGCATATGCAGTATGCACAATAGTCTGTATCTGAGGTGGAAGATTTTTCATGCTATTCACATACTTCCCTAGAATAAGAAACCTTGTAATCTACACTGTACATAATGAGGCAACTCTCCTGCTGCTTATACGAACAGCAGTTATGAATGAGGATGGTTCTCATCTGCCTCAAGTGTTTTACCTACCCTTTAGTCAGGAAAGAAAAGAAAAGGAATATTTTGTGCCTCTTCCTGGGTCTCTACTATCTCAGCCCTCTATCCCCATTTTACAGTAGAAATAAGGAATGGGACCATTTTTTATCTAGTTACATAATAAAGCAAGGCAGGGCAGATGTGTCATACGGCCAAGCGAGCTATGACCTGGCTAGCGTTGTAGTTGTGAGTGGATTATGGTGGCAGGGATTGGAAAATGCTTGCATTCCCACACTGTCATCATAGTGGCTTCATCTTTTACTGACAGTGGGACTATCACAGCTCTCACAAATGCTCACAACATGTTGGGGCTTGTGACTCCAGAATGAAAACATGAGTTATTTTTTCCATTTATAGGATTCTATAGATCCTGATGGATTTTCACTTGTGTAAAAGTGGACTAGAACAATCTAAATCATTTGTTTTCAGGTATATTCAGCTGCAATTTGCCAACCTGTATTTTGTGCAACTCCTCCAAGACAAAGTCAGCAGCCCTGGCACTCTGCAGTCATTCAGACATATGACGATCACAAGCTACTGTTTTCTACCAGCACAGCAAGAGAGCACATGGGAACAGTGCACCATTTAGGTGTTGTCTCATACTATAACAGTGTCAGTAAGTGTTGCTTGGTTGAATAATGCCATAGTAATTGTATCAGATGACAGTAGCAGTTTGTGCTTCAGAATTCAGAGGGTCAACACATGGTCAGATGAAGTTTCTGTTCTGGATATCCAAATATTGATGGTGTAAGTAAGCATTTCAGTATTTTTGGTTCGTTTTTGTTTAGTGCATACTTATCATCATTAAAAACAGTATCAATAAGTTATTTGTCTTTAAATAGAAATGAATGTTAAAGCTGAGATTTGATTGTTAGGAACTCTGGGAAATAAAATTATGAGTGTAGCTGGGTAGGAAACGCTTTTCTGTTCTGTATGTTTTTGATAGTTTGTATTTCTTCCCCTCTTAGAAAAGGTATGTAAGTTAATTCTGATATTTTTTATAACTCAAAACCCTGGGGAAAATTGAATTTAAGTTAACTTAAACATTTTGTTTCAAATCCTTTGAAAAGCTGTATATTTTCTATATTTTAAAAATATTTTACGATAGTTAACTTATAGCTATGGTTCTTATGCTCCTAGTCTTACGTTATGTAACATCAAATGGAAAGTCATTCTGAATCACAAGATGGTCAATCTAAATTTTACCCATTCTGAAATCTTTTTCAAAAAGAAAAAAAAAATCCTTCCCTGTGAGAAAATGGTGAATTTCTACCAATGGAAAATGTTTCACTGAAGTAAATCCCAGACTGCTTATAACACTAAGTCTTTGTTTTATTCTTTTTAAGAACAGTAACACTTTGTGGGACCTTTAAAAGTTAATATTTCAAATGGTACCAAATGTTCTTTTCTATCCCTTTCTTTTTCAGCCAGGGTGTAGATAAACAGTGTGTGCAATATCTTCTTAATCAGTACCCTCATATCCCAGTGGATTCAACACTTTTTTCAAGTTGGTTCCCTGCTATATAAAATTCTATTTATTTGTATCATTACAATAGCCAGGAAATTATTCTAATTCTATTCTAATCTCCTACCCTCATCTTCTAAGCCTATAATACTAAATTTACCATGGCTGACAAAAAAGAAGACAACTTATTTATCGCCTCCTGTGATCTTTTTCTGGCAGCCCAGTTCTTAAATTAATAAAGCAAAATACATTTGTTTCATGTCAGTGCTTTCATAATACAATGGTTTTGTTATGCACAATGCACAGCTTGCATACTGGGCCTTTCATTTCCATCTCATTCCTTGTCTATCTTTATTGATATCTAGTGCTCAACTCCATAGGCAATTGTGCCTGCCCACCCAGCCCAATGAAAAATGGCTTAAAAAGCATGAATGGCAGATAAAAGTCTGCTGTCAAACTATTTTTCCTTAATTCTGCATCCATACTATAGTCGCACAAGGCACAGATTCAGTCTTAGGTCCAAATTGCACTTGTAGTCCCCCATGTAGGTCCAAGCACTTGTTCATGGAGTGGGTTGTTCCGAGCAGATCATGTACAAATGGGGCAAAGTATGCAAGGATCTATTCTGGAGCAGGTATCCTCACCCTGGGTTTTCCTAAGTGCAATATGTATCTTTTGAGCTGAAAATCAATTCATGCAAACAAGCTACGATATAGATGGAAAATGATGGTGTCCACTCTCATCTCTGCTTTTCATCTTGTGATAAGGACAAAGCCAATTTGTGAGTGTAGTCAGTGCTTCAAAACGTGTGAACATAAGACTCTTCCATATTCAGCATTTTTCTTTCTATTGTGCCAGGGCCAAAGAAGAGAATTTTTGCCCTTCAGTCCTTAAGATTCAGAGGTTAGTTGTCATTCTTTATAAAGCACTTTTTAGACTTGATCCAGCTGCTCAGAAAGCTCCCATGAGCTTAGCTGACAATTTCAGTGACCCCCTTGAAGGTAGATAGTCCAGAGGATTGTTAAACTGACCATTACTATCAACAAAATATATGCTGGGTAGTCCACTTTGAACATGCTTAGTATTGCTACAAACATTGTGGCTGTATTTGAGAAGGCAGTTATGTTTTGGACTGCTTGAAGTTTTTGCAAGGTTAGTACATTTAATCCCAAATTCAGTAAATGGCAGTAATCCAGTTGTCTATCACAGCGTGCCAGTTTGGCAAACATAATACCTGGCCCATTATGCAAACAAAAATCATTTTATCGAAAGATGAAAAGACATTCTTGATTAATACCCTACAAAATGAGCCTTTGAGAAGCTGTCATGACATAAGTAGCCTGCACTTTTTTACTAGCTACTCTAGGAAAGGGGAAAGACTGTGGTTAATTATGTGGAAAGTAGTTCTTAGTATCTCAGCATCACTGCCTTGGCTGTCAAAATAACTATTCATTTCCATGGCTTGAAATGGACTCTATACAGCTGTTTTACGAAAGTGTTTTGAAAGCTAGGCATTGTTACCATGTGGGTTTATGGAACTTACATGGTAGCTTCAAAAAACAATTATATGAATTTGAACTACATGAAGCCCTAACTAGAGTGAACACAATGATTTAGATAATTGCCGATGGTTTCCCATAGAAAAATCAGACATTGCATTAATTATTGCACAATAAAATCATCAAGCTACCTTTATTCTTTAAGCATTTGTCTGCAATAGAGCAGTTTTCCTTTCAAGCACTGTTCTACACTAAGGTTGACAATTTGGATGTGATTGCAATGTACTGATCTTTAATCTTTAATGCCATAACTGTCATATGGTACTTTGTGCTCCTGTAACAGGCCTGCATGATACTGAAAGTGAATAGTGACAATGGATATCCCACAGAAACTCAGTAACCTACCTATGTAATGCTGGATCCTGCTCCTACTGAAATCAATGGCCATCTTTCCAATTACATCAATATGAGTAGTATTCTGTCTTCTGTACGGGAATAAAAATCAGAGACAAAGAAAAAAGGATCTGCCTGAATCACACACAAATTAACTTTTTAGTGTTTTATTTTACTAAAAGGTCATTGGAAATAGAGAGGAAAGAAAGGTAAGGTGTAGGAATGTAGCTTAACCTTGGTTAAACTGTTCTTTTCAATTTGGTTTCATCACATAAGCATACTTTGTTAATAAAACAATTAAAACAGTAAAAATTATCCTAGTGCAGGTCTGTCTCCTCTCCCTCCAGAGGGACTGGTTCATCAGGTAAGGGATCATGGGTTTTAGCCTCTGTTTTTTCGAAAATGTACCTGGTGAGTCTGTGTTCATTACTGCTGCTGTTCGAATTGGACTCTTTTTGTGATCTGCTCCCAGCACTACACAGAGTTCCAAAAATACCACTGTCTACCTGTGGCAGCTCCATCTGTGGTCCTTGTTATCAGAGACCTGCCTGCTTCTACCTCATGGAAGTCTTTATCTCATCATGACATTTCCCCTTTCTACCTTGCTCTCTCCAAAATCTCCTCTTCTCAGCCTCACAAATCCATGTACTCTCTCACATAGTTGATTACTTTCTGTTGTCATCCTTCAGTTCATGTTCTTCTAGCACAGTGATCTGCTGGCTACTCCTGGCACGTACCTTCCATCTGGGTGTACTGTCATTTTTAATGGAGTGCCTTTCAGGAATATAGGACAGCTTACATGTGAACAGGACCATTTTCAAAATCAGCTTGTTTACAGTCCTACCCCAGGCTAGTTTCTATCCTCTGTTTCAAATTCCGACCAGCCCCTTGTGCTTAATACATGTAAAATTAAATTAAAAAGTAAAAAGCAAGCCAATGTGCCAATTCAAGGCACATGATTTTTTGTAACTTCACTTTCAAAATTCCTTAAAACCAACCTTCAAACTGAAGCTTTGTGTCAAATTTCTGTAGCTTCTATTTGTAACACTAGTTGATCATGTAAAATAACATGATGGAAAGTACAAAAATGGGAGATGGCAGATGTGCATCTATGTGGGAACTCGGAACAGATGAGGTTTACATGAAGAACAAGGCACAATTCAAATGTAATACTAGTGTATCAAAACGAAAATTGTAACGCAAAGTGAATAGTCCAAAAGGTCAGAAATTCTTGAGTTTTACCTTTTTACTTTTCTAGCTGTTCTAGTAAAGAACTTTGGAATGTTCTAGTACTATCAGACATGAAGTATCAGAGCACAAAGCAATAGCTTATTCTTAACTTCGAAGTGTTTATAAGGTACTGTGGACTTAAGAACACATTAGTTATGAAATATAGGACAATATTTTAAAAGACAAAATAATAATAGGTGTAATTCTATTCTTTTATTTCATGATAGATCCTAGAATATATTGCAAATTCTTTGTATTCCGCCTTGTGAGTAACTCATTTACCTGGCTAGCAAACTGAAAAAGAGGAAGAAGACAAAAAAGGAGAGAAGGGAAAGATAGATTCTTCCCTGAACGGTATAAAGCCTCCATTTTAAAATAGTTACTTGGCTTTAGAGCTTTGTTGTATCCGTATTTCTTTTATGAGTACAAGTAACCTCAGTAAAGTCACTGGGAATTTGTGCAATGCTGTGTTACATTAAAAGCAGTAATGTTCCTTTATGAAATTAAATGCTTGCAACAGAAGAAACCTTTATCCAAAACACAGAGATGTATGTTGTTGTTCAAATCAAAGGCATGCAAAGATGGTGGCTTTCCCTGGATATTTACTTGTGAAGGGTTTTGTCCTGTTCTGGAAGAAGGTAGCTATTATTGCAGTTACATAATTTGATTTAGGGATGAAATTATTTCTCACATTTTTCCTGAATGAACTGTCATAACATTTTCTATTGAAGACAAGCAGGAATAACAACAAAGAGATGCTAAAAGGAAGTAGTAGGAGGAAAAGTAAGCAGGCATTCAGACTACTGGAAATACTAGTGGTCAAAGAGCTGTGTAAGTAACCATAGGCTGTACTGCACCTTGTGCATGAGAGGGAGAGAGCAACCTTTTGTCTTTCTCCTGGTAGAGTGGGGAACTAGCCCATATCTAGCCAAAGTGTCATTCCTTCCTGAGAGGGGAAAGGGGTCAATGAAAATGAAACACAAGGAGGACAGATAGCTGGTGATGGGGAACAATGAATGAAGAAAGGATGAGGAAGTGCAATGAATTGTTGAACCTCAGGCAAGGAGTGCAGAGGAAGAGAACGGGGAGAAATGCAGCCTCAGCAAGATCTGGAAGAGCTGGAAGGGGGACAGTGACCTGGAGCATGTGGCTTACATGGGTGCCAAAGTTTCCTTTTTGCTACAGAAATGTCATGAGCTGGGACGCCTATGGACTGTGATGTGAATGTGCTCATGTTCACCAACCCACGAAGGAAATTCCCAAGTTTGCTGCCATGGGCTGAAGTTCAAGTGAAGGCTGGCCCTGAGGGGTTCTTCACCCCTCCAGGTGAAAAGATGTCCCATCTTTTGGTATCCAGCAGGACATGAGGATAAGGAAATGGAGTGCCCGGAGCACAAACATGTGGAGGTGACTGTGGAGCCCAGTTTTGGGGTGTCCAGGCTGCAGGTTGCACAGCTGGCTTGGGGGACATCCAGGAACAGCTGCAGGAGCTCCTGATGCAGAGGTCTGAGGAGGAGGAGGTCTGTGGGGCTGGGGCTGTGGTGGCAGGGGCTGCCCACAGCACTCCCAGGACAGGAAGGGAGTGCAGGAGGCCCTAGAGTGGGGAAAGTAGTGGGTGGGCCACCCCAGACACCCATGGGAAACTGAGAAAGTGAGCAAACACACTTTTCACAAAGAGGATAGAAGAGATCAGGGCATTAAGAAGACAAGGCTGCCAAAGACAAGGTATGAAAATGCCTAGGATATACGGAAACTGAAATTCAGGACAGGTCCAGTGAGAGATCTGTCAAGGTCTGCAACTCTTATCCTGAGCAAAGGTTGAAACTGAATGGCACTTGGATGTTTTTTCTTGTGAGAGAAAAGCAGGTGATCCCAGTGGCGTAATCTGAGACCAAAAAAGGCAGATGAACTTCAGCTCTCAGATGAGTTGCCTTCGTTCAAACGTTTCATCTGAACATGAAACACAACCAAAATTCAAAGTAAGTGAATTCCCACAAACCTACAAGACTAATCCCATGCTTTGGCAAGGCTCAGAGCAATTTCCCCCTCAGCTAATTCATGTTTCCTCACTGACTTAGCAGCATGAAGTCTTTAGCAGAATCCCCTGTGCTCAGAAATCAAGCTCAAACCAGTGCAAAGATCATTATTCCATCTCCTTCTGGGGTCAGAGGAATAGGCTGAAGGCTAAATCCCTTCAAAGCAGAAGCTGGATGCAGCCACACTGTAGACGGGCGAGGAAAAACTGCAGTGATACAGCAGTTCTCTTTAGCTTGTGAAACAAAATATGGGCCATGTTCTGAAATGCCACTGTAAAGTCAAAGCATTCTGCAGTATGGAGGTATAGCATAACCAGGTAAAAGACTTCTAGAAAGAAGCCTCTTGAACACATCTAGCTGCCTGCACACATTTTCTGTGGTAACTTTCCACCGTTTGATTATGCGGAGAATATAAAATAGTGCAGAGCATATTCTGTCATTGACAAATGCTTCTCATACTTTCATGGGCAAAGGCAATGTTGGCATTTGTATCCTAAAAAAATACTTTCACACAGCTTAAGAGGACCAGGAAACCATGACATGCTTTCCATGGTTAGCTATTTTTCTCTCAAATTGCCATGATTTTCCTTGTCATTATCAGTGGAATGGCATTATTTCTGATACTGAAACCCTATGACATGAGGTATGGTACCCAGTGTTAGAGGCACTGCTCTGGACCTTTCAGGGACGATACATTTCAGATGATGTGTGGTGCTTCATTGTTTGGTGGGAGCAGTCATAGCCTCCCAGGTGCCAAGGGAACTTTCACATGAAAAGGGAAGTGCCCGGTGCCTTTAGGTACATGCTGACACTGAGCATTTAGGTTTGTAATTCTGGATTTGGCATGTAAGTTGAGGTGAATTCTACTTGAATTTTAGCCATCTAAAAATTAAATGTCTAGTCTAACACTAGTTAAGATTTCCTTTTACCTGTCTTAGTTCTTCACACAAGGAGCATCACACACACTGTGATAGAGAAATGCAGTTTAACTGTTCGACTACAACACCCTACAAAGGCAGCTCTGCTGTTTCCAGACCTAAATTACCCTATATTTATCTGGCTGTCATTTCCCTGTGTTCAGGTATTGTGAATTAACAGTTCTGACCACAGATAAGGCCAGTTCTAGCCCTGTAACTATTGATGTAAAAAATGCCCTGTAGAGAGGGATCAGGCTAAAATCAAAACACCCTGAACAGTCTCATATACTAATTTGGTAGGGCTTTTCCAATGCTATGTAAAGAATATGCTGACAACCATTTTTAGACCCCTGATTCTCTCTACATACCTTTTCCTGGAGCCTAGGAACCTCACTTCAGACTATGGATGCACTGAGGATTACTTAGAAGACAGATGATGAAAGACCAGTTGTATCCAAAGTTTCTCTGGAACTAATTTAACATTCTTTGGTTTGGGTGTTTATTTCTTAGAGAAAATGAATGATATGATGAGTAGTGTCGTTATGTCCCTATTCATATGAACTCCTTTTACTTGATTTCTAGCCTTACATTTTTGTCTCTAAGTTAAAGTTAAGACCGTTCCTCTTCTCCCTAACTATCCAGACTGTTTATTCTCTGTAAGTTTTTGCTAAGTGAAAAAACCCTTTCCTCTGAGAACAGCAATACTGTGCGAGTTTGATAGGGATTTAATGACCTAAATTGACCAAAGTTGCTTCTTGATGAGACAGCTCTGCAACCTATTTTATCTTCAGTTTGCAGGAGCTAATTAAACTAATTTGAAGAGAGAGAAGACAGCTCCAAAATGCTATGACAGGCACAATTTTTCCCAGAGGAAAAGCGATAACATTCACAATTTCTTCAGTCAAGATTTGGCAATATTCAGTTAGTCTTCAGTTCAGTCCCATCTAGAAATAACCATTCTTTTCTAGAAAAAAAATCTCTGATGGAATACTTTTGAATGTGTCATTTTTAAAAAAGTGTAATGTTTTTCATTTAATCTCTTAACAATTGATTAGCATGGTAGAAACCATACACATCATAATAGATTCACAGAAGGTTAATTTATTGTGTGTTAGTTCCTTGAACCAACTATTCTAGTTGTATGGGACACTTCAGGTTAACAACATCTCCATTTTATGAGATCACTATTTTTTATTTACCATAATTGATATACGAGTAATTGAGTTCTATCAAAAGCAGACTTCAACTTCAGAAATCCTCTGACCGTTATTTTTAGCTGTTGCCTCAAAGTAGTTATTATCTTAGTAGTATTGATGGTGTAGCACTTGAAGACAATGGGAACCTGTGTAACCATGTCAGTAAATTGTTCATCAGACTCCTTTGTGAGTAATTAATAGTCTAGGTATTAGATCTTCATTCTCCCTTAATTCTGAAGCTTCTTACATTTCCACTCAACAATGAACAGCTCCTAAAAAACACATTTGAGGAATTTACCTCAGCACACTTCATTCAGTGGCACAGAAGGGAAAGAATGCTTTAGTAACCCCCTTCACATATCCTATGGAGTGTTTCTGTTCAACTTATACATGATGCCACATGCAAAGGAAGCAAGTGATTCTGTTGCTTTCTGTACCTGTCAGAGATGCCAGAGTCATTAAAATGCTAACTTAATACCCATTTATTTTGCACTCTTATGCACAGCACACAGTCAACTTACATGCTGAGTTGGTGGGCAGATGGCATTTTGAATCCACCCCGAGCAGTCTTCCATGACTGACACAAATTGCTGTGACTAGACTTTGAATGAGAAAAATGCATATGTCACCCCAAGCACCTGTATGGTTATAAAATAAGCAGTGACTATTTCTCTATGGTCATTTTTTTTCAACAGCATGTATTTTAGTTTATTTGCAGAGAAGCCTTGCCTCTGTAAAAACTGTCACATGAGAGGGTCAGGGTGTCAGTTTGGAATAAAAAGAGTAGGGCACTGTCTTGATATGGATCAGGTACTGGATAATAGGGAATCAGTCAAGAGCATAGTATGACTGTGAGATATTTTCCCAAATTCCAGAGTTAGCATGATGCCAGAAGCACATCTATCTGGACATCTGCTTTGTAATCAGGGCCAAATGGCATCACTAATTTTATAGATGCTTATTTTCAGTTGCACTCAGAAACAAGAGCAAAACATAGACATAACCTTCTTGTTGCAAGAAGCATTACTGATAAAGGGAGACATTTTGTTCAGCAGAGGAATAGCTTCTGCATCTTCTGTGAACTTGGCACGCTGAAATAATCCAGCAGAAATGTAACCCTCTTGCTCTGTAACCCTCTCTGAAACCTCCCCCAGGATGGGTTCCTACAGTCTGGCCTGGTTCTGATGTGTCCCAGCTGTATAAACTTGTCCCAGGCTCCTCAAAGTTAACTAAGCTGTGAAAAAGGCCATGAACAAGTCTGTAGAAAGAACCATGCAAGATCAGAAGGTTAAAATTGCAGAGAGAGATAGGGGAGATGGGGATCATCAGTAGCTGAAAGATTCAAGAGGTAGAATATCAACATAGAAAAAAATAAAACCCTAAAGGAAAACACACAGAGTCAGAAGATAGCTCACCAGCACAGAGGAGCCAATCCAGGAGCAGAGGCTAACTCTTCCCCTCCTAGCTGGCATCTTCTGGCCAGCAAAGACTCCTCAGGTGTCCCTTCAGCATAGCAAGCACACTAACGCTTGGCCTGGTGCTGCTTGGGTGTGTTAGCCAACAAATAATTGCTTTATACTTTAAACTGAATCAGGAGCACAGAGTCGCTGAAAGAGGGGCTCTCTTCCCTTCTCTTTCTTTTCAGGAGTACTTCTAGGTGTTTTCACAGCATTAACACAGATAGCAAGCCAAAATCTGTCACCCATAGTCATGCTGTTTTCTTTATATTGAATATATTGAAAATATTCACAGGTTTTTAACTGTATTGTTTTAGTAACATTAAGAAAATGACAACCATATCCAGAAAGTCTCTTTACAGTTATTTATATTTTCTGTTCTGCTTCAGCTGTATGAACTAACATGCATGATATACCAAAGACATCCATTTTGAAGGTCTTTTGGACTGAATATTGTTAGCAATGGGAAAAGAAGATCTCACACTTCCTGTTAATTATATTCACAGGTCTCAGCTGGTTCTTATTATAGTTGGTTTTTTTTTGGAGTGGGGGTTGTTATGAGTATTTGTTCATATGCCATTTGGTGAATTGTTGTAACATCTTGAACATTTTGTGACTTCCTCTAGCTGAAGAGCCTCTGTGATTTTTCAGACTTATTGTTTATGAAGCCCTGTGAGGTTGCAAATGACATCCAGTAGCACTAAGGAGACACTTCATCTAACAGAAAATGATAACTAATGGAGACAAATTAGACATTGTGTAGAATTTTAAAATTAAAACCAACTAATATTAGTCTAATCAATATTGTTTATAGAAAAATGACTTGCACATTGTAAAAGAAAATCTTACAATAAGAGACATTTTCTTGGAGCAAATGAGCTGTATATCAATAGACAGAGAAAATAATTGCATATAAAATATGCCACCTAAACAGCAGTTTCACCATGGAACAATAATTCAAGAACTAACAATTTTCACACAACTCCCACTAACAGCAATGTTTCATTATAATCAGTAAATCAAACATTTACTTAGGATCACTGGTGCTGACAATTAGTCTTTTATCTTTTTCACATCTGGTGTTCTTAGCAAGATTCATTTAATAAACAAGTTTATCCAGATACTAATTTATTTCCTGATGCCCTCTTGATTCATTTTGGAACTTCCATTCATGATAAGAAAACTCTAATTCTTTCATTGTTAAGGGATTTTAATAATGACTCTATGACTTAAATAAACAAGTACATAGGTTTACTAGATAGAAATACATAAATAGAAATTAAAGGTATATTTACATTCATTTTAAAATAAGTGATATCCAGAATACATCCCAGAATGTGATTTTTAATTTTTTTCCCCCACAAATTAGAGCAAAATTGAATACAGATTTTCAGAAATGAAACAAAGTATGCCTTGACTGAGGACCAGATGCTGCTATTCCTCATTAATCTGGGAAACAGCATGACTGTGGGTGACAGCTCATTATCAGTGTTAGTGTTGTGAAAATATGTTTTTAAATAAATGGAAAAACAGAAAACATAAAAAAACCCTTTAACATAAAGATATTTTTTATCTTTTTTTTTTTTTTTACAAACATCATTTATTTTCTTGCTTGCCCTGGAAAAAGATGATTGGGTTGAAAAACAAGTTGTGAATATTTTATTTGAATGTTTCATCACTGTAGTTAATCACATTAAATTAGACATGTTTTTTAAATGTAGCTTCAAAAATACTGAATAAAATCTGACTTTTTCAAAATTTTCTGTTTTTTTCAACATATTAATAGAACTCAGTTCTATGAACAGTTCAATGAAAGTTTGATGTAAACTCGACTGCACTGAAGCAAGCAAACTATCTGTCCAATACATACTGCTAATTCTTAATCTACAACGCTTTTCAGAATACCTAAGTCTCACTTATATCATTTTACCAGCAGCACCTCCTCACAATGCCACATAGCATCACATCTGTAGAACTCATGTAGAAACATTTTCTGCATTTATTCAAACTGTATGCAGCATACTTCCAACTATGGTTTTTGTCTGGACATCTCAAAATGTAACCTTTGATTTTATGTAGATATTCACACAAATAACCACCTTGCGTAATCAACAGTACTGTGAATTTCTTCCTGAGAAAGCAATTTAATCAATTCAAGAAATTCAGCTGCAAATAGGCTTCCTTTTATTAGCAGCACATTGTTTGTAGCTACAAAGGAAATAGAAATTTAAAATAAATCTTTTTTAGGTGCAATATCTTTGAGGCAGATTTTGCTAGCAACTGGAATTATGGACTGAGATAGGAAATGAAATAAGAGGAAAAGCTTAAGTTTCATATAAGTCAGCTTTACAAATCCTATTGTTTCATATGCTGAGATGGCAGAAACAACCTTTCTAGACACAACCATTCCTTTTTTTGTTTAGTGATTCTTATGTGCACGAAGCAGGATAGGGAAATTTTAACACAGGATAAAAAAATTTAGTCGAAAGAGAAATTAAAAACAAAACAAAACAAAAGGATCTGACAACCCTGCTGGTTGTTCAAAGTTAACCCCTACTATTATCACTTAGTAAAGTTCACAGCAGAAATTCCCAGGAAGATGGTATGTTCCTGTCATCTTCAGTTACAGTGATGGGATTAGCATGGGAAGAACTTTTGGCTTGCCCTGTAACCTGGGTCTGTAGGACTACATCTGTAGGTCTGCTTAGTAAAATAGGGCCAAGGAGTAAGCACTTTTAGTTAGCATTGTTCCAGGCATGGTTTTGGTCTGGGACAACTTGCAAGTCCCAAGACAACAGCCAGCGCGGGTGTAACACTGGCTGGCAATGGCAGTCCCCTCTGCTGTTCCCACTGTCAACCTGCACGTAGCCAGACTATTTTGGAGAGGAAGGGAATTTAGCTGTAAATCTCAGGTATCTTCTGGTTTCACTACAGAGAACAGTCCCCAGACTTTTTTAGTAATATAGCTGTAACTTTCAGCTCTGTCATGTGCAAGGAGTTTTAAATTGATAAAGTCTGTTCAGTTCCCATTCAGACTTCTGAATTGTATTTGACATAAATAGACTTTTGCTGTACTTCACCACCCTCAGGCACAGCAAAGCGAATCTTGTTTCATTTTCTCTTGAAGATATACCCAGTTCTCAAAGGACAAAACAAAATCTGTAAAGCAAAAAATCCCCAACTTTAGAAATTCTGTACTCCATTTCCCTCCCTGGACATGTAAGAAGGTAGATCGCTTTCCCTTCGAGTGGTACAGTCCTGTAATGGGAGCTCTAAGAACTGACGTATTATGGTGAAACCAGCTCATATAATAGCTGTTATTTCTAAGGGTCCAAAGAGCAAAAGAGAGATTTTAACCTTGTCTCTTTTCTTCCAAAAAAAAGAGAAAAAGGAAAAGAATGCCAGTTTTGCACTCGCAGTTGTAAGCACAAGGGTAACTTTTCATTGTTGACTATCTCACTTCTTTAAAACAGGAAAGTAGCCGTATAATTTCTGGGGCTATAAGTTTTTCTTTTATATTTCATTTCATAACATTCTTAGGCATAATTCTTGTGTCAAAGAGGAAATGCCTTACATATCTTCTGCCTATGTAAATTTGTGCCATTTCTTAGTCATATTTAGACTAGACACATTTTCATAAGCTAAAAATTTAATTCCCCAACACTGGAATAAACAAATATAGGAAATGTATTGTGTGTTTTATAATGAAGTATTCTTATCAGCATGATTCTCTTAAGAAGCTAATAAATGTTACATGAGACAGAAGAGGGTGTGCAAAATGATTCATTTTCATAGAGTTTGAAGGTTTACAATTACCTAGGTATCCACATGCTTCATGCATTCAGACAAATAACCTGTACATTAGTAAAGTTTCAGGAAAGGTGACTGCATTAATTTAAACATTTTGATGAAGTATAATGAATTGGCTTCATTTACAGTGAAAAGAATTCATAAATCATAACTTGGCAGATGCCCTTATAAAAGCTAGATGAAGTTTTTAAGAATCACATAAAGTAAAATAATATCTATATTGCAGTATCATAAATTGTATGAAATAATAGTTGCACATTTGCAGTTATTTAGGTAACAACAGCTAATTAGTGAAAAACTGCTCTTCTCTTCATCACATCTTCACTTATCCCAAAAGTGTTAAGATGCTTGTTTAATATTGACACAAAGCAGTAAAAATAAATCACAGCAGAAGAGATGAAAATATCTCTGGCTGGAGAGGACTAGGATTTTGAATGGAGACACATCTTGCAGAGTTTATATGCATAGTGGTAGTACAAGAATAAGTAACTATAGTCTTAGGAAAAAAATCTTTCCATTAGAGTAATCCTTCTGTTAAATACTGGCTCTTCATTCTTTTTTTTCAGTGAGTTTATGTCATAACATACCAGAATAGAGGCAACCCAGCCTGAATGCTGATTTAACTCACTGTGAGAGCAACCAGCAAGTTAAAGAGGGGTGATGAAGGGCTTGCTCCTCCTCTACTGCCATCAGATCTTGCAGGGTGCTAAGTTCATCCTGCCAGATGAGAAGTAACTGTAAGGATCTCAGTCTAAAAGTGCAATATTTCTGCTTCTTTTTCCCTTGACTGCATAGCTGTGGGTGTTGATTTGCACACACATAACCAGATTAAAATGAGATGGCTTGTTACTGCACCAGTTTGCCCACCACCCCCTCTCACAGTCATGCCACCCCCTCTATGGCAACAAGTGAACTGTGTGTGTAGGTCTTGACTGTCAGCCTACACAACTAAATCAAAGCTACTTCTGAACTGTATTAATATGCTATGCTGTAAGCTGAAGTGATTTCAGAGCCTCTTCATGTATGTTCAGCTGTTTCTGCTGTAAAAGCAGATACTTCTGGGAAAAAGTATGGTGGAAAATTACATGGGAGAAAGTAGCACCATCAGCTAATCAGCTTTAATCCATTGGTCTTTGTGCATCAGCATTTGATATTGTCATTCATGTTTGCAATGATTTCAAAATACTAACATAGCCTGACAGATTCAAACCTTCTATCATTATCTGAGGGATCTGAAATAAGTCCTCCATCCTATCATTACTGTTAGTCACAAAACTATCACAAATGTTGTCTGCATTTGTTTGAACCAAAGGAATTTAGTAGTTTGACAAGTCTGGTGAATCAGACTGAAAGAAGTTTGATGTTGCATATAGATTAAAGTTTGCTGATCCCATTCCTCACACTTTACAGGAGTGATATCCAAATATATTTATGTTGTATTGGCATGACTATACACTACTTGAGAGCAGACTCATTTCTTTGAGACCATCAAAAATCCTGAGGTGCTGGGAAGAACTCAGCATATTTATTCATTCAATAATAGGTTAAAGAAATAGCAATAAAAAAAAGGAAAATAACTTCTACAGTGTCAAAAAAATGGCCAAAGCATTGCTCAGTTCTTATGCTGTGGGTGAGTGTTGCAGATTATTCATCTAGAAAACAGTCTCACTTTTTCAAACCTTGCAGACAGTTTAAGGAATTCAATAATGAAGTTTCGATTTTCACAGCATACTATATCACAATAATATTTGTAATGTTCCCTTCACAATTTATTTTCTGTGAGAATTAGTTTTGCCATGAAATCATTATACAGAGAAGATGTCTCTCTGATACATTTGGGAGGTGTTTATTGTACAATGTGAAAATTATTCACTAAATGATCTACATGTCACCACATACAATGGCAATGCAAATAGGTTTAGAGTGGGTAAACTGTACAGTAATGCTAAAGGGAAACAGACGAGTATCAGATCTGGTAACAAATACAAACTTATCCTCTTGTTTTGTTGGGGTTCTTTTTTGTGACATGGTTTATTTTTATGCAGTTTATTACTTGATTTGTAACTGTTGTTCCAAATTATGTTGTTTTAATTAAGCAGAGCTGTTCTGCCAGAAAGTAGGGGGTCCTCATCCTTACTCACAAACATCAACTCTAAAATAATGTGTACCATGAGGATACCAGGGTGCCCTTTGAAAATACCCTTGTGAATGATTTTCCATTGGTAAGATTTTTTGTCATTACTATATTATAACAGTAACTATATTATGGAATGTCTTCGTGAGAAACTTGCTCCTATGTATAAGTCTTGAGCAAACCTATTTAGTGTACCCTTCTGTTTGTGGGGAATGTCTGGTCAGGGTGTAGTGGAACATTTGACTCTGAGGCAATCACTCCAGTCAATTGATTTCTACAATATTTAGTACCACATCTCTGGCAAAAATAGCCTTCAGATTTCACTCTTCTCAAGGAACCATTCTTAATGACTATGAATTATGTCCAGTCATAGACTTTGGCTCTTAAAACCGGACCTTAGGTGGAACTGAGGAACATAAAATTGTGAGACAGAATTTCCTGCTTAAAAGCCTTGTTTTTCTCACTCTGTGGTATTAAAGTTTCTTGGGTGCCTACAGTCTTGATTTTGGGCATGCTTAGAGCTGCCTCAGTCTTAACAGGCCTTAGTACTTCAGCACCTCTTCTGCTTAAACACTGCTGAGATTTACAAAACTCTGTCTAGTTTATCTTCAGGCCATGCCCCAGTCAGGTTGGGTACTATACAAAAATGCACCTTTTTTATTCAATAGATCTGTCATGGAATGAGTCACCCAGCACATGAATCTTTAATCGTTCCCTTCTCTCTCTTAGGACATTAAACCCCTGTTTCCCACCTGATCATTTAACTATGAACTGTCCTGGCAGCAGAGTATAGAGAGGCTTGCCATCTCTCATTAACTGCTTCCTATTTTGAACAGAATAATTGCAGCTTTGTTAAACAACAACAATAAAAAAGTAGAGAACAGCTAGACAACAACTAGGACAAGTACCTGAGAAGTACAAGATATGCCTTTCAACCCCTGCTTTCCCAGGACAAAGGAAAGATTTGAACTTAGTCTCTACTCCTTTTGGAGCAGCTCCATCCACTGAACAATTGCACATTTGCCTTTGGCAAGTCTTGTGGGAAATAAAACTGCCAAAGGCATCTGGGGCTGAAAGAGGTTGTGAGTGGTGAACCCCAAACCTTAGAACAGGGGTGAGAGATTCAAAATGGTCTTTTCTGTGGTTTATGAGGCTCCCTACCAACCTTTCTGGCCTTGGTGGAGCCTAGTCTGCACCTTTTCCAGGCACTGCACAATGAGCCCTAATTTCTAATCAGGGTTGTAGGTTTTTCTGGTGCCAGCACAGATCCCAGTAAAGTGCTGTCTTTTTATGGTTTGGTTCATTGCATTCACGTGTTATTTAATTGATAAATAGTGCATGTGCCTTTCTAGCATTATGGTTGAAAGGAGAGGCTAAAGGCAAAACTGCCACTTGTTATACTGCTTGTTTTATGAATAGGCAAAGTAAGGGTTACTAGAAATGTGCCTGCAGCATGCAGTTTTTGTGCCTCACGGAGTATTAGTTTCCAAAGGGACAAGGAGACTGCCAAGGAGGAACAGAGGTATGTAAACACAACTTTGGCTCTTGCAGTCCTCCCAAAGAAGATACAGAAAAAAGCCAAACAAGTCAAGGATGATAATAGATTATTTGCTGCAACTTATCCTTCCAGTTGTGAAACGTGTTCCAAACTGAGCTCTTGACTGAGCACAGCTGCTCCTTCCTGCATGATCTCCTAAAAAACAGGAGTGTCTATTCAGAAACACTCAAGCCAGTACCAGCCCGACTCAACAGATCCACATCCTCACCCACATCCACATGGAACTGTACAGTCAAATACGATCTCGGTCTGAAATTTATGTCCCCACCAGCTGGCTGTTCTTGCCAGTGAAACTGGTAAGCTGGGATGCAGAACTAGCACTGTGCAATCCTGATGTTTGTCCAGTCTCTGCTAATTTGGGACTCGCTGCCCTATGCTGCAACATTGGACAGGCATCTGTCAGTGGGTGGTATTGGCAGCTAAACCCAGCAGAAAGAACACAATGATGGTTCATGTTCTGGGAAACAAGCCCAAAATGCAGCTTAGATGAATGTCCCAGTCGTGTCCTATAATCTTGGTTGGCCCAAGTATTATGCTGGTGTGCATGATATCTGAACAGAGAGAGGTATTTAAAAGGTTAGATTCACACTAGTCCTGAGGCTTTTAAGACAGAATGCATCAAGGATGCTTGAGGTAGTGACTTAAACTGTACCTCTTATTTTAATCCTCCTCTATGTTCCCTCATAATTTAATCTGTATGGTAACTATCAACATGTGATTGTGATGGAAAAGATGCTGCACTAGGAGACACTATAGAACTCTCTCAGGTTTATCAAAGTCACCAAGATAATTTACACATTGTCAATGAGCACTTTTCTGGGAAGAAAATCATAGTTACTGAAGGGCTCTTTAAACTAACAGAACAAGAACTAATGTCTGAAAGTAAAATCCAAATCAAACTAGAACTTAGGTACAGCTCCTTTTCATAATGCACTAAAATTTAGAAACTGCTATCAAAAGAGTGGGCAGTTCTCATCCATTTCCTATCTCCAGATCAAATACAGATTCCTTTCTGCAAACTACTCTGTCTGAATACAATTATTGGTCTTGACACAGCAACAGGGAGGAGAAATACGGCTTCCTGCTCTGTATGGGATATGTCATGGAGCAATGGAATGAAACTTCAGCCAGACAACTACAGACGCAGTGGCTTCAGGTCTACAGAGTAAGGTGCAATCCTGGAAGAATACCCTGGAAACCCAGACCCAGCTGGGTATGTAATGGGCATGGCTGTGCAATGGATCGAAGTGGAGATACCTGAGCCAACACAGCCTTGCTGAGAGAAAGTTGGCAGCTGCCATTGGCTGCCTGAGTCGCAGTGCCATACTTATATTGCTTTAAGGACCAAGGCAGTACACAGTGCTGCTGAACTCATGTACCAGGTGATGCTTCTTTAGAAAGGTCTAGAAATTCCCCCTAAACTTTTAAAAAGATGGGTAAAACTAAGCTTGAATTTATACAACATATGCCATGTAAATAGAGACTGGAAAACTGATACATGTAGCAACAAGTGAAAGTCCTCTGATTATTTTTCACAATCAGTTAAGAGAGAGAATTTCACCCACGACTGTATACACATTTTTGGAGATGGGCCAAGTAATGATGGGCAAGGAGAGAAAGAGGCTGAAGGCTATTGATACTAGTGTAGTTCAGGACCACTCTCCTATCTTTACCATGTGATACAGACAGTGAATCTACATAAAACATGCATTTTAATGAGGGAAGGGCTATATTCTTGGCTCAGTAAATTCACATCTGATTTTCTTTTTAATGCAAACTGCAGTGTATGCCTAAGAGATTCATCAAAAAGATGAAGTAGTTTTAGTACCCAGTCAGGAAATGCTACATTAATCATTGATTTTCATTTACATTACAAAAAGAAATTATCTGAGAGGCCTGACTTCAGGCACACAGTTAGAATTCCATATATTTGCTGCTAAAAGTCCAATAAAAGGCTAAAAAATGTTTCTTTTGTTTTGCTGCTGTTCTACATCAGTCTATTTCTTCAAAGCAGTACCTGGCTGATATACTTAATGCTTTATATTTAAATCACTATTATTAGTTTACTTGGCTTTGGAAATCAAATATTCAGAGGGTTGACCTGTTCTTCTGGGCATAGTGACTACTTCAGATGCCTCTGTTAAAACATTACCGCAAATTTAAGATTTTGTTATAACTGCAACTTCAGTCTGCACTTTTGATTCTAATTAAAAACAGTAAATCTGTCAGAAAAATCTAATTCTATACTTTCAGGATCATAATAAAGCAGCAACACTTCATACCTCAATATTGTTTTCCACTACTTCGGCTTTAAAATAAGAAGGAGAGTTGTTTTTAATGACAACAGCCCAATAAAGAATTTAAGTTAGTGTCCTAGAGTTCTTCAACAATAGCTTCTCATATTAAAACATCAATAGGCTTTATTTGAAACTAGTTTTTCCATTAAGGTAGTCCATCCTCTATTCCACTGAATCAAGACAAAGTGAAAAAGACTGTATCCACAGTAGCCATACTCAGTAAGGCTCTGTATAATGTTTTTAACAGAACTTGATGCCAAACACCAGATTAAACAGCTTCTACTGCAATCTCTGTGAAAAGGGTGCTAGGAAGGATTAAACATGACAGTTACTTCTCTTGCTGCCTTGTTTTGTATTCATAGTAAGTGTTGCTGCTACATATTTGTTAATTCCTTTATCTTCCAATCTTCTATGATTTTCTCTGGGGAGCTGTTTCAAAGCCAAAAGGAATAGGTGTGGAGCAGTATCTTCTGGAAACTTGACATGATGTTTATAGTTCGTATTTGAAAGACACAAACACTGTGAAGTGGACCGTGAAAATCTCTCCAGCAAAAAGCAAGTGTTTTAACATTCCCTTAACAACAATATAGATATATATCTGATAAGGTCAGGATAACTGTCAGCCACAAAGCTTCTCCTGATAACTATTCATAGAAATAACATCCCAAATTGTGAGATTTTTAAGGGGCAGGGCTGGGAATCGGAATTTTTGCTGAATTTGTAGAGCTGGTATTAAACTCACAAGGTTCAGGCATGGACCCTTCTGCCATCAAGAAAGGAAAGGCCAGGGCCCTCTGCCTCCCAGAAACTGCCTATCTCAGGAGAAAGTCTTCAGCTTTGTATTAAGGATTCGGGTTCTCTCTTGCCTCCTTCCTCTCTTGGGTTCTATGAATCATAAAATCATAGAAAAATTTAGGTTGTAAGGGTGTTTCGAAGGTCTCAGAGCAGGGCCTGCTTTGAAGTTAGAGCAGGTTGTTCAGGGTCTAGTCAAGTTTGGAACATCTCTAAGGATGGAGCTTTCACAGCCTCTCTGGGAAACTGGTTCCAGTGGTGAACTGCTGTCAATGTGAATACTTTTTTCAATATGTCCAGTTGGAATTTCTCTTGCTACAACTTCTGTCCATTGCCTCTTATCCTATCAGGGAAGAGCACCTCTTTATACTCCTATGAGAGGATTGTGGCTCTATCTTCTCTACAACTCCCTTTCAGGTAGCTGAAGACAGCAACGAGGTGCCCCTGAAGCCTTCTTTTCCCCAGGCTGAACAAACCCAGCTCTCTCAGCCTCTCCTTGTACATCATGTGCTTCAGCCCCTGACCACCTTGGTGGCCTGCCACTGAACTCCAGTTTGTCAAGGTCTTTCTCATACTTGACAGGCCATAACTGAACCCAGTAGTACAGATGCAGCCTCACAACTGCTGAATAGAGAGAAATAATCATTCTGCACTCTTGCTAGTACTTTTTGCGGTTGGCCTTCTTCACCGCAAGGGGCACGCTGCTTGCTCAAGGTTCAACTTCTTGTCCATCAGGATAGCAACCCCCAGGTCTTTTTCTGCAAAACTGCTTTCTAGCCAGTCAGTGCCCAGTCTGCACTGTTGCACAGGGCTATTCCACCCCAGGGGCAGGACTTTACAGCTGTCGTTGCTGAATTTCATGAGGTTCCTGTCAGCCTATTCATCTAGCTTGTTGAGGTCTCTTTGAATGGCAGCTCTGCCCTCCAGTACATCAACCACTATCCCAATTTGATGCCATTCACTATCTTGCAGACAGGGCATTCCAACACATTGTCCAAATTGTTAATGAAGACAATAAATAGTATTGTCCCCAGTTTCGACTGATGAGGAACACCAATCGTAACCAACCACTGGTTAGGCTTCAAACAATAGATCATTACCCTTGGAGCCTGAGGCTCCATCCAGTTTTTCACCTGTCTTGTAACCTACCCATATAGTCTACATCTTCCAAGTTTGGCTACAAAGAATCATGCATCCTTTCCTATAAAGAGGCCAGGCTTCAGAAGGAAGGATGGAAATTGCCTCCTTCCTTCTTTAACTCCTCCTCCTCCTTCCTGTCTTTACTGAAGGTTTTTCACTGTGGGTGAGTGCTGTAACCTCCCAAGCTTCTATAAAAGGTGAGTGGCAACATAGTTTTTTGTTATCATTTTTGAATGAAAGAGACTGTAATTCTGTGCTGTCACTGTGAATCTAGGGAGGTCTAAGTATGCTTGCTGTAGTAAAGACATCTGCTTACTGAGCTATATTTGAGCTAGCATTGAGGCTTTCCCACACACTGAACGTGGCATTGATGCTGAGACATTTTCTATCTCTGATAATTTATGTCTGTGCAGGGATTCCTACTGCCTAAAAACACATTGAGCATCATATGAGTACTCTAGCTCTTGGGGACTCTTGTCCCCAGCACACTGTCCTTTCTCCATCAACCCTGTTATTTCTTTGTTATCAGAAGTAGATGTGGGAATCTCTGGACTTTGTGCTATACCTCAACTGGAGACCATAGTAATTTCCCAAAGTATATAATTTACTTTTTTTAAAAAAATAAATTTTATAATTGCAGTAGCTTAAAAGACTCCTCTAGGTGAAACAGCAGGTGAGCACCTCCTTCTGGGATTTGACCATCCAGACTGGAAATCTGCCTGGAAGCCACCATATGTTCCTTTTGCCTAGGAACCTGGGTTTCCTTTCCACAGGAGAAAGAAGGACAGAGGTAGGAGAAGAAGGTGTGATACACACCCAGAACAGAAAGTCAGTGCGCACACCAAGACTGACTCCTGCAGATATAGCCAGCATTGGGCAAGGTGATGTCCTGCAGGTAACATAGTATTTTTTCTTCCTTATTAAATCTGGCTAGAGATGTCAAGGACAGCAAGAAGGGCTTCTTCAAATACATCAGTAGCAAGAGGAAGACTAGGGAAAATGTGGGCCCATTGCTGAATGGGGTGGGTGCCCTGGTGATGAAGGATGCAGAGAAGGCAGAGTTACTGAATGCCTTCTTTGCTTCAGTCTTTACTGCTCAGGCCAGCCCTCAGGAACCCCAGACCCTGGAGGCAAGAGAGAAAGTCTGGAGAAAGGAAGACTTTCCCTTGGTGGAAGAGGAGTGGGTTAGAGATCATTTAAGCAAACYTGACACCCACAAATCCATGGGACCTGATGGGATGCACCCACGAGTGCTGAGGGAGCTGGCGGATGTCATTGCTAAGCCACTCTCCATCATCTTTGAAAGGTCATGGAGGACAGGAGAGGTGCCTGAGGACTGGAAGAAAGCCAATGTTACCCCAGTCTTCAAAAAGGGCAAGAAGGAGGACCCAGGGAACTACAGGCCAGTCAGCCTCACCTGCATCCCTGGAAAGGTGATGGAGCAGCTCATCCTGGAGGCCATCTCCAAGCATGTGGAGGAAAAGAAGGTGATCAGGAGTAGTCAGCATGGCTTCACCAAGGGGAAATCATGCCTAACCAATCTGATAGCCTTCTATGATGGAATGACTGGCTGGGTAGATGAGGGGAGAGCAGTGGATGTTGTCTACCTAGACTTCAGCAAGGCTTTTGACACTGTCTCCCATAACATCCTCATAGACAAGCTCAGGAAGTGTGGGCTAGATGAGTGGACCGTAAAATGGATTGAGAACTGGCTGAATGGCAGAGCTCAGAGGGTTGTGATCAGTGGCACAGAGTCTAGTTGGAGGCCTGTAGCTAGYGGTGTCCCCCAGGGGTCAGTCCTGGGTCCAGTCTTGTCCAACTTCTTCATCAATGACCTGGATGAAGGGACAGAGTGCACCCTCAGCAAGTTTGCTGATGATACAAAACTGGGAGGAGTGGCCGATACACCAGAGGGCTGTGCTGCCATTCAGAGAAACCTGGACAGGCTGGAGAGATGGGCGGAGAGGAACCTCCTGAAGTTCAACAAAGGCAAGTGCAGGGTCCTGCACCTGGGGAGGAATAACCCCATGCAGCAGTACAGGTTGGGGGTTGACCTCCTGGAAAGCAGCTCTGCTGAGAAGGACCTGGGAGTGCTGGTGGACACCAAGTTAAGCATGAGGCAGCAATGTGCCCTTGTGGCCAAGAAGGCCAATGGTGTCCTGGGGTGCATCAGGAAGAGTGTTGCCAGCAGGTCGAGGGAGGTGATCCTCCCCCTCCACTCAGCCCTGATGAGGCCACATCTAGAGTACTGCGTCCAGTTCTGGGCTCCCCAGTACAAGAGGGATGTGGCACTACTGGAGCAAGTCCAGCGAAGGGCTACAAAGATGATTAGGGGACTGGAGCATCTCTCTTATGAGGAAAGACTGAGAGAGCTGGGCCTGTTTATCCTGGAGAAGAGAAGGCTGAGAGGAGATCTTATCAACGTGTACAAGTATCTGAAGGGAGGGTGTTGAGAGGATGGGACCAGATTCTTTTCAGTGGTGCCCAGTGACAGGACGCGAGGCAACGGGCACAAACCCAAACACAGACACTTCCATCTGAACATGAGGAAAAACTTTTTCACTGTGAGGGTGACAGAGCACTGGACCAGGTTGCCCAGAGAGGTTGTGGAGTCTCCTTCTCTGGAGATATTCAAAACCCGCCTGGATGCGATCCTGTGCAACGTGCTGTAGGTGACCCTGCTTGAGCAGGGGGGTTGGACTAGATGACCTCCAGAGGTCCCTTCCAACCTCAGCGATTCTGTGATTCTGTGATTAGCCTCAGTTTTAGCATAGGATTTTACACATGTGGCCCACAAGCTGAGGACTGCTGCTCTAGCAATCAATCCAGTATTTATGCAGGTATTTAACTATCCTTTGTGGTACACTTACATAGTTTAACAGCTCATTTGGTATGCAAGGAAAATAAGTTTTAGAACTAGTTATGAAGTTCCTCTCAGCAGCTGGAGAGAAATCAAGTTTTGTTTCTTCATATTCTACCACGTTCTTCTGGAACTTTTCAAAATAGACAATGATCCATGTCCAGAGAGCACTTGAGGTGATTGGCAGTCCCAGCTTCTTGTAAATGTCCAAGTAGCAAGAGAAGAGAACTCCACAATCAGTCATTAAAAAGTGTAGAAAGAAGCATGCCTTGAGCTCCCCTCCCTTGAAGACAGCACCACCTAACACTTTGCTTGGGTGAGATCTTTGTCTCTGCCTGGGATTTTCAACCATTACTTTCCTGCTAAAGTCCAGTGCCTTTAAAAATGACGAAATAGGTGTGTTTTCCTCTTCTAAAAATGTCTGTTCAAGTAGGACATCTTCTATTTGATCCAGTAAATAAGCTAATAGTCAGGGCAAACATACCTGGGATTGTGCAAAGCTGAGTTCAGGTTTTCCATCTGCCCAATGTCACACCTTCTGCTGTACCCACTATGTGGCAGGTGGCAGGAGGAGAAGTGTGGCTCCAATAGTATTGCCTGTTGAAGGTGCTCCCTTTGCTTGCAAAAATATGAGTGATAGAAATTCTTTTTTATTGAGTGATAAAGAGGAGATTTGGGGCTTTTCAGTTCCTGTTCTGACATATATATGTAATTAGGTCATGTGAAGTGGAAGTTTCAGAGAGAAGATTTAGGAGCCACTGTCCTAGGACACTCTAAGGCACTGGCCTGTACTATAAGAATGGAGAAAGGAACTTGAACCAGGATATCCCGTTTGAATGCTCACCTATTGGGATCTTAGGGAGTGCGTAGGGGCAAAAGGTTTTCTGTAGGGGTATGGTTTAACTACAGGATCAGGCCCTGTTACTAGGCGAGACAAAGAAATATCCCAAATGGGTTTCAGTATCAAATAGGTGTTGTGCAACTCTATTCTGGCAAGGTTTTGGTGGCCATGCATGTACCTGGTGTTAGACAGGTTAGATGCCTGCAGAACTTCAGTAGCAGAAATTGACCTGCTGAAGAAATTTACCTAGTGGTGGGAAGAGATGTGGGATCCAAATTTTCTTTAGGCTATTAGCCCTCCAAAAACCTCTCTCCCCATCATTGTTTTATGTGGGGGAACCAACATAACTGATAACTGTTTATGTTTATAGTACTGCTGAGAATGCACATATTAGCACACCCTCTAAATCAGCAACAGGCTGCTGCATTTATTGAATGTAAATTGCAATTATTTCAATACTTAAACCAAAGAATTATTAGAATTACTTGAGAGACTCCAGCAGGAATATTGGAATTTTAATGCCTTAGGCTAAAAAGTCCTCTTAAATAAGAATGTAAAACAGCAATAGGTTTTGAGTACATCATGTCTCACAAGGACAGGGTTTACAAGTCAAGAAGGCCGAGCACAGAACAGTTTGAAAATGAAAAACCCTGACTTTGTTTTTAACCTAATTTACTTTAGCCTGGGCTTTTGGGCACATTGCACTATGCTTGGCCTAATTTACTTTTATTATTTTTGTTGCTGTTGTCATGATGTCAATTTTTCTATGGGCATTTTCCATCCATTTTATTTGGAATAATAATGTTCGTACATTTCTTCTTCTTAAAGATGATTTAGAAAAAAATTGCAGATTACAAATGTAATCATGAGCTTAGCAGTCAGGTTCTTCTGACTGGATATTCCTCACTGTGTGTTTCTTTTATAAATCAGGTTTAATGCTGGCTTTTGCAGCACAGCCTACCAGTCAAACAGAAAGTCACAGTGTACTTTTTGGTGTGACCATACACTCTATTAACCTCATCTTTCTTTCTTCTTTGGCATAAAGACTCCTTTGGTGGAAACTATTCTATAAAGCTATTTATATATTGCTTTGCTTTTCTTCCATTTGTGTACACAGATAAAAGAGCATTATGAGGAAAAACAGTGTTGCTCTAACTTGGTTTTCCTTCATGTTATGAACAAGAGTATAGTGTAAAGTCCAAAGAAACAGTGAAGAATCATGAAAGATTCATGCTTGTCTTGTTTTCACAAGGTGGATTTAACTGAGGAAAAGTGTTTTTGAAACCACAGAAGGGAAATGTATGTTGCATATGCTATCAGATACTCTCAGCTGGTGAGAGGAGTGTGTGCCATACAGCTTTATATCTGAAAGCACTCTTTTTCATTCATTATGTTTGGCAAACTCACCTTTCCACTGGAAGAATTACTGTGATTTCAACAAGTGTTGAGGTAGAAGAAGTGCAGCGCTGGTCTGACGGCCAAGCAGGGAGCGCTGGGGCTCCTCTCTCTCCTTCCCTCTTTGCTGCAGCATGGTGCAGCCAGTGCTCTCCATTCACAATACACGACCTGAGAAATGCTGTTTCTGGGTTTCTTCTAGTCCCCATTCTGTGGGCTAAATGGAAGAAAGAGTGAAATACAGGAAAGGCATTTTTCAACCACATGTAGCTTCATTCTCACAACTTTTTCTCAACCTGAGCTTATTTTACATAACATTTATTCTTGCTGTATTTTTCATTTAGGCCCTGGGCAAAATGGAGTGCATAATAGTTCGAGCCAGTTGAAGATCATTCTTTCATGCAATAAAATGGTATTTGCTTCACTTGCCATTAATGATAAGCAGGAACTTCTTTAAATTAAACATCCTTTCTTTTTCTGTTTCAGAATCACAGAATCACAGAATCACTGAGGTTGGAAGGGACCTCTGGAGATCATCTAGTCCAACCCCCCTGCTCAAGCAGGGTCACCTAGAGCACATTGCACAGGATTGCATCCAGGCGGCTTTTGAATATCTCCAGAGAAGGAGACTCCACCACCTCTCGGGGCAACCTGTTCCAGTGCTCTGTCACCCTCACAGTGAAAAAGTTTTTCCTCATGTTCAGATGGAAGTGTCTGTGTTTCAGTTTGTGCCCATTGCCTCGCGTCCTGTCGCTTGGCACCACTGAAAAGAGTCTGGCCCCATCCTCTCGACACCCTCCCTTCAGATACTTGTACACATTGATAAGATCTCCTCTCAGCCTTCTCTTCTCCAAGCTAAACAGGCCAAGCTCTCTCAGCCTTTCCTCATAAGAGAGATGCTCCAGTCCCCTAATCATCTTTGTGGCCCTTCGCTGGACTTGCTCCAGTAGTGCCACATCCCTCTTGTACTGGGGAGCCCAGAACTGGACGCAGTACTCCAGATGTGGCCTCACCAGGGCTGAGTAGAGGGGGAGAATCACTTCCCTCGACCTGCTGGCAACACTCTTTCTGATGCAGCCCAGGATACCATTGGCCTTCTTGGCCACAAGGGCACATTGCTGCCTCATACTTAACTTGGTGTCCACCAGCACTCCCAGGTCCTTCTCAGCAGAGCTGCTTTCCAGCAGGTCAACCCCCAACCTGTACTGCTGCATGGGGTTATTCCTCCCCAGGTGCAGGACCCTGCACTTCCCTTTGTTGAATTTCATGAGGTTCCTCTCTGCCCACCTCTCCAGCCTGTCCAAGTCTCTTTGAATGGCAGCACAGCCCTCTGGCGTATCAGCCACTCCTCCCAGTTTTGTATCATCAGCAAACTTGCTGAGTGTGCACTCTGTGCCTTCATCCAGGTCATTGATGAAGAAGTTGGACAAGACTGGACCCAGTACTGACCCCTGGGGGACACCGCTAGCTACAGGCCTCCAACTAGACTCTGTACCACTGATCACAACTCTCTGAGCTCTGCCATTCAGCCAGGTCTCAATCCACCTCACTGTCCACTCATCTAACCCACACTTCCTGAGCTTGTCTATGAGGATGCTATGGGAGACAGTGTCAAAAGCCTTGCTGAAGAATGATTCATAGAAACAATTGTTGTTGATATTATAAAAGATTTTAATTTCTCCAAATGGTAGTCCATTTCTGTTCTTTCTTTCCCATTACCTGTATTTATGTCTGTATCACCATGTCTGACATGGGTGTCTCATTTAAAATGCATAAAAATTAAGGAAACTGTGAATTAGTTGATTTCTTCCAAGTGCCATTTTTTGGCTACTGTGTTGCAGAATATAAAAGCTCTGAAAAGCAGCACACTTTTGTTTTTGATTATGCCTGCAAAAGAAGCAGGGGTGGAAATAAGGACTCATCTTGTTCACTGTTAGTGAGCAGGCAGTAAACCAACCCATTTCTCCCACTTAGCACTTTCCCAGAAAGAACTCACCTTTTCTCTCCATTTGAAGGCACTCACACACACCTCCAATTTACACTAACAATGCAAGTTCCTGCAGCACTGGCTTTTCTCTCTATTATCCTACTTTCCCCCTGTCTTCAGCTATTACTCTCTCTTCTTGAAAGTGGTATGTTTTTCAGGCAAAACCTGAACACAGCATCATGAACCTGGGTCTGCACAGCTTCAGCGAGCTCCCGGGAAGCGCCACCCCCCGGTGTAGCGAGCAGTGAAGCACTGACCTCCCTTGCTGCTACCAGAGCACTGCTGCTGCTGCTGAGCACTGACGCACTCACTGCTTTCGATTCCAGGCTGTCTTTTAGGTGCACAACATCAGCAATTGTCCATAAGGCTGTTAAATGGAGCCTCTTTCTCTCTGACCAGCCAACGAGAGGTGCTGTGTTTGGCTCAGCTGGAAGCAGATCTTTCCATGTCTTTTGAGGTGCTTTTAGAAAGCCTATAGCTTGCTCATTAAGAAGTTGTTACAGTTCATAGGCACAGTTAATTAGCACTTATGAATAAAAGAAAAGAAGGAAGAAAAATTAGAGGAGTCGCAACAACAAAAATGAACTGGAAGAAAGATAAAGTAAGTCCATAACAGCAAAGCACCAAAAAAAAATAATATAGATTATCATGATGATGTAGGTTTTATAGTGATTTTTCCTTCCCAGCCTGTCCAACATAAAGCAAATACTACGTGGCATGAAGTCCAGCTGAACCAGCATACATAGAGGTGTGCCTATCTGTCATACAGGTATTTTTCCTCTCTAGTGCCAAATAGCCAGGAAATAGAAAATTATTATTAAAATAGTGAGAATAGAGCAACCATGCATGTGAGTATCATTGATGCTGTCATTAATTTTTTAACAACCAATTGAACCAGAGCTGTTAGTCTCACTTTACTTACCTCCCTGCAGCTGCAACTCATTGTTAGATTTTTTTGCATGCCTGTATTATGAAAAGTTTAAAAGCATGAACTGTGCTGCAAAAGTGACAGGCTGCCCTCTCAACTGCTAAGCACAGACATCAAAAATCCTTCTGGAAAAAGGTTCATAGATTTTCAAAGATGCACTGACTAGAGAAGGATAATACATTTAGGGTCTTGCTGCTAGTGCATAAGAAATTGAGTGTAGGATGTAATTAAAGATTACACTATGGTATGAAAAATACACATATGGGCTAGCTAAAAGTGTCACTCTAGTTGAGTGTCACTCTAGGCATAACTCTGACATTCTGAGCCTTTTGATTGCTCAATTTTGCAATTTTACTACTGCTCTTTTAAGATGGGGTGTTGTATGATTATATTCAAACATGATCCAGGAGGCCTGGTACAGCCAATGAAACCTACTTATTTATTAATCAATATACACATTTTAAATTTTCTAAGCTAATGAATCATCAATCAGGAGAAGTCTTTCTGTCAGCTACAGTGGCATCTCAACTATTCAGGGATAAATAAGTACATAATAAGCAACATGGGGCAAATTTTGCTTTTCCAGTCAGAGCAGAAGGCAATGGTTCAGCTTTAACTTTTACATTTCCTTTGACAATGAATAGTGCCAGTGAGTCATTTCAGGGAAGAAAAACTGCCCACGAGCCAAGGGTTTGCTACTACTGTCCCTTTCTATCTACCTGTTTATGCTGGGCTTTCACACTTTCTCTGCTTGCCTAACAGTCTTATGCTACTCTTTTTAATAGCAACAGTGAAGTCCCAAAAAAGCTTTGGCCTGGAAGACCTATGTCCAGTTCATGCCCTAGCCGTCAGTGGAGATCATTTTGGCATTGATATTGGATTTCATGGCAATTCTGTGCAGTTCCAAAACTTCCTGTCAAAACATGCCTTGTTGCTAGGCTATCGGAGCAAGAAGAAGAATCAAGCTTCTAATTTTTAGCATTATGTGGAATAGGAAAAAGCAACCGTGATTCTGTATGACAGGTCAGATGATCCAGGCCTTGGTGATAAGAAACAAACATCAGGTTGGGACTGAAATAATTGAAGAGCCAAAGGTTTTCTTTGCTAGCAGAAATAATGCATTGGAAATAAAGGCCTTGTGCTCCCTTTCTCTGCCAGCATTTTTTTGCCCTCAAGACTCAAAGCTTGTCAAATAAATTAAACAAATCAAATATAGTTCATAGCTTTCCCTTCACAAAAATAGTCTGTGGATATTCTTGAATCATTATTCCAGCTCTATAATTAGGAGGGAAAAAGGGTATTTAATGCAAATTTCATCAAATATGATCTTCAATGACTAGCACTCTTATTTATAATCTGAAAGCAAAAGTTGTTCTAAGGTTTTCTTTCCTAATTTTCAGTTTTCATCTGATTCCTACAAGAATCTCCTGCCCTCCAGAGAGGTGCAATGAACTTCCCTCTGGCAACTCTCCCTCAGACCTAGAGCTGCCTTCCTTGTCAGGAGAAAATATTTTTACCTTTTTCTGCCAATGAAGAAATCTTTATTCTTTTGAATCTCATCTTTACACTCTGGCAGCACTGTTTCTAATTATCTCTGAAAGACTCAGATGCTAAATTCTCTGAGTGCAGTAAGGACTTCAGCTCCACCATTGCAATGCAGTTTCAAACTTTGACAATTTAGTTCTTAGGCAGCAGTAACAACACTCGAGTGAGGGAATGCAAAATAGATTGGTATAAGCAAGTGGCATGACAGAAGCTTCTCATCAACTTGATGCCCCCCAGGCCTCAGTTTGGGAAAGTTTTGATTATGTTTATCCTTCTGAGTGATAAAGGCTATAGGTCTAGGTGAGGAAACTGACCTGGAGAAAGACTTAAATTTGGGCTTGCAGCTAAACAAACACTTGAGGTTTGTAAAAGGTATCTAATTTTATATTTTTTAAATGTCTTTTTTTTTAAACCAAACTTGTCAAATTTGAAATGCTTAAGGAAGATAAGGGGCGCAGGGTGAGGAAAACAAGAGACACCTCAGGAACAGGGCAAAAGGAGGTCCCCCTCTACTGTGTATGTACACAAATGGACACAGCCTGGGAAACAAGGTGGATTGACCAGCACTCTGCATGCAGTCGCAGAGTTGCAACATCGCTGCAAGAACTGAGACATGGTGGGACCACTTGCAAGTTCTTCCATGGTACGGGCAACAGGCTGGGCACGAGCACGTGCGTCAGGATCAGAGAGGCCAATGAGGGTGGCATTGCAGTGGGAGTGTGTCACAGACCACCCAGTCAGGGTGAGGATGTGCACTAAGCCTTCTTTAAACAACTCAAGGTCTCCGTGTCACAGCTCCTCATTCATATGGACACTTCATCCTCCCTTCATCTGCTAGAAGGGCGACACAGAGGGACAGATAGTCAAGACCTCTGGAGGTGTCAGGGATAACTTCTTGATACAGGCACTAGGTTGGCTGACCAGGGTGATGCTCCCAGGGATCTGCTATTTGCTAACAAGGAAGAACCAGTTGGGGATATGAGAGTCAGTGGCAGCCTTGGCCATAGTGATTGCACAATAGTGGGGTTCAAAATCTGGAGGGGAGTGAGGAAGGAGCGCTGCAGAGCACAGAGCCTAGGCTCCAGGTGAGCAAACTGAGGCTTATTCAGGGAATTGGTTGGTGTGATCTCATGGGGTAGCTCTGAAAGTGCAAAGGAGTTCAGGAAATCTGGCAAGCCTTTAAGGTCAGCATCCTCCAAGCACAGGAACGGTCCATCTTGATATTCAGGAAGACAAGTGGACATATCAGGTGGACACCAGCTTGGCTAAGCAGGGCACTCATGGCAGAGCTCCAGCGAGAAAAAGGCAGCATACAGGAGGTAGAAGCAGGGACAGGCTACAAAAGGAGAGAGTAATTATGGGGAAGGCAGTATTTAAGGGAAGTATTTATTTTCTTTTCTCCAGGGAAGAAAGTATTTATAAGAACCTAGAAAGAAACAATAAAGGGTTACAGAACAGTCTATCTACAGGCAGAATTATTTGAAAAAATACTTCCTGAGGGAAATCAAGTTCTTTCTGAATATTCCAGATCATAAAAGATGTATGGAAACTCCTCTGTTTATTTTTTTTTACTGAGATACTGGAGTGGCAAAAAGTGTTTTCAAAAAAAAAAAAAAAAAAAAAACCTATCAATACTTCCAGTTAGATCTTTGAGAAATGTTTTGTAGTTAGTAGGTTGACATGGCCAATTACTGCTGAAGGAAAGACCTTCTCTGCTGGTGTCTTTTTAATTTTCCACACGACTTTCAGACTACGTCAAACCTGCTTTGCTCCTTCATGATCCTAACAGTTACAGGAGCAAAAAGCCTCCTGTTGCCTGAAGAAAAAACAGCACAGCCACATCTTACCAATAATGCTGAACCCCCCCCCCCCCCGCACACACACACTTCCCCCAAATCTTCAGCATGCAGGACAACAACTAATACTTAAGAAGCAACTTGTCTGAGGTGTGCGGCTATGCATATAAACAGCAATTTTCAACATGGAGCAATTCATTACAAGCATGGAAAATAATTATGGAGAGGTACAATCACATCACTCACTTCGTTGTCTTGCTTTCCTTTTGCTTCTTTTCCCAAGTGGCGATTAGTCCATACATCCCTGTGGTCTGCAATAAAGCTGGACCTAGAACTGCTCCAGCAGGCTCTGCAATGCAGCCGCTTCTTCCTGAGACTCAGAGGCACACGGGCACCTAATTGTCACTTGCATCTTGGGCAATCTCCCAACAGATGCTCATCAGTTTGGAAATACCCATCTCGTTAAGTTTTGAATTTAGTCAGTGTGTGGTACTGTACCTGGGAGAATCCTGTACACAGGGGTGAAACACACTGAGGCACCTGCCCCATTTTGAAATGTCCCATTTGAAATGTCGCTTAGGTCTTGCTCTGACAAATGCATGGCCTATATCAGCCAGCAATCAGCAATGAGAGCGAGCATGGGCAGGCTGAAGTATCAGCCTGAAAGGAATCAGCAGGGGAAGAAGAAGGAAATGAATATTAAAACAAGCTGTGTTTTATACATTAGGTAACTGGGGATGATGAACAAACTTCCCTTCTCAGGCTCTAAGGTTTGAGAGTCTTAGGACAGAGTCCTGTATCATTATCATCAGTAACTGAATAGCAACAAACAAGACCCCCAGTCAGTCTCTGCAGTTTTCAAGCTGATCTGTATAATGTTATCTTCCATTGGCATTACCGTAGCTGGAGAGAGAAGCCTTGTTAAATGACTTCAGACTGGATCTCTGGCTGCATAGTACTGTGGTTTCCTGTTTCCATTAGGTTTAGAACAAGCCATGCAGGAATACAGCTGAAGACTTGCTGGGTGTTTTATATGCAGCGCATGGGAATCCTGATCAAGGCAAATTTCTTCTTTGCTTTTGATCTAACAGAGATGTTCTGACAGAATCTGATAATGGGAACACTGACTGCTGGAATCTGTCCTTAGTACTGCTGGCTTCACGTAGACCTGGTATGTCACGGGCAAAAGCATGAAAGGATGAAGACAAGGACAAAAAGTAATTGAGAGAGAAAAGCTAGCTGAAACTATTAAAATAAACCCAGGGCCTAAAGAGGGCTGGGAGGTTGTTCAGTTCCCAGGTCCCAAAAATTTCACATTATAACTGTTTGTTAAAATTCTTTTTTTAAAATATCATTTTTTCTGGAAACCAACTCTTTCAGACAAGTATGTCAAGGATATATATTTTGTGCCTCTTTCACTGAGTTTTAATGAAGGCTTTTACCTTTTTCACTGAAATGTCTATACAGCTATTTCTTAAAAAAAAATATTTCAGTAGGAAAACAAACTGGAAAAAAATCAGACAAAAAAATCAGAATTAAATACACAGGGATTGAACTTCTGAAGTCTCAAAAATTATGCTTATTTCTAGTTCTGTGAGATAGAAACATTAATATTGAAAAATTTCCTAAAACTCCTATCTCCCCCTTTTTTTTTCCCACTAGTCACCATATTTCCATGTTAGACTGGGAATGAGCTGGTACTTATATTGGCAAAACACATCCTCTTCTAGATCTTGCTTGACACATTGTGTCAACTGATGGTCCTGCGCCCATGACAGCTCAGAGAGATGAACCATCTCACATCCCTCTCAGCTGGGCAGCTGAAGTCCCTCCTAATCCACCTCAGGAAAAAAACAGCAGGTTAGTTCAGACCACCCATAGAAATGGTTTTGCTGCAAAAAGGGAAGTCTCCTCAGCCTCTCCAGGCATTCATTCCCTCATCTCTAATTGCATGGAGCAAGGACATATGCTGTGCCACCAGAAGCAAGTATCTGTAAGTCACTTCTGTAAGCGCCTATATAAGAACCACAGGGCGCCAACCTCACCTGGAGCCCAAGGGATTACTGGGGCACTGCATTTCAAAGCACTCTATATAGTCACAGTCTAAACAAAGCAGGCAAACAGTTAATCCAGCTACAAATCATTTCTTTCAGTTAGCCAGAAATCATATTTGGAATTAAAGAATGAAATGAAGTAGAAGTCTCTCCTCAGAAAAGTTGCAGCCAAGTAAGACCCCTCTCACCATGGCTGGTACCCATTTTCAGGCAGCATTAAATCATTCGTAGTAGTATTTTAAGGGCAGCTGGGGGTGGAAACCAGGACAATGAGCCTCTCAAGCTTAGAGGATCAAGCTAAAGCTTGATAGTTTCAAAACAGTGCAAGGGATGAACCCACTTCTATCTCTTGCTTTAATTTTAAAGTGTAGGGAGGGTAAAGTTAAAGGAAGTTCAGTGTGGCCTAATGCTTATCACCGTTGAAAAAAAACACTCAAATCTCAAAAGTTATCTGAATGCCAATACTGCAGACACATCAGATCATCTGATAAAGACTAGATCCAATCAGAGAAGACGACAGAAGACGGGGCCATGTGGTGATGAACATGCTTCTGAGCATGCTGTGAGGATTCATGGCCTACGGCTGCTACCTGGAAGTGTCTCTTCTCCCTTGTTTCAGATAAGCCTCACTACCTTTCTGCTGCTCTGGTATCCTGTGCTACAGACTCAGACATGTCACCAAGTTGATCAAGGCACTTGAAGTCTGGGAACCACTGAGAAAGAACAGTGTCATGCTCCTCGTGGACGAAAAACATGCACCTTAACACAAGACAGAGTGACCAAAAATAGCACTTCAGTGACCAAAGCATGAGACTTGACAAGCCTGTTTTCACTTGTCCACATGATATTCCCCCAAAGCTTAATTAATGCTTGCAGGTTTTTGGGTGAGAGATGCCAGCTCTACCAATCAGACAAGCTTCTCCACAGAAAAATGAAACATGAAACAGAAGAAACTCTTTCCAGAAATCTAGCAAATGCCAAAGTATTTATTTTTTGCCCTTTCATTACTGCAGATTAAAAGGGAAATATTCCCTAACAAAGTCTTCAGCCAACTGTTGAGAAAACATACCCATTTTCACTTAAATATCACATTAATCATTTAATAAGATGTAATTCTATAATAGCCTAATTTTCACAGCCACTAGAATCCGGTAACAAAACGCAAATTAATCTTAACACTGGGGAGAAAATTTGAGTCCTTAAAGCTCATGAGCTATATACAGCATTACATACAGGCTTCAGTGTACATCAGTAGCTCACTATTTCGCATTGCAACAGCCCGCACGTTAGGCTATTTTAGAAAAAGCTAGCAGCATTTTCACTTCCCAACCAAGACATTACAGTACAGTTCTCCGAAGTCAGCAAAGTCTTCCTGATTTTTTCAAAAGTGACAGCAATTCATTATAAATCAAGTTTAAGCATCACTTCTCAAACTGAGTAGTCAGACTAGTGCAGTCAGAAAGGTCCTGGATTTGGACTCGAGGAATATGGAGGCTCCCATCACAATCACAGCTGGGCAAATCTCACATTGCCAGTTAAACCTTCTCCGCTTTTTGATGATATACAGACTGCAAATTCTTTAAGGAGGAAGATGTTTTTTGCAATTTGAAGTACAAACAGTCATTCCTGTAATGCATATAAAAGTCTAAAATTTGCCTTTTTTTGGTGATAGGTTTCCTCACTTAGGTCCTGATCTAGCACTCAGAGCCTTGGGGCAGACCTGATAAAGGATGTAGTTACAAGGTTGGGTTTTAATTTGATAAATAGAGAATGTTAATCTGGACCATCTCATCAGGCATCAGAGCAAGGAAGGCATTTGTATACTCAGTTGTCTGTTAGTCTAGTCAATATTTGTGCCTAATGGTTCACTTCTTGTTTTAACACCCAGGTGGAATTATTTGGTATGAATAAGCAAGAAGAAGCAAGAAATCAAACTTACTTTTCAACCTGTCACCATAAACTCTATTAATCTAACAACTGTTGGGAGAAAGATCAAAAGGTCTGAAGTCTGAAGAAAAAAAGAAGTCTGAAAAGCAAACATTACTTTCTGCTAATATTTAGAAAGCAACAGATTCCAGCATATCCCTCTACAACTCAACTCTGCAACAACTTGAATAGGAGGTAAGAAAAAAAAGAGAAGAATTCCCTTGGTCTTTATGCTGTACTTGCTTCAGTTTATAAAGCCAGACACTAGAGAAAAATATTCCTATAAAATGGAACCTCAAGAAGTAGAGCTGTTGAATGTACCTTTTAGAAACATAAAGAGCCTTGAGCAGAAATTTTTAGAAAACTAAAAAAGAACCTTCAAAAGACACTTTTAGAGGCTCAGCTCCTTGCTACTAATGACAGGAGAAGGAAGGCAGTGGAGAATGTTTTGAACCTGATGGAAAACAGAAAGGACACAGTGAAAAAGGAAGACTGAAATTCAAAGAGAGGGATTCAGCACAAGGTGACAGATGTAATGAGAAAGATCTGATGCAAACAGTTTATGTGAAATAGGACAAAGAAGAAAAGGGAATAGACAGATGCATAAAACCCACACAACTTCACTGCTCCAATCAGGCTGAACTGTATGCTTGAGATGTGACAAAAATGAAAAAAAAAAAATCCATCTTTTATTCCAAGTTGTATTTTCCTAAGCCTAACCAGGAAAGCAGATAAATCCAGATTAAACACTAATGCAGTTTCAGGACCTTTAGCAGACCTACACCTGCTTACATTAAACAAAGACTGTATTCAAACTTAGGATGTGTTCCTAAGGGGCCAGGCTAGTTTCCTCCTTTGTCATTGATGTTCATCAATAACGAAGGATTTCGCAGGGTAGTTTTGTCCTCTGAATAATGCAAGCTTGGGAAATATGGGTTGAAGGAGTTACTAAAGCAGTTATACAAGTGCATTTCAGAACACCATCAGTTCAGTACGCCATCAGTTCAGTAAGATCTGAGACAGAAAAATATAGCAAGATTGACAGTTGCTAAGAAAAAAAAGCTACTGGGTGAGTTTCACTTGGGGAGAAATGAGAGCCTGCAAACATGCAGCCCTATAAAAATACTTTTATTAAGGTCTTTCTTGTTGTTTTTAGAAGAGCACTATTTTACCAAAAGAAGAAATCTGGTGGCAGAAAATGGGCATAGACTCCTTTGTTCTTTGTTACTATTGCCATCACAGAGGACATAGGTGGAGAAGGAGGGAAAAGGGGATGTGTATTTAATGCCCCAAATGCTTAGCTTCTATTTTAGCCCCTTAGACACTGACAGAAGAGTGATTTCAAGCTGCCCTCATTAGACTTCAGCAGCCTAGATGCCACAGAACCCAAATACAAGCTTTGAAGACTTTTTAGACTTACTTATTCTTCCATTCTGACACTGGAAGGTAAGTTTTTTGGGAGGCAGGTCTAAGGGAAAAAGAGTTCAGGAGCTGGCAGTTCCCAAAGAAATGATATCAAGATAACAAGCTCAAACTATGCAAAGGAAGGGTAGCACATGTGGAAAGGGACTAACCAAATCAAAGAGCTCTTTACTGACCTCAGAAAAGGAAAGCATGCAAATAATGGAAACTAGGACAGATTATTTAAGAATACATACGAGCCATGACAGAACACAGATACAGTATCAGAACCAGAAAAAGAAAACAAAACAATCAACAGGAATAAGAAGAAATTGTTCTACACACACCTGCATTAAAAGAAAAGACAAAGTAAAGTATTAGCTACACAACAGGGAGGGAAAACAACTCACAGCTGATGGTGTTAAGAATGAACTGTTTGATGGTTTCAGTCTCCACTAATGAGGGTAACTGCAAGCAGTTATATTTGCATCAATCGACAAAGGAGTGAGATCTCAGCCTAGCAAAAGAAAGGAATGGGTTAGGTTAGAAGCTTCCTTAAACCAGATGCTTACAGATTACCTGGGTCCAAAAAACTTCATTATAAAATGTTAAAACTTGGCTGAAGCAGCCTCAAAAGTAGTAGCAATAGTTATATTTGAGAATTTTAAGTTACTGGCATTTTGAAAATGTCTATTTTTAAAAGAGTGGGGAGGGGAGTGAAAAAAGAGAAAGAACAAGGTCTTATTGATCAGAGTCAACACCACTGGTTTTTAATTCTAAAGAAAGTTTTGGAGCAAATATTCAAACTATACTCATAAATTTATGCCTTCCACAGTAACTGGTATAAGTTGGTCAAGAACAAGTTATGACAAAACTGACTCTGTCTTCCATAGTAGCATAATAAAAAAGTAATAGATGAAGTATCTTTATGTTAGCATATGTCTGATTATCACAGGACATTCTCTAAGCGAGATGGAGAAACATGGCCTAGATGAAACTATTACAGTATGAATGCAGAAGTAGCTACAGTTATCAAAAGAAAAAAAAAAACCCACTGTCAAAACAGGAAGCTGTAAGGATGTTCTGCAGAAACATGTCCTAGGATCAATTCCACCAATATTTTCACTAACAACCACCTAAGTAACGAAATAAATAGACAATATGGAGGTTGGAAGTCCTCTGGATTTACTGGAAGGCAAAATTCAAATTAAAAATGATTCTGACAAGCTAGAAAAGTGGTCTAAAATATACATTATTTTGTTCTCAAATCTCAGTTCTCTGTTCTCTCAGCATTAAGTGTTAATCACCTGCAACAGACATATGATGAGTGAACAACTGGTTAGGTATTAGTCAAGTGTGGACATACCTAGCAAAAGGGAGAAGCTATCCCTAATCAGTAGTCTTTCAAAGCTCACTGGTTGTGTCAACTACCCAAGACACTGATACTCAAAACTCAAGTCTGAAACAGTCACTGCAGGGAGTATGAACTAAGAGTTCTGTCATCTTGAATGTCTTAGCATAGCAGGCCATAAGCTACTCCGTACAATTTAACTGCCTTATACTATTTACTGTAGCCTTTTTTTTCCCCTAACACAATAGAAACACCATTGAGATGGTGTTGGATAAAGAAACAAACAAACAAAAAACAAACAAAAACTTCCCCTCCTCCCCCCAAAAAGAGAATTTTTGATTTGATCTACTTCAGATCTATGAAGTTTCTCCGTGTTTCATTAAGCTTTTCAATTCAGCAATATAGCAATCTCCAATTTAGAAGGGAAAAAATACTGCCATCTCCTGGAGCAAATTAAGCTTGCAGTTCTTTGAATGCTTGTGTTGTGTTGCCCATCTTGCATTGTTTTTATGCATGGAAAAATAATCTCAAGGACTTTGTTCCAGCAGGCTACTATCAGATATTGTATTCAGAAGTATAAGCAATAAGCTACAGCATAGTGCAATGAGCAAGATAAACCCTGGTGACCTAAATTCAGTAGGAACATGAACCAGATCCATCCATCCACACCACTAAATTCTACATGCAGGAACAGCTTCCTTTCAACCAGCCCTCCTTATGTACAAATACTGAGGAGGACTCTACATAAAAGCAAGAGTGGGACCAGAAGGCAGCAGCTTGTTCTCAGTAAAAGCACAGCAGGGCGGATGGAGTTGTGACTGTTGGCCTACAGCTTTCAATGTTTCTGCTATCATCTTGCGCTTTTACTTTTAGGGGCCCATATTACAATCACCTGCTCTTCACTGATAGCCTTCAGGAAACAGCTTCTTGGTAAGACACCCAGTGTTCCATGAGCATAACCCTAGAGAGGTACATCTGTGTTTGAGGGCCACTAAACAGCTCATACGACAAGCGTAACAGCCCATTAGAGGATATCTGTATCTATACAGGTATATAAAATTACTTTGGTAACTACTTTTTATTCACTTCTATTAGCTGCAGCAACATTGCTTATACATTATCAAAAGTGCTTTACAACAGGGGAAAAAATAGCCTGTATCAAGTAACATGAGACACACCTAGTAATAACAGTTCACAATGTAGGTAAGCCGCAAGCAGTGTTCTACAAAGGCTCTTCCATTTCCCTAACAACACTGGTTATTGTCCTAGCCCTTCACTCGTGTCAGTTAAAACTCAGAGCCAGCTGAGGATGTAGCTCAGTTACATTTTTTTTGCTTCGGATTGTATCTGAACCAGAACATTACACAGCTGGGAAAGCCTGAAGTTAGATTTCAAAAACCAACTACACAGAAGATAACATTCACTCCTATTCCCATTAATCCACATTGGAAGTTTGAATTCTTTTTGAGTATTTTAACTGTTGCACCAGCCCTCTGAAAAAGAGCACAGCTACCAAAACAAATGCATTAACTAATGTCAGAAAGTTTCAATAGTAAGAGAAGCACTAGGAAAGCACAAAATCTGAATCAGGGTGAAAGCAATCTGACAGAATAAATACCAACAGGATAAAAAGATACTGTCAAGTCTAGAGACATATACGCCAGCAAATTTTTGAAAGCCATAGTAGGATACTACTTTTTAACCTAAATTTGGTAAGTACTATTCTTTCCTTCTTCTAATCATGTGAACAGTTAGAAGAGTTTATCATGCCTTTGCCTAACTATTTCTTTTCTCATCTGTGAATTTCAGATTATTTCATGCCTTTATTGTCTTCTTTACACTGGAAAGGTGTTCTGCTTAGCTTTCTGAGTCTTAAGAGCTTTACCTATTTAGGACCCATTGACCCAAAGGATAAATTTGATCAGATGATTTTAAAAGTATTGCCCAGAGGACACAAAATACTCCCATTTCCCTCCACCTTTTAATTTCAAAGTATTTTGCTTCCTTCTATTCTGGAATTACAGTTTAGGTTCACAGAAACATCTTAGCTATCAATGACAAAATTCGGCTTTTGGATAAACAGTAGAGAAACTCAAGTAAAGGAATTCTGTAATTTTTTGGCCAACTTACCTTAGGTTTGCTTAGCATACTGTATGTTCTGGTGTGGTGTATCTTTAGAGAAAAGTGATTTAGCACCTTAATAAGAAGCTTCCTGACAATTTTGGTATTTTGAATTCAACATTTAGTTTATTTTCTAAAATAAAAAAAGTGGATTTGTAATGGACACCAAGTAAATCATTTGATTCTTACCAAAGACATTTATAAATATTTTTTTCCTTTTTAATAAAGATCTCTATCTACAGTCCCAATCCTGAATGTCAATCCACTCAAGCAGTTTTTCAACAGAGTCCACTGAAGACAATGTAGATCTGTATTGTTGCAGGAGTTGGAAAGCAAACGTACCTGCGCAATTAGGTCATTATCTCTTCAGGCACTTGCCATTTGGCTAAATCAAGTGTATGAGTTTCATTACTTATACAAAAGCAACAAAATTCTAGTCTGTATAAACTTCTTCGGCTGATTTCCACAAGAAGGAAGCGTGGAAATACAGCAATTTACATATGTAATGTCAGTAATCTCACTAAAAGAAAACTCTGTATTTCTTCTCCAATTCTTCGACAGAAGGATCTTTCAACCCCATGTGGTTCACATGACTGAACAATACTTGTGCAACTGTAAAAATAGAAATCCAACATTAAGTGTTATTTTTGTGATTCACAGACTTAAGATAAAGTTAAACTTATGTTAAAGTCCAACTCTTTCCTCAGTGAGGGCAACGGTTGGATTATATAGCTGAAATATGATAATTTAAATTACTGCCGTTGAGAAGAAACAAAAAGTAACAAGAAGACTCCTCTTTGTTCTGATATACAGGAGCTGGCTAACAACATTTTCTTAAACAGGTGTAAATCCTGACATAAACAGATTTTATTTTGTTTACTATCTTGGCACTGCACCATTAAACACAGAAGAAAAAAAGTTAATGGCAGATGACAGACAAAATTTACATAAGGTTATGGTTTGAATGCCACGTAACATATTTGCAGGTAGAACTTATCTGCACTTCTGTAAGTGTCAAACAAGAAATTTTATTCTAAAGAGATCAAAAATTCTGTTATGTAAAAGCATGATGATTATTAATGAAACTCAGATATATACAGGTCCCACAGAAATCTTTGCTTTTAAGTGTCTCACTGTTATATAGTCTGTTTGGCACACTAAATAGAGACAGACAAACACACACTTTTATGAACCAGAAACTCAAGCCAAAGTCAACCTGAACTGCAAACTCATCTAACTGATGCTTCAAGAAGAGGATGGAGGCAAACAGGCTGAGTGGTTTGGAGATACCTGCATTCTTTTTGCTGTAATTTGTTTTGTAGGTAAGCTGAAAAGAGCCAATGTCTAGAACTAACCGATTTAGCACCTCTGTGAAAGAGGCAATTAAGTGGGGGTGGTGGCGTGAGGGGGGACACAATGGACTTGATTTAACTGCTTAATGGCCTCTATTACTTAACATGCATTGCAGTAGCTGTGTTCTAACATGGCAATCATTCATTGGTAAAACAATAAAGCCAGAAGTCAATGGTAAAGTCAGCATTGCCAAGAAAAGGCTGCAAGCTGTGAAAACTGCATAATTTTGACACCTTTTAAGAAGCATGTACCTTTGACATAATGCATGAATTTATATGAAAACTTATTAGTTGCAAATGGTAGTGCTAATGTTATCAGACAAATATAGTGGTATTGTTTATAAAAACACAGAAAACTACAACTAAATCTTCAAGTTTTGTCATTTAATAAGCAATTAAAAATTTAATAAAATTTTATTTTCGTATTAGCTTCTAAAATAATCAAAAAGCTTCTAACCAGATAAGTAAACTTGTCTTAACTGATGATTTAATAAATAGTAGCACATTTATGAAGATTGAGCTCTAATGAAAATAAAGGACATCTAGCTTCCACTAAGAGATACGTACATCATCTAGAACAGTAACATCCCTAATAAGAATAGCACTACATTTTACACATCCCTTGTTAGATTCTATAGTATCACAATCCAAGTTTAAAAAGATGCTACTGAATTACTTACTTTTCTTCTCCAAGCCTGACATAAACATTACTGCCATATCAAATCTTTTTAATTCAGATAGCCTCTGGAGTATTTCAAGGATGAGTGATGGCTCTTCTTTCCTAAAGAAGATTATTAGATACATAAAAATAGCTACTGTTGATTAGAAAGATTCAATAGCCGCAAGCAAGATTAAAGACTTCAGAAACATCAAATTAAAGGACCAATGGAACTTCCTTCCCTGCCTTTCTCCTCTTTCCTGCCATTCTTCAACCCACAAAGCAAAAAGCCAAACATCTACACATCTGTATGCAGATAATGCAGATAATACAGAGCAAGAGTGAAAAAATACAAAAAACTGGACAGATACAAAGTGATTGCTGTTGAGGCACAGAATAGCTATTATATGATTTAATGCTTACACCTTGCCATAAGTTTGCTATTTTTCTACACTTCAGTAGGAAGCGGTGGGTGTGGGGGGGTATGCATGAGCGTGGGGGGCTATGCATGAGAGTGGGGAGAGAGAAAGAGAGAGAGAGAATATATCATCTGTGGTTATAGAAAACTCAGCAACAAGCACCACACTACAGTTGCTGTCATTTTTATCTGTAAAGAAAACTTCAAGACTGCAATTTCATTTCACAGTCTTCTGGGCAACAGTAAGCAGGTACTATCTGTGGTACAAATACTAATAATAAATAGTATTTTCCTTTAACAGGCTGTCCCGTCTACCTCCAAGAGAAACACCTTTTACTTTACTGCAAACAATTTCAACTCCTTAGTCTTTGTATGTTCTACCACCAAAAATAGGTCCACAACGCTTAAGATGTCATGTTTCACACACATAATGGACATTTGCTTTTGAAGAAACGGAGGGAAAGGCTAGTATTTGTTTATGCTTGCTTTTCTGCATAAAACCACCTAAAATTCTAAGACAGGAGTAATTCAGGAGTGGCACATTGCATCTAACATGCAAAATGATTTTTTTTTTTTTTTTTTTAAAGTCGAATGATAGCATGGATAGGCATGTCAAGAATAATCGTGAGGTCTTTGCTTATAAGAACTTCCGGCTCCAATATTTATTTGCTACAACATACTGCTTTTCTGCAGAATGCTAGCAGGTAATTAAAAATAAAATTCAGAATGCATCACCATTAACATAGCACAGAAAAAAATAAAACTGTTGGTGTTTCTTAGCTATTTCTTCTTTAAAAAATTAATACTATGCAACTATATGCGGCAACAGCATACACAGTAATCTGAACAAAAGAAAAATTATTTCATATAATCTAATAATAAGTTATCAATGCTAGTTATATGAATTGAAGTCAACAACATACAGTAAATGCTTTCTTTTTATATACCTCTTTTCACTTCAAACTAGTTTTTCAAGGTAAGTTTAATTTTTTTTAATAAGGAGCAGCTGAATCATTCCAATGATTGTGTCCTGCTAATGTAATGCCACATGCTGGAAATAGTTTTGTAAACCCAGGGGTGGGGCAACAGGAAGGAACAGAGCAGAATGGCAAAAAGCAATATAAACCTCTACACAAAAAAGGAGGAACTGAACTTACTCAATGTAGAAATCATGTAGAATTCTCAGTATCTGGTTAAACAAATCTGGATCTAACGACTTCTGGAACAGTTTTGGATAAAATGAAGGTTCTATTTGCTTTGGAAGAATTAGAAAAAAAGATGTTATTTAGAGGCAAAAAATAATTATGAGAATTAGAAATGAGTTTTCATGATCTCTTGGGCAATGCTGGAAGTACATGACACCGAAAAGAAAAACAAATCAGTGCTGTACTAGTTGACATGAAACATAGCTTATGTTGAATATAAATTAATATTGTTCTGGGGGGAAGTGGAGGGGTTTGCAAGAGGATTGCTAAGTTAACTTCTCAAAAAAAGATCTTTTGCCAAATACACATAAACAGAAGCACACATTAAGTAGACTGATGTGCTTCAAGTATGTGTGCAGCTTAGAGAGATAAGAAAGCTGCCATGTTTAACCTAGAAGTATTCATCTGAAAAATTAGAATTTAACATGGCTACTAATGTATTTACAGAACTGGGGCCAATGTTTGAGAGATAAGACAGATTTATGCAGAGACCATACTGAAAGTGAAATAAATCACACAAAAGAGGAGAACCATTTAAATGTGGATCAAGCTACTTAATATTATGTGCAAGAAGTTAAAAGAAATACTACTGTACACTGATAAGTCAAGCAACTTAAATGAAACTACCCTTTTCAGTCATTCGTGCTGTTCTTCAGTATCAGTATTCTTCAGTATCAGGGATTAATACTACATATGTTTCATACCTTCAGGTACATGTACATTTTTTCTGGACATTCTTTCAACTTCCTGAAATCAGACTCAAGCTGGAAAGAATTGGCAGGAATAACAGGGACTGGAGATGCAGATCGAGTTGATGTTTTGACTTCCTTTTCTATCTTCTTTTTCATAGTGAAAGACGGATGTATAATTGATGAAATTCCTTTCACACTGGTGGGAAGCCTGCAGAGAGATTTGGAAATTCATAATCGAGGAAACACTTAAGGAATCTTACACAGACCTAACTAGAACAGTAGCTCTTCGGATTCCTGAAAAAATCTAAAATACAATAATTTTTAAAGTTTTCATAGAAGTTTTGTTTAAGTAGGTATTTTAAGAACAAACTACGAAACCCTTCAAACTATGAAAAACCTTACAGTTGATTTATCTTTTCTTAAAAACACATTTGCAAACACTGATAAATATACTCAGCCTGTCTCTACTTTGTTTCTGGAAATAACTATATTTTATGGTACAAATTTCTACCATACACAGCTGCAAAAAATACTAGGTTTTCTGCAATTTCATAATGTGAAACAATAACCACGTCAGATGAACAAACAGTTTTCAACATTGATTACAGTGGAACCATTTGTTGTTCTATAATTTGTCATTTAAGTCCATTTATTTTTCAGAAGTCATAAAATGGCTATAAAATATACTTTTGTCTTCAACACTTCACACTAAATCCATCTGAGCTGAGAAAGTGGAGTGCAAGGGAGGAATTCTCACAGAAAGTCATCAATCAGTATATCACAAAAAGCATCTGCTATTAACATGTTGAGATGGCACTGGTGCATGCAAAGCTTTCCTTGAGCAGACAACAGGTAGAGTTCCAGCACTTGGTTGGGAAAAAGTCAGTATAGCTCCTTCTATACCTCAGCCTACTCTCACCCAGCCAAACTTGGGTATGACTAGGTAACACAGTGGACTCTCAGGAACTCTGAGCAAACCTGAAGTTAATGGCCACCTGCTCAGTGGAGGAAAGAGTAGTAAGTGACATTGTCATCTCTATTCCTTTCATCTCACAGGACTGATGTGCAAAGAACATCTTGGAGCTCTGCTTAAGAATCTAGAACACCTCAAATAAAAATCACAGATGAAAAAGATAAAAGGCACAAGGAAGAGTATGATATATGGGAAAATACTACAAATTTCTTTATGTTTGGAATGTAAGGGCAAAACTATTCATGTTAAACAGCTTTCCATCTGACCCTAAATAGATCATATTTGTTTCAACCACTATGTGATTAGAGGCAGATGTGCAAGAATTCTAGTTTTTTTTCTGAACATTTCCTTTTGTAAACCAAATTCTTCAAAACATGTTCTAACTCATCACATGTAGAAATTTGAAAAATGAAGATTTCAACTACATTTACCTTTCAAAAAAAGAATTGGAATTTTTATACTTACTGTAATGTTGGCATATCACTGATTTCTTCTATTTTCAATTGTTTTGCTTTTGGAATATCCATTGTAGTTAACTGATCATCTTCACGTAGATTTTCAGTTGTTTCAATACTTGTAGAATTTCTCCAATTATTGACTAAAGAAGCAGTGCTGGGAAAATCACTATTTTGTATGTCATCATCAATTTCTTCAATGACTATTCTTCTCAAAGGCTTCTAAACAGAACACATACCTAATGTCATGTGTATAGCCTTTACATCAGTGTATATAAAGCCCTTGGAAAAGGGCTGTGTTTAAACTTAAAAAACAATCTCATGATAACCAGGTTCACCTGTGTTCATGCACAGGGAAGATGCTTTGTATTAAAATAAATGCCAAAATAGGAAACTCCAACACATTCTATGGAAAGTGTTCTATGATCATTTTCTTGCTTCATCCCTTATAAATCAGTGTATACTTACTCTAGAAGATCTCAGAATCTGCATTCCTCTTTTCCAGTAATGAAATATCATTAGTTTTTGTTTTTTTCCCTAAAAGAGATGAATGGGCAAGGACTAACGTATATTTTGACCAATGGCCTGATCAATCTTTGTATTTTGGCTAAACAAGTATCTAACAACATAGAATTGACAACCCTTATTTTGCATACATAACTTCAAATTTTGAAATGATAAATATTTGTAACTTAGTCTTACTGGTTGACCAAGTTGCATACATCCCAAGGCAACTAATGCCACCAGTGAAGGACATGCTATGCAGCTAAAAAGCTTCCGCTTGTTCCATTTTTTCCAGTTATTAGATTTCATATCTGCATGATCACCGTTATTTTTGAACACTGCCAAACAGCACCTTCACAGTACTTAAGAGGAGGCATCATTTAGTAAGAAAAGAAATTCACCGCTTTTACTTGGGAATTCCATTCACTGAACATAAAATGTGGTGTATATTGCTCTGCAAATATACACAGTTAAACATATTCAACAATTTAGATGTCTTGATATGGTAGATTTCTCTGTCCAGCTAACACAGTTCCATGATATGTCTCCACAGCAGTTTGCTATTTGCTTTAAATTAGGTCCAAAAACCCTGTCAGGTTGGTGATGACAGACAATAAATATATGGCTTGCTTTGAAAACATACCATCCCATCATTGTACTAGAACTGGGAGACTGGATAAGAGAGACAGAAAATTATAGCGCTCTCTGCAATCCTTGGACAATAAAAAGAGTAGAGATGCTTAATCTAACACTTGTCCAACATTAACAGAATTACACTAAAACAGCAACCTAGTATCTCCAATTAATTTAGCAGTCAAAATGAAAACTGAATTTCATTTTCTACAGTATTTCTTCTACTTCACAACAAATCCATTCAGATTTTAAAAGATATTTCATCTAGCATGTAATATGTTTAAAAATCAGTATTAAAACAATCACACCTTTTCGACTAAACTATCCACTTGAAGTATATAACTAACAGAGCTAAATAAAAGTATAGAAGTTATTAAGAGCAGAACACTAGAGTATTCTACACAGTGTGAACACACTTTGTATTTACAGAAGAATTTGCTTCTGAATGTACAAAAAAATCAGTAAATGTACTAAAAGGGGCAGCCTAATGCATAAAGCAAGCTGATATTGCTCGCTACACTGCCATATTATCTTCTAACTCATTAATTTGACTAGTACCACAGAAAATTTACACTCCTAAAATAACACTTCTCGTGAACCATTGGCCAGCTAATCTACATATTATGTGGATGAAAATGCAGGCTCAAGGTAACTGCAATAGCTTTGGGTGACGCCAGAGTATGAGAATAAGGACAGGCAGCATGTCTTGTTACCACTAAATCTACCGTAGAAACCTAGCACAGCAGAGAGAGAAAGGGAGTTTACTCAGAGCTTTTTTCTCAAGTCTGCAGTCAGCTGCTTCCCCTTTACTCTCATCTTCCCTGTCAGTTGTGGACCCAGCAGAGGGTTGTGGTATCGCCTCCCCATTTCATATTATTGGCATAGGCATATACCATGTTTCCTGAGCGGAGGTGAAGGCTGAATGTTTACACCATGGCCACAGTATTCAGTTACACACACATGAAAATGCAGAAGTCACGTTCTTGAAAAACACTGAAAAGGTAAATCTCTAAACCTTGGGTTTTCACATGTAAGGAATACCTATCAGGAGGCAGCCACACAAATAAGCAAGTGGATTTTAACTTTAAGCTCTACTTTTTCCATCATTCTACATATTCAATCACAAAAGAAAATTACTTACTGTTGATCTCAGGTGTAATGGTTTATCAATGACTTTCACTATATTTTGTATTTCTGTTTCTTTTACCAGTATTTCAGGATATTCTTGATGAATCCATCGCTCTTTCTCGGCTAATTCCTTAAAAAAAGAAAAGATAGTTGTTCAGAAAATCAAAAATTTCAGGAATGATTATAATATGCATTAACATTTACTTAACAGAGAATGAAACATTCCATTAATATAAGCTTAGAAAAACAAAATAATCACAAGTATACGTACATTCCTTATTTTAGCAAGTTCATTTACTGCTTGTTTATTGCCAGGTTCCAGCTTCAGAACAGCTTCAAAATCTGAGTGAAAAATTAACATATGAAAACCGTATGCATTTAAACTGATGTTAAGAAGTACTGGCAAGTTCTTTAAACCTCCCATTTTCCTTTCAAACCTCTAAAATAATTTATGGCAGATAAGTCATCCCAAAGCTTATACTGCAATCTAATTTTAAGCACATTTTTCAAACTATTTCTTACTACTTAATATAAGCAACAGAAACGTAGTTACAGAATATACTGAAGTTTGTATGGAATTCTACATTTTTTGAGGAACTAATACAGGACACCCAACTAAGCCTGACTTTGCCTTACAGAAACACCAAAAAAGAGCAGATACATAGAGCAAAATCAAGTAAAACATTCTTTACTTCTCTTGTTTTTTAATTTAGTCTGCAATAAGTCAGTCCTTAATCATGAAATACATTTCATACATAATTTCAGACTAGGACAAAAATTAAGGTTTGTTTTGATGCCTAGCCTGTGTGTTTCCACATCTCCAGCATATGTAAGCTTCTTTTATATGTAATCCTAACACTGAATTAGCATAAATGCTAATTAATAATTTTGATGAATAAGTTACATGATTTTGGCGATTGCTGTTACTCGCACATAATTTCACACAAAATTGTCTTCCTATCATGTGAATACCAACACAAAGATTCTATACATATTCTATTACCAAAAAAACAAAAACAAAAACTCCACCCACTCTTAAGTTTTGCGCTAACAACCTCAATTAGTCAGCAACTGATTTAATTGCTATTAGAAGGTAACAAAAGTAAGGACCTCCTTCTACTCACCTCTTACCCATCCACTAGTGCTAATTCAGTCTTACCTTGCATAGCTTCCTTTAGCTTTCCAAGAGCAACTCTGGCAGCCCCTCTTCTAGCAAAAGCTTTAGAATAGGAGGCATCTAACAGCAGAGCTTGTGTACAGTCATCTTCAGCCTCTTCATATCTCAGCAGAAGAGTAGTACAAAATTAATAAGCACTTTTAAAAGAAGCAGTTTCAATTGAAAACACAGCGCTACCCAAAATATTTAAAATATGAGTTAAAAACAGAAGTCCCAGGACTTAAAAGTGCTAAACGTCTTGAGCTTTCTAATGACTTATGCTAATATAAAGCAGTTTGATTTAGGTCAAAGTGCCTAATTACAGGTTTCAGGTTTAATATGCAATATGCTTCTTCTAAAATCTTACAAGACCTTTTACCAGAGGTTTGACTATATAAGCTCTCAAAGCCATCTTTTATGCTTGGAGGAACATACATTACAATTCCTCAACTCCCCAAATTTCAGACAAATCATTTGGTATGCCATGCTGCCTCTCTTGTTAACATCTTACAAGAAATTCATTTCCTCTCAGAAAATAAACATCCTTAAAGCCTGTCAGAGCTGAATCCACTTTAAACATTAAACAACCTTAAAATGAAAGTAAGCATCACAGCTTTGTATTTTTGAAAACTAGAACTACCATTACAAACAAACAAAAGAATACAAGAAAGGAAAAACAAGCATATGCAAAAATGATTTCTCTAGGTCTGAATTTCTTTGACTTGTCATTCTGAAATAGTTACAGTCAAATTCAGCATATCCTTTCATTAATGTCATTTGTTTTCAGTGTAGGATCAAATTTCCTCATTCCAGTTACATTTGATCACGATTCCACTATGTACATATTGAAGTATTTTCTTTCATTCCTCTTCTCTCCTCCTTCATTCTATTAATAAATTTATGGACTAAGTATTTTTGCAGCTCTGATCAGTTCTGGAGGTTTGTAAGAATATCAATGAGCTCCTGGTACATTTTATATATGTGTCCTCTTTGAATTGTAAAGACCCACGATACACTGATTTATCTTACAGAATCAATTTTCTTGCTTGGTCATTCAATTAAATTACAATTGCCTCTGATTCTGTTTTTCAGACAACATTACTTGCATTATGACATTCTCTTATGACTTCAATACTAAGTTTTAAGTGTTGTGATACAAAAATACTACCCATGCAACATATTTTATAATCTTACAATTTGAAATGAATGTATAGTTTCTACAGATACCCAGCCACATCATGTTAGAACAGATGATGAACATAGTGTTCGGCTTCCTGCTTCCCATACTGTCAGTTTAAAAGATTTAAACTGTCATACTATCCTCAGGTAGTGGGAACAAAAGAATTCAGAGATTTCAAAATTGGTCATGTAGAATTTCTCTCATGTGGCACATTTCCTACTTTTACTGGATTATTTGAGTAAAGCTTAATTGAAAATGAGCAAACTACAGGTACACATTGGAATTAAAGAAAAAATATTTTAAAAGATGTCTATTTTTAGAGAAAGCTCCTATCCAGTCTCTTTGAAGTCAGAAGTTATCCATTTCTTTATACAGTATAACATTTATTAGTTGACTGGTTTTTATAGTTGTCAAAAACATATAGCTTTAGGTAGGCCCTTTGAGAAACTAGAACTTCACACACATGGAAGAACGTGAAAAAAACAAAACAAAACAACAAAAAACCCCCCAAACTTTAGGAAAGCCATTTAGGTTTCACTATAATTTCAGATCATTGCTATTTTATTCTTTAGATTTTTTTTTCCTAAGACACACACTGCAAGATTACACACACATTTCTCTCCCTTATTTCTCTCAGTATGTTTCTTTAATATGAATTCTATAAAGAATTAGGACGAGAGACAGTAACTGAACTTCAGTGAAAATCCATTGGATTATTTTTGCTTCTAATTCACAGCAAAGAAAGAAACAGTATTGTACATGAAATACTACTTACTTTTGAATCTTTAGATAGGCCATAGCTCTGTTAGCTGGCAGAAGTGCATTGGTGCCATCTGCTGCTATACCACGCGTATAACATTCTATCGCAGCTTCATACTTCCCTTCTTTGAAATAAGCATTACCCTATTTAAAAAAAAAAAAATTGAAAAAGATCTAGTGCAATCAGCTTTTCTCATCTTGTTAGCAGTCAAGATCACTGTGAACTGTGATTATGAAGATGATGGATCATAAACATCACCCATATCAGAGCAGGTATTTATGGCATATTTCTTCGTATCTATGCTCTTTTGAAGGTAGACCACAAAAAGCTGAATCCTTATTTGTTCTAATACTTCAAGGATAAATAATGCACGTAGCAAAAATTTTAAGAATAGACTTATAAGCCTATACTTATGATTTTTTCTTCACTCTTCAGGTGTAGTATAAGCTACTCTGTGGCCACAGTTAATTGCAACACAAGCAATTCTTAAAAAAGAAAAAAAATAGGCCTAAACCAAAAGAAAGGACCAAACAAATCCTTAATATTCTATGGATAAAATTTTAATAATGCCATTTTGAAATGTTATCTGGTCACAAAATGCTTTATCAGTTCACTGATCTTTCCCTTCCCTCTTGAAGCCCATACTTGAATTCTGCAGTTGCTTAAAAAGTAAGGCTAATCCAAAGAACCTGAACTACTTAAAAAAAAATACCTGTCATATATATATTTTATTTCCCCTCCTGTTTACTGCATTGAAATGCATCGCTCACTAAATCTAGGAAAAAAAGAGTAAAACCTCATGTTTGCCTGCAATCCCTGCAGGAAAAAAACCTCAGCTAGGTAAAGGCAGAATTTGCTTAAAAAAAAAAAAAAAAAAAAAAAAAACCCCCCCCCCCCCCCCAAGAGATGACAAGCAACTGCCGACTCTTTTTAACGTTCTGCCTTCCTGCCTGGATGGCGCTGGGAGAACAGGACACACCAGTGAGGGGTTCCCTGCTTCCTCCCATTCTGAGAGATCATAAGACACTTGCAGAAAGGACAGTAATGATTCTAACGCACTTTCTAATGCATTTTTTTCTTACTGAGCGAACAACAAAGGGATACCTTTGCAACTGCTCTTTCTATTCTACATATATAAATAACTCCCACCAATTCTTAACATATCAACTTAGTATCACAATGCTTATGTATCAAGAAATTTTTATTTATTTATTTACAGTTTTTCAAGTGTTTTCTTCCTTTTTGTCCCCTCTTTTTAAAGAACAAATAGGTGATTACAGCATTGGAGAATTATTTATCCTAAGTTACTGTCTGCAACAAAGGTAAGGCCTGGGATGTAAGGGCAATTATCAGTATAAACTCACTTTTCTTCATTTTCAACTTCCTTCTGCTCCCCTTTTCTAATGTAACTGTTTCATCTCCCCTTCTTCAATCTACATCTCCCATAAGACTGCCTTTACTCTCCCACTGTGAAGAGCAACTCCTAGCCAGGACACTAAAGGACTTACTGACTCTGACTGCATCCTTTTTGAAGTGCTTTCTTTCTGACCATACATTTCAACTTTGAGTTTCCTAACTCTCTGCTCTTTTGCAAGTCTCTAACACAAAGATGCATTTTTTCTTTATACACACACACACACACACACAAGTAATTTTAATTCCTTGTTTTTGTTACTTTGACAGAAATGTGTCTTTCCACTTGTTTCAGCTTCCTTGCCTAGTTCTCATACACAGCCTGCTTCTCAGACCTTTCCAATTTAAACACCAGCTCCACAAATTAACCTTTATAACCTCCCTCTCTACTCTATACAAATCCTTCTTTACTCCGCTTCATCCACAAAACAGTTACCCTCAAAAATTACTTGGGCCAAAATGTTGATATAATTTTTCATTTAATGCTCCATACAAACACATTACATTGATTTTTTTACTTTGTTTCCAAAAGACTAAACTTATATTATACTTATTATACAGCACCAAAAATTTGTTTATAAAGCTGTATCTCTTATCTGTTCTTCTACCACTCTCTCCTTGTTGACAAAAAAGTGATGGTCACAATTCAGACATGACAGGATCTATATCGCCACGCACACGCCTACACTGATGTAGCTTTGCTGCCACTGAGCTACTGCATTAGACTCAAATTTCTTTTCTGTGGCCCTTTCAAAACTTTATTCCCATTGCCTAATGTATGCTTTAATTCTTTTCCCACTAATCACCCCTTACAGACAGTACAGAAAAAATGAATATTGATAAAAAGTCAGAAGTTATAAATAGCTACATAAGAGAACAGTAAGAAAATCATGTTTAGCTCATAATGTTATTTCCTAATCAGAAAAGGGGAGAGGAAAAAACAAAAACCAAGCCAACTGTGAGTCAAGACAACGTATCCAGAAATACATTTTTATTGTCCCTGCTGCCTGCACTTTCTGAAGTTCTTTTTTCATAGCTGCTTTTTACTTTCTAATCAGAGGCTTGAAATTGTAAAAAACAGTCCACAACTCTACTTGGACAAGCAGGGGTCAAGATGCATATAATATTGAAGAAATAGGATAGTTGTAAAATACAGTTCTTGTTTCACTTAGCTTACAATCTGTGTGAAATTTACTGTGTACAAATTGCTGTAAAAGCTACCTTGCATAATTTTGTTCCAGAAGATTCTAAACAGAAGAAACTCATAAAATAAACTCAGAAATGGGAATGAATTAAGGGTATATCAAGTATGCTGTATTTATGAAGTTCAGGAAAGTATCAAGTTTAATTTATACATTTGCATAGCCAACAGCATAATATAACACTTCTCTGTGTTAGTTCTCCTGTCCCACTGAAAGCTGTGACTTACCAGATCTTTTTCTGTAATAGCCTTTTGCTTGAGCTGCTGCTCTTCTATGTGCTGCTTCTCTTCACCTGATAATTTGGGTTTGACTGCATCTTCAATCTCTTTCTGTTCTGAATTTTCTTTTGATGACAAAGCCTGCCAAAGATACCACTGTTTCTCAACATATATTTCCCTCGCTCAGATACATTTTCAGAACATACAAATTCTAAACTTTTAAGATGTGAAAATCTCCCAACCATTTTAAATAGAAGTGCTTTTGTTGTAATTTGAGTGCAAACTGAAGATAATCATTCTAGCTGTCCTTGAAAATATACTTCTATGAAGGACTGTCAATCAGAACAGTACATAATAAAGAAAAGGTAAGTAATTTCTGAAGCACAATGCAAAATGATCCATGGAACCTGCCTATATGTTGCAGTTTACAAAAAATTTACTTACTCAGTTATTAGAGATTTTGGGTCTTCATTTTGAAAAAAACTTCCTCAAGCCTTTCAAAACGACAGTTGAAGAGGTGTAAGCATGTTCACGCATTAATGCTAGTTGAGCTTACGGTCTACTAAAGTCATCATAATCAGCATTCCCTCCCTGTCATGAAAGGGATCAGACTTGCAACAGGTTATGATGTTCTGCTAGGCTTAAACCCACGTTCTGGCTTGGCATACTGTAGCAATCAGTGAGACTACAAGCATGCTAGCAGTTAGCATTACTCTGTGGCCAAGAGACTACATAGATTCTCACATCTGTAGTGATACCCTGCAGTTTGTACCAAAGTGCTAAGCATGACCAGAAAAAACACCATGGGAGGTGGAAAACACATTTGAGGGAAAAAAAGGACGGGGTGGGGCAGAAGGGTCAGAGGTTGGTGCACACGTCCGGTCTTAGTCTGCAAACCTACTGTTACACTAATGTATGCATACGTGCCAGTTAATCTAAAAGAAATTACAGACTTTGACCTCACTAAACTTCAAATGCCAGAAAAATCTCAAGAGATTTTGTTGAATTGCATTTTTGTTATAAGCTGATACAGATATGAATTTAATACTGTGTATTAACCTCTGTTAGCAACCATTACTCTTATTACCTGATAAATTTTCTTCAGTTCATTTTTCGCATCAAAGTTGTTTGCATCCAGCTCTAAAACTTTTTCATAATCTATCAGAAGATCAGAAAACAAAGTTTCAGGTGGGAATTATAGGCTAGGTAACAGAACATAAAATACAAGCATCCCTTGAAATAGCCGTTTCGTGTAGTACATAAAGAAACGGAGATATTACAAAGAACATATTATTCCAAGACATCTAAAGCTGAATTATTCCAGACCTGTCTAGAGCTATAGTAATCATTTGGACATTCTACTTGAATTTTACCTTACCAGAAACATGAGATCTGGTATTTTATTTCTTTGTTTATAGAATATGGAAATTAAATTCCTACACCACATTAGCAAATCACACCAGCTTTAATCAAGTACACATATGAATAGATTGCATGTACTATAATGAAGGCATTAAAAAAAGACTCACCTTCTTTAGCTCCTTGAAGATTTTTCAAAGCAAAGCGAGCAGCCCCTCTTCTGGCATAAGCCTTTGTGTAATTTTTATCTAGAGCAAGTGCTAAATTGCAGTCAGATTCTGCAACAGAAAACCTATCAATAATGTGAATGAGTGAGTTTGAACACAGTTTGAATAAATCCAAAACCTCAGCAAGTTAGCTTACTCTGAAGTTTTACAGATTTTCTCCAAAGTGGAAATCTTACATACTTCATGACTTAACCAACTTACACTTAACCAACTCCCCTGTACCCTTTTCTTCTCCCCAAACAAATTAAAGCCAAATTAAATTAAATTAAAACAAATTAAACAGTGCTTAAAGAATCTGAAGGGCAAATTAGATAGTGAACTTTCTGTCCTTTTTCTTTTTTAAATCTCTTATGCTGTAAGACAGATATTAAACTTCTAGCATGAAATTGCAGAGAAAAAAAGATGAGAAACTACAAGATTCCTTATCCTGGCAATCCCCATTTTACTTTGAAACTGCAAAGCACACTGTGACTGCAGTCCCACATAGACCTGTGTATTACAGCATGATTAATAATATCATCAAGGCATAAAAACAAACAAAAAATCTGAAGCAAGGTAGTATTTCAAAGAAGAAAACATTAAGGATTTAAAAGTATGAATCTTACTTTTTCATTCTGTAAAAAGCAGATGCTCTGTTTGTGGGCAATACTGGATTGTATGGATCAGAATGCATCCCTCTAGTATAGCATTTTATTGCTTCATCAAAATTTCCTTGTTTAAAGTACTTATTACCCTGTGAACACAAAACGATGCGTCATTTTAGTAAATTAGTGTATACTGACTAATGTCACTAGTTTTAGGTGGAAAAACAATTCAAAGCCTTATATTTTAGAATGCTCAGATGTTTTTAGTTTAACATCTCTCATCAAGTAATGCTTTACCTTGAAATGTTTCTTTTAACTTAAACACTTTAAACATCCCATATTAAATATTTTTCATCACTTATGCAATAGAAAGGATTTATTATAAACTTATTTTCAGGATCTTTCAGGAACTGTAGGTCATTTTTGCAAACCTAGAATAAGTACATACATAGCTGCTCAAATAGAATGCAGAACTATTGAAATTTTTCAGTTTTTAGCAACTAGATTCAGCATCTTTGCTTCTCAAGATAAATATTCTAGTCTCTCCTGCAATTTTTGCTTTTTGCATCACAGATCAATGGACAATAGCCTTAATAATCTGACAGCTTTAACAAGGGGAAAAAAAAGACTAAAATATATATATATACACACACACATACACACAAATATGTGTGTGCATATATATATAAAAATAAAATATAAACACAGAAGTCAAGCATCTATCTTCTTCTCATCGTTAAAACCAGTAACAGAGAAAATACATATTCTAGTTGAAAACAAAGTGGAGAAAAAGAACAGTTATTTACCTAAAATAACAGCTTTCTATATGGATTTCACTTCAAAACAGGCATACTGCCATTGTATGAGATCCTATTTTTTGGCTACCTCTGGGACACAACTTATACCTAAATGTGCCCTCATCTCTTTCAGTGCAGTTGAGGTGATAAAGGTCAAAGACACCTCAATTTTTCCTCAATACAGAATGCAGGCGATACAGTATGGAACTCCATTGCATCAGGAAAAGAAAGCAGATAATGTCACCCATGAAGACAACTAAAAAACTAAGAAACTCTACTGAAGGAAAGTATGGACTGACATATAATGTTAGGTGTTTGCTTGTAAAATAAAGTTTCTCAGAACCACAGAAACTTCTATACAACAAACTTAGATAGACTATCTCACGTGATGATATAGGTCACATGAACTAATGCTCAAATTATTCATTTCACTTAATACAAATGTCAGATCCCTCATGGTTACTAACTCTTTGGGAAAAGTCATGAAAAAGACTCCTTGGCACAATGGTATCAGAAAAATATCAAGCATTCAGCACATAACAGGATTGACAGAACCTTCTAATATTACAATGGGATAACAAGCAGGTTCTAGGACTGTGAGGAAGAAACTCACTCATAAATGGAACTCTTGATGAGTCTAAAAACCTAAAGGCATTAACACATAATAGGTGAGGTTTTCACCTGTCATGCAATCTTTTTCCAAGAAAAAAAGCCATCAACAACAAACCCTACTGCATCACTGAGGTATGGTTACACCAAGATTTCTTTTTTTCCTAGACAAAGTAGTGCTCTATGCCAGTTATTTGGTAATTACTCTTAGTACTGCTAAAAGACGCTTCTATTTGAATTTAGGATAATTTTGTCTTAGGTAAATAGATATATGGAAGAAAGTGCCTAACAGGTAGAAAGCAATAAATTCCTACTGGAACTTTAAATAGAGAATTATTAAGACTAAAGTTATTATCATGGTTTGACTAAATGTCCCTGCTACTTGAATCTGTCATGTATGACAAATAACATGTTCTGGAAACCTTACAGAAAATGCTGATTTTTCTCATAAACAAATGTTGTTGAAATCAAGGTTTACCATATGCCCTTAATGAGTTCTAACAAATTTTTCATAGTGGGCGTGGCATGTCTAACAGACATCCTGGATACCTACAAAACCTAAAGACCAGAATTTATACAGTTTTCCTCCAGAAATTTTTTTAGAGTTGGCAGACTGTTTGCCACAAGTCTTAAAAGTTGTCTAGATAACTGGCAGCTATTTTATCTTCCTCCCAAATTCAGTGTGAAGAGTGGCTTTGTAAATTCAGAACCTTGCCCAAAGGCAGAGTTTGCTGAAGATCTTGCTGAATGGAAGAAATTTTTTATTTTGGATCTCAAGAAATCCTCACTATGTACACTAAGAAGGAGAAGCATGAGATAGGGCTTGCTGTATTCTCTTTGTAGAAGTGCAAGTGCTACCAACATGCCATCGCCAAGGCAGAGGAGACATACTACTTTGTTCATCATTCCCAAATGTACAGGCCTCGCAAAGGGACCAATTTAAATCCTTCGGGATCCAGTTTTGGGCATTGTGACCTTGTGTTCAGGTAAACACCAATTTGATCAATAAGGCAATTCTATACGGCAATCCAACAGTTTAAAGAAAAAAATATATATTATCATCAGTGTACATTAAGTTCAGTCTAATGGGCTTTGCCGAAATGTGTGATGAGAACACAAACGCGTTGAGAACTTTATACATTGGAACAAAGGGTAGTAAAAAAAACAAAGAATCTGAAGAACAGGCACATTCCCATCAGAAGTGTAGTCTCAGTTGATAATCTTTTAAAAGAAATTATAAACGCTCATTTGCTTAAGTTTTATTTTGTAAACAAGGAATGTTTATAATGTAATAACCTTTTCTTTCTCTGCAAGAGCCTTTTCTGCATCTATACGAATTCCGTCTTCTTCGGAGTCTGATTCTGCAGATATAGAATCATGAGTACTATCTTCTTTATCAAGTTCTTCAAGTATTTTATCCTGAAATTAGAAATAGATAAATAGAAAAAAAATAAACTATCTTCATTATAATTTAAGAATATAAAATAAATGAAGTAGGACTTTAGGAGAATAGGTAGTGCATCTTTAAAAATCTCTATTGCTTGAAGTCCTCATTGAGAAAAATTCTACAAGTAAGAGATGTATCTTCTAATACTGCTAGGTGTGTTCAGTCTTATATTCTACTAGAATTATGACTTTTTAATAGACCTATTGTTAAACTAGGTAGGCAGTATTTCTCAACTTTTCAAATTTTAACATGTTTTCTATGTTTATACAGTATCCAGCACAACAAGATACTGGTTTCTAAACTGAACTCTCAGCAATACAATAAAATCTAATTTAAAATAAAAATCAACTGGGGACACAACAGCAAAGGTAACAAGCAGATATTCTGACTCACCACATCTAGTTTTCCCCATGCTTCATAATCGTAGGACTTGATCTTGTTTTTCTTGTTTTCCTTAGTGGTTGTCTTAGAGGGGACTTTAGTTTTGCTTTTTTTCTTTTTCTTAAAAGCCTCGTTTCGAATTGGTGGCAAATTCTAAATTGAAATAAGTAATTTATTATAAAACAGAAGCATGAAAGCCACTTATTTTGGAGAAGTCTGATTAAGAGAGGTATCACTACTCTTATAAGCTGAAAACAATTCTTTGTTGCTAAAGATGTTTGACCACTTCAAGCTCTCAAATGTTTACAAAAAAAAAAATTTTTTTCCTGCATGAACCACATTAGTTGTTGTAAAATGAACAAGTTAATTCATTCTTTTGATTTTGACAACCTTAAATATAAAGAAAAAAAGGCATACACTATTTATCTATACCTATTGGGCTGGTTTTATTTTAGAAACCCAACAAGCAAGCTGTTCTGAATTCTATAAAACCAGTAAGGACAGCAAGCATAAATCTTTCAACACACAGTAACACATTATATGTACGGTAAAAAGTTAAGTTTTAGAAAACAATTCACTGAAGAACATCACCACAGAATAACATTAATATATTAAAAGTCAGCAATAAATAAGCAACAGTGAGGCTGCAGACAGAAATATTCTCCTAGATCTACTTGGAGCTGGTTAAAAATTTGTTGGCCTCAAGCATTCATCAGCTCAAGAAGCTACTGTGCCACAGCTCTGTTGGTGAAGCAGTTATGAAGGAATCCTTGATCAAGAGCAACCAATCAGCTTGGTTAGCTCATACCACCTATCCAGATATTTTAAGTCGACACATGCAATTTTGCTGAAGCAGACTGGGCTGTCTCAAGTAAAACACCTGCAAAATGAGTATCTTTCTACATCTACATCATTCTACATCATTATATGAGGGGAAGAACAAACAAGCAACTATTAAAAACACTATCATGAATAGCTGCATTAATATTCATACTGGACTTGCAATTTTACCTCTTCTGGAACACCACTCTGTTTCCTTAGTTCAGAATCCACCTGCTTAATATCTTTTTCCCAGCTCTCTAACTCTCTCATAAAATCCTGCAGCTCTTCAGCATTTTGCTTCATTTGCAGTTGTAGCTCCAATGCTTTATTTGGTGCAGTCATTGTAATCTGCCAAGTTTCAGGGAAAAACTCTTTAGTGAGAACTGTAAGTATGTAACTGAAGGAAGTTACACTCTTCAAACTGAAGAAAATTGGCTTATTTTACATGCACGACAGGATTCCCAACAGCGTAAGTAAAAACCATTAAATAGTAAGAGACCAAGAAGAAACACAAGTTAAATGTTTCTGAAAACACGAAGGGAAGCCACAGTATTCAGATAAAATAAAATACACCAAAATACAGTAAACAATAAGTGCACGCTATAGGACCTAACAAGTCAATTATAATCCTGAAGGTGATAACAAGGTGATTGTAATTTAAAGAAATTTCCGTACTGTTTCCCAGATGACAGAAGAAAGAAATTAACACATTAAGTTTCAACTATAAAACAGACTAAAATATATATGCTGCCTTGTATCTTAATAGAAACAAGACATCTGCCAAAAATCAATCCCAAAATCATCTTCTGCCCCTACAAAGTATGCTCAAATATGCACGTATTTACATTTTAGCACAGGAGAGAGTAAATGAATGAGGAGTTTTATTATGAAGTCAGATGAATTACAACTCCAGTATATTCTTTGAACATGCTCTTTCCACATACCTGCAGCCCTTCAAGTCCCTAGAATACTGTTTAATAATTACTAATATTTAGAAGTCTCCATGAATTTTGTCTTATTTTTAGTGTTGAAGACAACAACCTGATATCAAGTCATGTTATTTTCTCGGATACTAAAGCATCTTACAGAAATGTGTAATTTAAGCAGGCTCTTGTCATCCACTAGCCTAACATCGTTTGCTGCATCTTGCACATAGCTTGGTGATGATCTTAAGCCAAAAGCCGGTAGTAGATCCCTTTATAGCACAGATATTATACACTCTTTAAGGCAGCTTTGTCTGACTCTCAGTGTTGCTGCTCCCCCCCCCCTTTTTTTTAAAAAACAAACAAAAGAACTTTCCCTAGCAGCCTAGGGCCTCCTTGTCCCAGCAACTCCAGCCAGAAATACACTGGAGGAGTCATCCGATTACCCCAAGCTGACTTTGCTGATAACCAGCAGGGCAGGTTAACTCGTGGCTTCCGCATACTATACCTCTGCTATACTGTAGGCACATCTCAATAATGAGATTTACCTCAACCCTCAGGCTGACTGTGCCATTTAGCAGTTTTGCACCTCAGAAGGCACGAGGCTTCAAAAGAGAAGCCCAAGAAGAAAAGCAAGTTCATCTGAATTTCGAAGTCGGCCTCTCAACCACTCAACAGTTACAGGAGAGCTCAATTAAGGCTTCTTCAGGGCGGGTGCACCGACAGCTCTTTCATTAACCAGTTAATTACGCTTTCGCCGCTTTCCCTTCCCCACGCGTTGCGGGTGCTAGGGAACAGCTAGGGATGCGCCCGGGAGCTGCGCAACGGCGCAGAGGAGTCGCCGCGAGGCGGACGGGACGGAGGGAGGCCCAGGCCCGGTCCCGGTCCCGCCGCCGTGGCCGAGGGCGGCGCAGGGAAGCGGCAAGGGCGGCCGCGGCGCCGGCGGCCCCCCAGAGCCCCCTCCCGTGCGAGTGGGGGGGATATGGAGGGAGCCGTGTTGGAGCACCGCGACACTCCCAGGTATCGCGATACCCGCCCCCTCCCCCCAGTATCTCCGCCGCGGAACCCCGCCCGGAGCGCGCTGCGGCACCGGGCGCCCTCCCCGCGGGCGGCGGCGGCGCCACAGGCGGCACCCGGCGACCCCCTCGCAGCCCCGTCCCGGCCCCACCTGCGCCGCGTCCCGCCGCTTCCTGCCGCCGCCGCCGGCCCCCCGCGCCGCGCGGCCCGGCCGCCTCCCAGGATGCACCGCGGCCCCTCGGGCGAGCGGCGCGGTCGCCCCAGCACCCCGGCGGCCCCGCGGCGACAGGAACAGACAGCGCATGCGCCCACGCTGCCCCGGCTCGGCCCGGCCGCGCTTTGCCTCCCGGCTCGCGGAACGGCGGCCCTCGGCGCTGCCTGGTCACGCCCCCTCTCGCGTCACGTGGCGGGCAGCCGGCCCGGCGATTGGTGGGGCTTGCCGTGCCCTTTGCTCCGCAGCCGGGGGCGGTGGCCGACGCGGGGAGGGGGCGGACATGGAGGCCGGGGAGCCGGTCCCGCCGCCGGCCGAGGAGAAGGCGGCAGAGGAGGAGGATGATTTCGGCTACCGGCTCTTCCCGGACCGCAACAAGAAGCCGCAGAGTTTCCTGGCCCGCAGCCTCTTCACCTTCCATAACAGGTGCCAGCTGATGCTGAGGATGACCCTGGACACGAGTAAGCGCTTCCCCGCCGCCCGGTGGCGGCGCCTCGCTGCCGGGCAGGGCCGGGCCGGGGCAGCGGCGGGCGCCCGCCCGCCGGGGGAGGGGGAGGGTGTGTGTGTGTCTGTGTCTTGCGGTGGCCTTGGCTGCGGGGCCCGGGCTGCCGGGAGCCCCTCCTCCGAGCGCTGCTGCCTTCTCCGGCGCTGTCCCTCGGGGCCCTCCGCCGCTGGGCACCGTCTCTGCCCCTCCGGGGGACCCGGGCAGTGGGCCTGGCCTGGCCTGAGGAGAAGGCAGGGATGCGGCCGGTGCTTAATGAACACCCTGGTTTTGGTTAAGACAAAGAAAACTTTTGAAAAGTGGCTGTGTGTTTTATTTCTCCCGGCAAGACTTTCTCTATTTCTTCTTCTTAAAAATTTGAGAGGATCGACAGATTTTTGGTTCATGTGTGGATTTTTCATTACGGTGTGTTGACTGTGCTAAGCGTTGGTGAGGACATGGAGGTAGATATTAGTCCCTACATTGGTATTTATTACCAATAAAATAATGTCTGGTGTGACTTGATTCCTGAATAGTATTGTATATATATCACTTTACATAGCCTGAGCTCTACTGATTAGATATCAGCTATAATGCGTTATGGTCAAATATTGCAATATATAAATTTGTATGCATGGTGCTTTTTTCATGACTATCTTTGTATTCTTGATTATAGATGACTTTCTGTACAAAAGTTTTGTCTAGAGAAATTGATTGCAGCCATGTTTTTCTAGATCCATATGCTCAACTACTTCTTGAGGCTATGAAGCAATCTGGTTGGTATGTAAACTAACTGATATTGCTTTGTGTGGTAACATCTGTATTATATGGGGTTAATAGTCTTATTAAAATTCTCTCCTGTAACTTTGTTCATTTGGGTCTTTTCAGCACTGTCTTCAATGACCGGCACTTTTCTTGTGAAAACTGTGATGGCTGCGTCAGTGGAGGTTTTGATTCTGCCACATCTCAGGTAGGCACTGAACTACACATTGTCGTCTTTCAAAGAACTGACTATGAATGTTTTAGTATTTTGTTACTAAGTGAAAAAGGAGTTGAATTGCTAATACTGGTATCTGATTTGAAAACATAAAAAGAAGACGTGCAAGATGTCCAGCAATATAGAACTAGCATTACTGGTAAACTGCAGAATGATGAGACAGTTAATGTTGAAAACCATTGGTCATTTTTAAGGGTTTAAACAATGCAGGTGATCTCCACAAGGTCTCTGAGGAGTAAGGGAGGTGCTGAAAGTTAGTGTAGCTCAGAGTCAGTAAATAAAGTATGTACCACTAGCAGTGATGGTTTATTTTTCTATAAAAGACTATCCATATCTTTTCTTCTACAGATTGTTCTGTGTCAGAACAATATTCGTCACCAATCCCATATGAACCGTGTGGTTACACATGAATTGATTCATGCTTTTGATCACTGCCGTGCACATGTTGACTGGTTCAAAAATGTCAAACACTTAGCATGTTCAGAGGTAAGTTAAAATGCTTCTAACATTGTCACTCTATTACTGCTGGTTATTAGGGATGTTTCATGTTTTAAGACTTTTGACACTGTCTACCATAACATCCTCATAGGTAGACTCAGGAAATGCGGGCTAGATGAGTAGACAGTGAGGTGGATTGAGAACTGGCTGAATGGCAGAGCTCAGAGAGTTGTGATCAGCGGTGCAGTCTAGGTGGAGGCCTGTAGCTAGCGGTGTCCCCCAGGGGTCAGTCCTGGGTCCAGTCTTGTCCAACTTCTTCATCAATGACCTGGATGAAGGCACAGAGTGCACCCTCAGCAAGTTTGCTGATGATACAAAACTGGGAGGAGTGGCCGATACACCAGAGGGCTGTGCTGCCATTCAGAGAAACCTGGACAGGCTGGAGAGGTGGGCGGAGAGGAACCTCATGAAGTTCAACAAAGGGAAGTGCAGGGTCCTGCACCTGGGGAGGAATAACCCCATGCAGCAGTACAGGTTGGGGGCTGACCTGCTGGAAAGCAGCTCTGCTGAGAAGGACCTGGGAGTGCTGGTGGACACCAAGTTAAGCATGAGGCAGCAATGTGCCCTTGTGGCCAAGAAGGCCAATGGTGTCCTGGGGTGCATCAGGAAGAGTGTTGCCAGCAGGTCGAGGGAGGTGATCCTCCCCCTCCACTCAGCCCTGATGAGGCCACATCTAGAGTACTGCGTCCAGTTCTGGGCTCCCCAGTACAAGAGGGATGTGGCACTACTGGAGCAAGTCCAGCGAAGGGCTACAAAGATGATTAGGGGACTGGAGCATCTCTCTTATGAGGAAAGACTGAGAGAGCTGGGCCTGTTTAGCTTGGAGAAGAGAAGGCTGAGAGGAGATCTTATCAACGTGTGCAAGTATCTGAAGGGAGGGTGTCGAGAGGATGGGACCAGACTCTTTTCAGTGGTGCCCAGTGACAGGACGCAAGGCAACGGGCACAAACTCAAACACAGGAAGCTCCATCTGAACACGAGGAAATACTTTTTCACTGTGAGGGTGACAGAGCACTGGACCAGGTTGCCCAGAGAGGTTGTGGAGTCTCCTTCTCTGGAGATGTTCAAAACCCGCCTGGATGCAATCCTGTGCAACGTGCTGTAGGTGACCCTGCTTGAGCAGGGGGGTTGGACTAGATGATCTCCAGAGGTCCCTTCCAACCTCAGCGATTCTGTGATTCCCATAACATACTTTTTTTTCTGATTAAGTGTAACATTGTTAGTAGTACATTTTGCTCATGATTTCATATACATTTCAGAGGAAATAGGAATAAGCTACTTGAAAGGCTTTGGAAATTGGATACATTATGAGATGAAGTCAGACCACTGCTTAGGCTACTAAAGATGCCTCTTATGTATACAGCTTGTGTATATTCACATACTTTTAATTGTTTTCCTATGTAATCCTTATCATGTGAGCACATAAAATCTTACCCTTATGATTAATGTTACAAAACCATGTCTTTGTGACTGTGCAAATGAATAGGATTAGGTGACTCTTTGACTGTATTTTTTAAAAATAAAATGATATCAAAATACTTTGCAATCATTCTTTAGGGAACGTACTCAATTTGAGACTTAAGATATGCACAAGTTTCATCTATAAACTGTAAACAGTAGGTCAGAGAACTGACATGACAAATTTGGTACAGAACAGATCAGACTTCATAAAAACAAATTTTAAGCATATTTGCCTTGGAAATACTTTCCATTGTCAGGTATCATCTTTATCTTTTAATAGATATAATTTAGTGTCAAGTAATGTTATATGGTGTCATTAAAGCCATTCTGTATAATTCAAAATTGTTATCTTACCTGCTTTTTTTGTCTATGTATCTACACAGTGCAGATTAACAAATGTACATCTCAAACATGAAATTAGAGAACATGCATAAAACAAGTTTGGCTTGATCTTGCTTTTGTTGAAATTCTTTGCGTGCTTCAGCTCTTTTGGTAGTTATTTTCTATAACCATGGCGTTTATAACTTTTGCTCATTCAACTTTTTAATTCTTCCATTTCATTTTTTTGATATATTACCCTTCACTCTGGTATTTAATTATAGGAAATACAATTTTAGTTACATTTCCCAGTTGAGGAGATATGGTGTGGAACAGTTGGCTGACAAAGGAAATTTCAAGGCACAAGAGAAGACAGTTTACAAGGGAATAAAGATGTATTCTTTTAAATGTGTCTTTTTCTAAAGCAGGTGATTTAGCAGGTTACTGCTGTTCTATCTCTTTGAAAGGTATCTTGTCTTCCTTCCTGGCCATTGTATCAGTTTCTCATATAGATGGTTTGGGGAGAATCTGTTTCCATGTTTCTTTAGCAGTTCATGTATTTATGATCTTTTCTGCTCATTTGTCTAAACCTGATCCCTGGAGCTATCTGCAGGTTTTATAGTAATATGTTGCCATTTGTTGGAATTGAGAGGATATAAAGATATTATGTACTTAATAAGTGCAAGTGGTCCTGGGAACATTCTTTACTGGCAGTCACCAGAAAAAAAGTTGTTTGTTTGACTTTGTATTACAATTTTTTTTTCTCTGATCTTGTGGCTTTTTTTCTTCCCCCACAATAGATTCGAGCTGCTAATCTCAGTGGAGACTGTACACTGATGAATGAAATAGCCAGGTTTAAATTTGGATTAAAGCAACACCATCAGGTAAAGACTGTAGATGTTAGTCTGTTGATTTGTTATGAGCATTCTTTCTATTTTTGAGCTCTGCCTTCCATACTTTCATAGCTGAAAACATCACAGAAAGAAGTAGATCTCAGAATCATTGATACTCTTGTAAATGTTTATCTGTCCTCCATTTAATTTTATTCTCCCATTTTTGAGCCCTGCTTCACTGTTCTGTGTCTCTTCTTCCTCAAGGCTTGTCTTGTCTTTCTATTCTGAAGTTTTCCCTTGGAAATGTATTCCTACTCCCCTAGTTCTGTCTAGCATCTATATCTGCCTTGGACAAGCTGTGTTTTGTTGCTGTTGGATGTTTTTCCTTTTAACCAGTGCCTCTTTCATTTTTGGCTCTTCTTGCAGTGTTTTTCTCTACTCATTTCTCATCCCTGGATTCCTTCTTAAACCTCTCTACTAAGGAGAAGAGAGAGGAACCGTAGCTGAATGGAACACTGGTAGCTGCTGACTAATCTGCATCCTCCTCTTACTGTTCTCAAAGGGCAAATGTCTTGACTGGCGAGGGAAAAAATCATAAAGAGCCTGATCCTGCTTGGTTTTGTCAGGAAGCTGCAATGAATTTCCTGTACTGTCGCGCAGTTAAATGGCAGCTGACTGAGTACTTTGCTGCAAAGCAGCAGTCTACTTAAGTTTTCTGTTACTTTCTTCTACTTTTTTACAGATACAGTGTACAGGCCCCTCCTATAACACTGAGCCGTAATTCTGTTTCACAGTTTTCATTATCACTTGCACCTGAAAAGTGAATACATAATGATACCATTCCCCCTTATGGCTTTTGGTATTTATTGTCCCCCTTTTATATTGCTAGTGGATGTTTGCCATATTCCATCACAATTCCATATTTGCAGAGCAGTAGGGTGCAGCAATGCCGGAGAATATGCTATGTATTTGCTGCTTTCTCTTAATTAAACTTTAATGCTTCATGATTGATTTTGTTTGCCTTTTCTGTTATTTTTGTTGGAGTGAAATAGCTGAATACCTAGTCATATTCTAGAGCAGTATCACCGACAACTGAAGAGAACTGAGTCAATGATTAGCGCAGTACCACTGACAGTGGAAGAGCACTGAATGAACAATAAAAAAATTCTTAAAGGCCAGGTTTGAATACAGTTTCTAAAACATCTTTGGAAAGCTTTAGCTGCTTTATAGAAAACTTTTTTTGACTCAGAAGTGATTTTTAAATTAGGAGCTTGTTTTCTCATCCCAGTTACTATTTAATAATTTTGTTAGTAGATGTTTAATAAGTTTTGGCAGGAAATGTCTTACCCTCTATATGATTAAAAGAGTTTGAAAACTGGAAGAGAGAGAACGACAAGGGGTCTAAATAACCTAGTGCATTAAGTCCTATACTATTTTTTTTTTCTTTAATAAGAATAAAGACTACAGGTTGAGTCTCAAGTAATTGTTCCCTTTTAATCTAGAGCAGCAGTGACCTTGTAGCTGGAGATATTGTCCACCTTTTTTGTTTTTCATATCAGCAAATGTTGTCTTAAGGAGAGGTATCAAAATGAAGGTCAGCAGAGGAATCCATTACTTGGTCTTATTTTTTACAGCACTTCGGTTGGAAAAGCGCTAACTGAAATTTATGTTGGGTTATCTTTTTGACATACTTTCTCTTGTGTGTAATTCTAAGTTGTACAAATATGTGATACTACAACAAAAGTCAAATTGCATTTTATTTCCTGTTACAGGAAAACTCCTTTTTTTAGCCAAAGGCTTATGTGCATAATGGAAAACTAAAATACATAGTTAACATAGGATTGAACAAAAATGTACTTTATTACAGGCATTGTTTGACTCTTCTGTGCTATAAAATTTCTGCATATGTAGTAGGAGTTAATATTTGACAAAATCTGAACAATGTAATCTATTTTAACTTCTCAGATAATGACAAATTTTCTTCATCTATTTCCCACTTTCAGACTTGTGTACGAGACAGAGCTATTCGTTCCATTCTGGCTGTTAGAAAAGTTAGCAAAGAAACAGCAGAAAAAGCTGTGGATGAAGTTTTTGATGCCTGCTTCAATGATTTGGAACCATTTGGAAGAATCCCACACAACAAATCAGATGCAAAACGTGCTTATAAAGACTTTCAGAACCGAGATCGCTATAATGCTAATTTGTAAAGGAAAAAACTTGAAAAATTATTTTAATATCTGGTTATGCCTAGATTAAGCCTACGCACACAGCTCTGGTGGAAAGGGCAGTTCTACCAAGTGAATCAATTCATTTTGTAGACTTTATCCAGGAGCCAAGTTCCATTGAGGTAAATGAAGTAAGCAAGACTATAAACAGTGTGTTTCCTCACCTGTTATTTCAGCAAGATCATTCAGTGTATCAAATGACTTGGCAAATAAGACCTATTCTGCACAATTCAATGCAAATTAATTCTGCTCAGTATGATTAGGACTTTGTTTCTATAAGTTCTGTCTTTACTGAATAAATCTTTTCATAAAATCTTTAAATTTCCATCATTTCTGATACATAGTCATAAACCTGATAATCTTGATCATTCCATTTTCAAAAGTGAGCACCCGAAGTATAGCTCTTGGGTCTCCATTAAATTTTGGATTATCCCTAGTTGCCTAAACTGCTGCATTTGTCTCTAAAGTTCAGTCTTTCAGCACCTCTGAGATCCTTGGAAACCCAGCCAACTGATGTCAACTGCACAGGTACACCAAGCCCTTTGGTTTATTAGGGGTTTAACTGACAATTCTCTGGCTTAAGCTAAATAAGCATTGTGAGAGTGTATTCACCTGATTGGGCCTTGCCCAAAAGGTAGGTGTAGCTTACAGTTTTCTTCCTATACTGCAAGGCAGATAAACTGTACAGGGTATCTAGTTATCCAGATCCCCTGTTCCTCTGAGGGAAGGCGGGTTACTAGCTACATCCTATATCTGAGAGAAAAATGTCTTGGATACCACAGCACAAACAAAGATCTAATGTCTCACTCCTCCGTTATTTCCAAATACAAGGTATTCTAATGATTGTCTCAGATGTGAGATAACCACATTCTCTTCTCTCTTGAAATTAGAGGCTTCTTTACCTCAAGTATGGTTCACTGACATAATGGTGATGAGGCTCCACAGTAAAAGCTTCCTGTGCTGGTATGCCTTCTAATTCCATCAGCTCTCAGTTGACTCATCACCTGACCCTAGGCAGAGCTCCATGCATTCCCACTGCTCTCTCACAAAAAGGGCAACTCCTCCTCAGCCCGTCCTTCCTAAAGAGCGTGTTTCATCACTGCGTTGCAGCACTCTGGTCGTGTGAGCTATCCCACCACGTCTCTGTCATCCTAGTGAGATCATAGCCATGTAGCTGCATGCAAGCATCTGATTCCTCCTGTTTTAGCTTAATTCTTCATAACTCTTCTTTGCATCTGCAGGATAGGGCATTGCTAAAAAACAAAACAACAACCCCCCCCCCCCAGCATCTTAAAAAATGATTGAATAGTACAGACTTCTAATGTATCATCTAGATTATCCCTTTCTTCAGCTGAACACCTAACAAGATACTATGCCACAGATACTAGTTCAGTTTAAAAACAAATTTTACATTAGTTCTGTGCAGCAGTTAGATTTGGATCAAGAGAAGGAACTGTGTAAGTTAAAATTCAAAGTATTTTCACCTGTGTTTCAAATGTTCAGCTCCTAGCATAGAAGCAACAATGCTGAGTTGATGCCAGTTATCTGCAAAGCTGTAGTAGAATTCGGTGCCTTGAACTGTACATGGGACAGCCTACAAGAAATGCCTGAAAGAGATGGATCTGAAATGCAACTGTGTTCTAGACTGTAGATATCTGGGTGAGACTGACACTCCCAGTGTGAAATTACTCCATGCACCTAGACGCTAGGGCATTCTTTTCATGACAAGTAATACAGTCGCTTCGGCATGGGTGTCCCAGATACAGTTAAAGAGCCTACATGAACTTGGGAACATTCCCACTAGGCAGTTTGCATGCCAGTCCTCCGGAGATTTGAAAAGTTTAGAAAATATAGATGGGAGTTGTTTTGTTCACTCACCATCAGTGTTAGATAACCATCCTAGTCAAGTTTAATTTATCACTGTAGATGTAGTTGGTTATACAGTACCTGGAGCCTGAGTCCTAAGCACAAGAATCTGCCAATTATGTTTTGTTCACACTGAATTCACTCAAGCAAAAAAAAACCCTCTGCTCTGTTACTTGTTGAGTTCAAACTACTTGGAAATAGCAGTAGAATGCCACCTGCTACCTGGGTGGGCTTAGATGACATGTGAGGTCACTATGCAAATCTGTAGTGTGAACCCAGAGCTCAGGCTCAATCTTTTGGAAGAATAACTGCATAGATACACACATTTTATTTGCTGCCTGTTTAGTGTAAAATGCGTAAGTAGTCCTGGGGGACCTGAACTCCCAGGTCTGCCAGCCCAGGTTCCTCACTTGCCCACTCCCAAGAGAATGTCCCTGTCACAGAGTTACAATTTGGTGTTCCTGTTCTTGCTTTCATTGGCCCTGTACATTTTGCTTTCTTGGATTCTTTCTCCCAGCAAGGTTTGGAAAGAAAGCAAAAAAAACTGAATGAGAGTGGATGGGATTACTCTATAAAAACGTTGGGAGAGGGAATTATTTGAGTAATGGTACAAGGTCAAACTGTTATAAATTGGTCATGATTAATTTAAATAGAAAATTAAAAGATGGCATCTGAAGAGTAAAGGCATTCTTAATATGACAGTGGACAAGGAACATGCATTATTTACACATGGAATGAAAAGTTTATGGAAAGGGGTGATCCTAAAATGAGAAAAGTTAAGCTCTTGAGTATTTCAAAAATGTTTAAGTGAAACTAGATTGTTGTGTATTCACATTAATTTGTATTTTATTTCTGTTGTATTAATCCTGTGTTTCAGGATTTCTGCTAGTTATTTGCAGAGTTCATAAAGGAAAGGAATAGTCTTTGCTTCTTTCTTCTTCTCCACTCCCAAAGTTCTAGTTCTTCATTTCCGGCCCCCGCAACACTGGGGAGACAACAGTAATAGGCATGAGTTAGAATGAGCTGATGGATTTAAGGTCTTAAACTCTTTTAGTGCCAGTTTGGTGTATTTTACTCATATGCTGAAGGTTAAACTAATCACTAAATCTGGGATCAGAAAGAAAATTTTCCTTGAGTAATATGGTAGAGATCACTGGCGGGTTTTTTTGCCTTACTCCATAGTACGAAGACTAAAACAATACTCTGAAGGCTTAAAAAAGAAGTACTGTAGTTACTGTAGCTGTCCTACAGAAGTAGTAAGAAGGTGAATAGTGTGTGTATAGGAAAGCAGTTAGATACTGGACTGAGAACAGGCTGTCTGTGAGCCATTAAAGGACTAGCTAAGATCTACAGAAGACACCTGTGACGTTGAGTGGAGGAAGGCGTTGATGTATAACAAAATGTAGCATGAATGGAACATACAGTGCTACTACTGATTGGTGTTTGCATGCATACTTAGCATATGAGCAAAGCACTGGAATTGCATGAGAGAAGATCATATACTAGGATAAACAGCGTGGTAAAATGTATAAGGACCTAACTAAATGCACATAATAAAGAGATGTTGCTTGGATTCTTTGGATTCAAGCTGATGAACTGGATTCAAGCTGGACACTGTTTTGTGCTGCTCAGTCACTAGTACATACCTTTATGTTCACTGCTTACTATTACTGCTCTGAATAAAGAGGTCTGTGATAGTGTGATAAGCTGTGATAGTGGCAAGGGTGGGTGAGTCTGGCCCTCAGAAATGAGATCTGATATGAGCTCTGGATCAGACAATTAAGTCTGTGCAGGATGAGCTACATGCTGGGGTGTTAGCTGGGAGTTAGGCTTCCTGGGCCAATAGTAGCCCCTGGGACAGTGTGGCCAGTGGAAAAGGCAGTTCTGGAAGGAGCAGCTATTAGATAGCATCACAGAGTCACCTGTGAATTCCCTGGTAAATGATGATTTTTTTTTTTTTGCAGGGATGAAGCTCACTGACATGACCTTGAACACTTTCTCTTCTTCAGCTGTGGCACATCACAGCTGAGACACAGGCCTCTTTTACTGTAGATCTGAAGATTATCAGCAATGGGAAACCTTTTTTAGCTTGTGTCATTCATGCTCTCAACTGCTGCTCATGTTATGGTTGTCCCTGGTGGTGGAGGACTGGATATAGTAATCAGCATTGTCTTTTCCTGGTCTGTGTCCCTATGTATTTTGTGATGACTGATTTGTCAGTGTATGAAGCTTCCTCAGAGGATACCACGTGCTAGATTTGGCTGGTACAGGCAACAGACTCACTGGTGGGACTTGAGCAGGAGTGAGGTACTGAGCTGCTCAGTCAGGGGAAGGTCTGAACATGCACAAAAGATTTCAAGTGCCCAACAAACTCTCAGGCTGGAATGGGAAGGTCCTCCCTAGCTCCTCCAAGGTACCTCCAGAATTAAGCAGCATCTGAAAGGGCTTTTGTTAAACTCCAGTTTTGGGCTCCTACAATCTACCTACAGCCTGTTTTGGATGCCTACATTCTTTGAGTCTGATTCTAATTCTGTAATTCCCCATGATTAATTCTGTCATGTAATTAGTCTCAGTTCCAAGGGGTCTGCTCCTACAGGCCTCACTAAAGATCAAGTTGCATTAACAGGAAGATAGAAAAGGCAGCAATTTCTTTTGTCACCCAAGCAGATCCAGTGCTGTGCTGCCATTTCCTGAACAGAAAAAAACATTTTGAGAATATTCAGATGTAAGCACTGCCCTCATAGAGGACCGCAGGAACACATCCAAAGAGTCTATGAGAGATTTTATCAAGTGGTCTGTCTTGTTCTGTTCATGCTGGGTTACGTGAGGAATGCCCCTTTATTCCCATAGGAGGCATAATACATATCATTAGGTACTATTGCTTCTGGGGTTACTCATTAATGTAGATCCCTCAGAAATGCATCCTAGTTGTGTTGGAGAAAATATCATCTTGCCCAAGATTCCCCAAATCTGTGTTTTCAATAGTTTTGCAGAATTTCACATGGAGATTTCATAATCTTATTTTCTCAGAATAATTCCGTCAGTGACTGACATAATCACATGGCTGCATATCCAGCAGGAAAAAAAATGGATAAAATACCCTACATACCTATGGAGAAAATTACACATTGAATTCTAAGCTTTCCATCTTTGATGTAATCTAGCTAGACATTCTGCATTTTCTAAAATCCCCTGCGGATCAGAGATGCCTCGGAACAACATAATCTTGTGTGTTAATATTCCCTTAACCTTTACTTCTTTTCAGATCCCCATTTTAGTCAGTATGATGTATGATGCTGAATTTTTCATAATGTTTCTAACATATATTCAGGCATATATTCCTTCCGTTCATTATACCTTTTTAAGCATAGTTCTGATTTAATGAATGTGTGTGTGTTTTGTATTTATATTGCTTTTTGACTCATACATTCATTGAATATTTACAGTTGTCTGCTATCTAGGATAAGCATTGTCAAGTCTATTTAAAAATGGGAAAACAACAAAGACTAAAATATAAACATACAAGCTGCTTCTTATTTTGTTTACCATTTTTGATAGATGAACACCATCAAAATCCAGGAAAGACTGTATGCCAAAGATACATCTGAAAAAGACATTGGTAATAAAGAGTACATAGATCTACAGGAAGACATAATTATTTTAAAAAAATGATCAGTATGTTATAAAATTGCATTACCAGGAAATGCCAGCTTAAGCAACAGACACATTGCAGTTACACCAAATCAGATTCTAATGGCAGAATATATGCACTACAAGTTACTGGAAAGCAATCAGAACTGTATGATGGGCTTCTTGCTGTTCCCTGAAAAGATGAGGGTCAGTAATTATATGAAACTTTGCACACACTGTTTATCAATTCAAGCAATCATTTCATTGCTTTAGGTGCAATTTTAATCTGCATCATTTTTTCTCATCAAAACAGATGTTTAAAAAAAAAAAAAAGAGGAAAAGCTTATTGCAAATTTGAAAAATAACACAGCAGAGGGAGCTGAAGGACCATTGAACAGCATGCTGCAATGAAAAGCCACCTGCAGATCAGATACAGCATTTGCTCAGTGTGCAGTTCTGTTTTTGTATAAATATCTGTTTTAATCAAATTTGCATAACTCTAATGTTAAAATAGATTAAAAATTAAATATATTTCCATTCATTATTCTGCTTTTGCAGAATATTTGCTTCCTTCAGAGGATCACCTCAGAACAGACATGGAAATACATTTTCCATCTCTGACATTTTGGAGCGTGACTATGTTTGCAGGGGCAGTTAGGTAAATGCTGGGGTGCGCATTGCAGACCAAAACATTAAGCTATAAAGACCCATCATCACTAATCAGAATCAGAAAAATTATATTTTCTTAATCTCTTATTTCCCATGCCTGTATTTCCATTACATTTTGATTTTTTTTCTCTTATTTTTGAAAGGTTTGGAAGTTCTGGCTCAGGACTTGCAGGAATGTATTAATCTGGTTAGGCGCTAACTCACATTTCTAATGCCATCCAGTTAACTCTACCTGTGGGAGTACCAAACACCAGCTAAGCATCCAGGCTTTTTAATACCACTAGAAGCACCAATACTTTCTGCTTACACTGTATCTCTGGCTGAAGTTGATTTTCAATGCTAACAAGGTAAAACTAAGAAAAGATGAGGGGTGTTGTCCAAACAGTAAGAAGATATACTTTTACAATGGAGAGTGATTTAATAATCAGTGTTGAGGTGCTTTTTCCTAGAGAAGAAGTGCTAGCCATGACATACCTCACTGACAGTTCTCTGGCAGATGCATTTTTAAATTTTGTAGTTACTTAGTTCACAGTTGCATGGACAGATGCCAAAGTTACCACAGGAGACTTCATGTGTTGATTGTAGTTTTTTGAAACTGTTTTAGAGAATGGTAGCAATTATAAGTGTAAACAACACAAATCAGCAGTAAGCAGAAAAACCCAGCTCTGATGTAATAAAAAGTTATTGGGGTGTTTAGAAGTCTTCTTCAGGGCACGTACAGGAGGTAAATGCGCTTGACAGAGCTGAAGAGTTAAGCATCCATCCACACCAAAATGCCATCCAAATTTACCAACAAGTATTCCTCATCAGCTTGCCTGTAAGCCTGATCAAAAAAAGACCTGGCAAAACAAAGCTTTCCATCATCTTTTTATTCAATAGTTTGTTGGTTAGAGTTCTTTAGCAGGATGAAGGGAATTTAGGATTTCTACATCCAGAGCTTGGAAGAAAGTGAAGCCATTGCTTTCTCTTTCTTGAAAAGGAAGGAAAGAGGGAAAAATGAAGAGTATTCACAGAGGACTCTGTGTGCATAGGGTGGTTTAGGGAACCAATATATGAAGACTGATCTTGGTTTCTGTTCCTGCTCCATTGAACGCTATGTAAAAAAAATACTGAAGCAGTAGAAGATTTATAATCCCATACTCCCTGCTCACAGGCATCAGCCAGGAAAAAGGTTGTAAACAAATCAGGGCTGGATGACAGGCTGGCAGAGTCTGATGGCTGCAGAGGGAGCAGGGTGCCTTTGCTGTCCTACTTCAGTTAGTTCCCTTCCCTCTGTCCCAGTGCAAAGTGGAACAGCTTCAGCAGGAGACAACTTTCCCTCTCTCCAAAATGCTTCACAGCTGAGTGGTTTTTCTTAGCCTCCTTTTTCTTTCTCCTGTTTTCTTCCCATTTAGTTTCTTCTCAGTGAAAACATTATGCTCATCCTGCTTTCCTCCTGAGCATCCTCGTGTGTGTGTGTGTAAAGGAAGCCCTTTCTTCTTTTTGTCCTATTACTAGTTCCCTCCTTCTGCTCCACAATGCATCTCCAGCTTACACAAGGGAGACTGAATGAGGATGTGAAACCCCTTCCCCCGATGCTATTTTTACAGAACTTCCTTCTCGTCCCTGCTCATATGCTCATGAATGAACTTGGGCGTGTGTATGTGTCATGACTGCATCTCCCCACTCTCCCCACCCCACCCCAGCTCTTGCAGCTGGCTGATGCTCCCAATTTTCTCATGCTGTCTGCATGCACACTGAACTGTGGTTGGGTGCCAACTGGTGATCTATCAGTCCCTTAGGTTCCTAATTTGACGTTCTGCTGGAATACATTTGGCTGTATTTATATTTCTTCAGCATAAAAATCATGCCAGAGAGTGGGATTAATACTTAGGCCTCATGCTGATATTGAGCTGAACTCTAGGCAGGGTTGAATATTCATTCATGGGACTTGAAAAGCATTTCTAGGTATCATAGCATAGGTATTACCTTTGGGTGTCGTTCCTGCTGCCTTAGATCTGGTATGAAAAGTAGAAGACTAATTACCTGTAGGACTAGGAAGATGAGAAAATAAAATCACAAAATACACATTTCCATCTCAATTCCCCTTTCTGACTGCTGGGTGAGAGTAGAGGTAAGAGGCCAGCTCTAACATTACATCCTTCTCCTTCTGCTCTCTTTCGATGTCTCTGTTAGAGGCAATTTGTCTACCAACCACTAATTGAAGAGGACTGGTTATTAAGTTGTCTCTTTCTTGCTCCCACATTTACTTACTCCATGTAAAAGACAATGAGGGTTTCCCCTTCCTTCTTTTCTGAGTACCCAACTCTGCCAGTTAGGACATTCTCTGAGGGGTGGGAATGTGGGTTCAGATCTCCTCAGGTGTCTGCTCAGAAAGGAAGAATGCCTGCTCCATATTTCAGGTCTAAGGCTCAGAAAGCTTTCCTGGGTTCAGACAGTGAATCCTGGGTGTAGGGTACTTGAGTCCTAGATGAGCGTGGGTTTTTTGGAAATGTACTTTTCACAATCCTTTTTGATTGCGTATCTTGGGTGGGCATCCTTTTCTAGTCATCCACTAACACCATACATTTCCCAGAGAGGCCAGACATGTAACTTGTACACTACAAATTTCACTGTGAAGCCAGGCACCTGTACAGTGTTACTGCAATAATCCCTATTATGACATATTGATCTTTCATAAATTGAGCTTTACATGACATTTTGCTTCCTTAAGCACATAAAGATGTATTGCTGACGTCCTTACTGCTGTTGTTCATCTGTCATAAAACCGTTTGCATGTGGCTGTAATTTCAACCTGTCTCTGCTTAGCTAGGGTTTCAACTCACATTATGTCTTCCTTTCTACTGGGCCCACTCAGGCTGGCTTTCCACTTTCTGGGTGATAATTAACTGGCTTGTTTGAACCTTTGAGATTTTCTCTTTAATACTTTGAAAGCTTACTGATACCATTGTGAATCTACTACAAAAAATGTAGATAAGAAACGTAGAAAATGTAAGTATTTGCCATGCTGCAGTTAATGTTAAAGAGAAAGGCAAAACCAGGGCACAGATCTTTCCTTGCTAGGATAAAAATGCAGAGAGTCATTCTCCCCCTTGCCTTGGGCCAGTCAGTAATGAGTTGCAATGTGGCGTAGCTTCATTAGCCTATAACCTGTTGGTTAGGGCATCTGCAGGAGAAGTGGGTAACCTTACCCTTAGGGTAAGCAGGTTCTTGAACCTTGTCATCCATTGTGCAGATGAGTTATCTAACAACTGAATATTGTGAAACAGCTTATGACCCTCTTCCTCCTGCTGTTTTAAAAAAGGAAGTGTGACTTCTGTTTCAGTTTTTATAGAAAGACAGGCTATGTACCCTCACCTTAGAAATCGGTTCACGCCTCTGAATCACAGATAAATAAGACCACTCATTCATCCCTTAACAATGTGTCTAAACCTGGAAAAAGAAGCAAATGCAAGCTCTTCCCTCAACATTTACTTAGATTTTACTTTAGGAAGTATTAAAATTCAGTATAATGACTTCATATTGCTTTGTCTTGCCATTCTGGCCTTTGTGGATGCCTTTTGAGGCATATAACTGTCATCTTTCATAAAAGAGATACTTAATATAAGGAACATAACTCTAATGCAAGGGCTGATGTAGAAGGCACAGATGTGGCCCTAGGAGTGTTGAGAAGGTTGGAAGGGTAAGCAAACTAATTCTGCGGTAGAGAAAACTCCTGAATCCCCATGTTTAAGGAAGAACAGTGTCTGTCACTGAATTTGAGTAGATTGAATCTGATAGGAATGTGAAAGCACTTCCTATTCCATGATTAACTCAAATAGTTGGAGAAGTGAGTGGTTTGTGAAAGCAGCCAGGCTCAGGCAGTTGATCTGTCCAAGAAAGACTGAAGCACCTGTGGGTAAACTTTAGGAGAAACTTAGGAGAATAAATCTCTATATTCAAAATCACCCTTCCCTCAGGTGGCCCTCCCTCTTGCTTCTTGAGACCCGCAGACACGCTTCTCATCTCCTGAGAGTCTCACCAGACTACTGCTTGCTCTCTCCCTCACCACTCACCTTCAGCAGCCATGGTGGTAGCAGCTAACAGGCCTTACGTATATTTGCCTCAATCTGAGATACCTCTGGAAGTAGTGCTTACAGTAGACCCTTCTCTTTTACAATCTTTACTACAGCACCAGAGGCATCTATAGAAATAGGCATCTCTAGAGTTAGATTGAAAAATGTGCAGAAGTTTTTCAGACACCAAGGTTTTGCCTAAATTTCTTCTTATGTGCTTTAATCCTTTCTTTTTTCTTAATATGTCCCTTTGTCCTCCTCTTCAACAGTAGCCCCACAGAGCAAATTCTCAAGGAATGTCACAGAGAAAGGATTTTGAGAGGAATTACCTCATTCTGTCCTTGTAAACTGTGTCTATAAAAAATACTGATCCCTGTCACTGCTTCTGTTTCTCCACTTCAGGAATTCTGGTTTCTCAGCCTCGGACTATCAGGAACACTTTTCTACAGCTCTGTAACAACATATTCTGACCTCAGTTGCATTCCTTCTCTTGACAGGCATTAGGATTTGAATCTGGAAGGAACTGAGCACTTGACTAAGTTCTGATCAGTAAAGTACTTAAGCATTTATTTACATTTAATCATTTTTACAGACTTACCATTTGTTGTCTTCTCAACCACAGTGCTCAGCACCTTCAAGAGCCATGCTCTAAGTGCATTAAGAAGTGATAAATGTCTCTTGGACTTGCTCAGTGAGTTGTTGGATGTACGGTCTTCTAAAAACACAAAAGAAAGGTCATTAAATTGATGTGCCAAACTTCCTGAGTATGTTAAACTCAGTGGTCTGGTTGCATTTCCAAGTGTTACTGTCTGCCTGCCCAGACTCTTCCTGCTTTATAGAAGCAGTCATATCTTGTCCTGAAGAGAACTGGAGTTCACTGGGCATTGTTAAAAGCCTTTTCACAACACAGGCTGCTGAACTTCAATGATGAATGGAAAAAATCCTGTATATAATTTGTCAAGTTTTTAAAGCATTTGGGGGCTCTTTGACATGAAAACCACTCTATAAATGTACTATCATTATCATGGCAACTCGTCTCCTTGGAGAGAGAAAACGTGACATCCTCACTGCTCTAACAAATCTTAGCAGCATCCTCATCCCATTAAAGCTTTGGGTTTTATTCATTCAAGTCACAAATTACTGAGCAGAAGTGGAAATAATAGGATACTGATAACAAATTGTGTTTTTCCACATCACAACTATAAATAAGTTACCTAAGCCAACTTTTCTAATTCAGTTTCAGTATAAAAGTTTACACCTAAGTTCAGTGGAAAGACTGATGCAGACATTATAAGAGTGGTTACTGTCCCTTAGTGCTGCTCTCTAATTAATGCCTGGATCCCATATCTTGAAATAATGAACACTTCACAGGGATCAGAAAAACAAAGAAGGCCAATACACAGACTTTAGACTGTAAAACCTACAGCAAGAAAAAAATCACTGGTATGACAATAGCCATGCTGATAGTAAGACAAAGAATTGGTAGAATTCTTTTGTCTTCCAAACAAATTTTTGCTTCTGATGCATTCATACACCTTCTTATATTCTCATTTTTTGCCAGAAATGTCTTATTTACAATGTTATATTTGTGAATATATAAGTTTATGATGCAAGGCAGGTTTTTTGGCTATTATGGAGGATTAGATCAGCCACTGAAAGAACTGAAGTAACAAAGTGTGTTTTAAGTGACCAACCACACAAGTTCAGGGACAGAAACATACACATGAAACACGGGGAGAAAATGTTTATGAGCATCCCAGAGGCCAAAGTTTGTTTGCACAAAGTGTTCTTTGAAGAATTTCAAACTGACAGCAAACCTCTCTCTGAAAAAAATGCTGTCTGTTTGCTACTGTACATTTTTGTAACGTGTGAAGGATCATTTCTCTGAACCAGGTATAACACTTCTTACTTACATGCTGAAATACTGACTCTCCACTGCAAGGATGCGGTAGGCTCTGATCTTGCAATGAATTGCTCAGAGTAACATCTTGCTTATTCCTGTGGACTAAAGGTATGGTGGAATTTCAGAAGCTACGCACTGCTTTCCCTGTCATTACTGTCCTCTCCCTGTTACAAATTCCTTCTGTAAAGGAAAGTGTGGGTGACATAGGTTTTGTTCTTCACCTGGATATATTCCTATTCCTAGCTCTTTTGCAAGGCTGAGGTAAATAAGTATAGCTGGAGGTATGGCCTACCATGTGATTCAATACATGTAACTATTGTCAGAGACCTTCCCTTTCAAAATGTATATTGTAAATCCTTTGTTAGTTAGTAGAGTTTATAACCACATAAACTTTACCTGGAATTCTGTATTTCTTCTCTTTAAGACAATTATATATTTGAAATATATCATTTTCCTTTTTCTTTATTAATCCTGTAGCTGAATGGTTAAAAACTCACAGTTGTTAAATTTCTCCCAACTCCTACACATTAGTAAGATCAAAGCATCTAGCATGATGAGACCCAAATATTGAGAACCAAGAACTTATGTACTAATGAAAAGTATATCTAATGGTTGTATATTTTCTAAAATCAAAATTATACAACAGTGATGTGTCTAACTGAATGTCACAATATCAGTAATTGTGCTGTCTATGAAAGAAATTTGTTCCAAAGTCAAAGTGTCACCTTGCTGTCAAATAATCCCATAGATTACCATAAACAGAGCTAGGGAAATTGTACTGTGACTGAAAAGATATGTGATGTGAATCCTAGTCATTACTGAAGACATGACTTCCATTGTAATTATCTGCCTATCACAATAGCTTCCTTCTGCCAGCTCTTGCTTACTTGCTACCACACAAACTCATTAACATTTTCGTCAATGCAGTACCATTTGTACAGTTAACCTTTGTGCAAAGTGGGGTCACTTTTTCATTATGATGGATTCTGTAATACCACAACAACTTGCATTGAGGATTAATATTTCTCTTTTCTTCATTTATGGTTAAATTAGAAATTAGTCTAACACCTGGGTTCCATTATATTGAGTTGCTTTGTCATGTGTGAAAAATGCAATTTGGCTTACAGGTAGCTTCTGTGTTCTCCATCTAAGAAGAGATTAGACTGCTATTGCCAAAAGCTACTATTAAAGGCAGATAAACCCTTGCACATTTCAGCTGTTTTTAGTAGAAAATAAAAAATATTGTTCAAAATAAATTAAAGAACTATGGTTTTCACTTTTAGATATCAAAGTTTAGAAAGTGTGCAAAACTTCTGCTATATCTAGACTTAATAATAAATGTTACAATCACTTTTCTGTATGATGCTAGGCTCAAGATTGATTTGATATTGATATTTCAAATCGATAGTAGCAATCTTAGGTTTTTACTGTACTTCATTTTTATGGTCTGTAAGCATAGACTCTTGTTACATTTGTTGGACCACTGTAAACTATGAACTGTTTCTGCAATGCCCATAGAATACCTTCTATAAGTAGTTACTTGATCCTTGTAAATTTAGATTAGAATTATTACTGCCTGGCACTTTTAAGATTGACTGTAAATATATATTTTAAATTCACCAGTACTGAGAAATATAAAGCAAGGGTTAGTGTTAGCCAGAGAAAATCTATTATGTTTCAGGTCTTGGGCAGATCTGTGGAGTTTTTTGCGGTTAGTATAAACAATAAATCTGACATTTCATCTAGCAATTTCATGAGGATTATGAAGCACCTGGTGTTTAAATTAACCCTATACTTCTCCTCACAATGATGAGCTTTGTGAAACTGAAGATGAATATGTTGCTATTTATGAGTTCTCTCCCTCATATGTAACAGACACTGAGCTGCATTCTTGCTGGTCACGTCTCTTCCTCTCTTGAGAGCTCAGACTCTTTGCCACCTCCTATTCTTCTCACTATCCCATTCCTAAAACCTGCTTATTCCCTTGTTCTGTCCTACTTCTGCTTTACATCAGTTTCTTTTCTAAGCCTTTTCTGAGTTTGGCTGGAACACCTGTCTTCACTTCCATTTGCTAATTTCTAGTCCCAGTTAATACAACAGCAGGGAGGCAAGTGTCTTATAGAGTGCATATTGGGGATGGAAGAGGACTCTTGGCAGCAACAGAGTGATTTAGGTCAGGATGCATTTTATACACTGATCATAAGAGCTCCGTTAAAATCCACAGTGTGCAAGTTTATCAGATGTTAATTCAGCGCAGGAATTTGGTACCATGCATAGTGATCTGAGACAATACAAAATGAAAATAAGCTTTGGTAGTTTTTCATGAGATATGTTTATAGTTACAATACATAGACTTAACTCTGTGATCCTGTAGCCCCATAATATAATATTGCCCATGCTAGTTAGCTAGTTAGGACACAGGCTTTGAGCTGTATTTGCACGGCTTGCTCTGTCTGAACTTTTATTGCCTTGCCTGCAGCTTTATTTTACTTGGGTTAGCTATAACAACATTTTTTCTAGTTACCAGGTGCTTACGGCTAATTTGTTTATCCTTGTATGGTACAGCCTAGTCTTATTTAGTTAACAATAACAAGCAGTTATCTATGTAGAATGATATATTTATAACTTTAATATAAGGTTGTACTATAGAGAAATACAGAGCTGCTACAATAGCAGAGATCTTGAGAAGGAGAGTCACAAGATGCAGTGTGGAGGAATACAGACATGGGATGATAAGAGACAGGACATAGACCTGACACTGGAGACCCCATGGCTATAAGCAGCTCACTAATGGTCAGTTAAAAAAATGCAGACCTGGAGCTGTACAAAACTGGATTTCACAGGTAACAAAGAGAACAAAGAAATAGTTTGTAAGATATGTAAAAGGCACCATATATAGTAAATTCAGATGCAACATGGAGTTGCAGACATATGAAGAAAGAGCAAGGTGTAAAAACGTGTTAGCAAACACAAAAATGACAAGTGGATCCTAGAGTGAGGAAGCAGAAACCATCAACCAACGTATTCCTCCGGTGAAAGACTGTGGCTTATGATGGCTTGTGGTAACACTCCTCACCATCCCCGCAACCAGAATGAAATCACTGATCTTAGGACCCAGAGGAGCAGAAGAGGGGTGAATATAACACCAGGAAAAGGGGTAGAAACTAAGAAATGTGTGTATAAAAATGTTGACTGTATTATTATTGTTATTAGAGAGACTACTTTTCTGCATAAAAGTATTCTTTCATTTCCTGTAATAATTAGATCTGGTCTAATAATGATTCTTGGATTAGATTTCAATTATGCTAACAATAAATTCTTGGCTTTATTTATAAAATGAGTTTTCTCTTTGCCCTTAAACAGTATTTTGAGCCTAACAACTATAATTATCAGAAATGGAGAAAGGTCATAGGGAGAATTCAAGGAACTAAAGAGGTTTTTCCCCCCTATTTCTGAAGCCCACTAAACTTTGAGAAGCCCTTCTGTGGATTAGCTTTGAGCGGAGGGCTAGAGCCTTCTTCCATGGGGTGATCCATTTGCTGGGGACACTACATTTTAATTAATTTGTCCTTGTACCTTACCTATCAACCATAACCTCATTGGGGAACACATCCTCATTCAAGACCATACTCACATGAATGCCTTAAACCCAAGGAAATCATTTGGATTTAGGTATGTGTTTTCTTAAAATTGGACCTATCTTCTTATGCAGGCTATTCATAGTCCTAGGAAAGGAACATTCTGCCATTTGTGTAAGAGGGTGACTGTCTCAAGTGTATGGTAACTCTCAATCAGCAGACGGCTATAGGCTGACAAAACTAATGGCCATTTTCATGTCATTTTCAATAAAGGCACTTACTGTAGCTTTAAAACATTATGTAATGGATGTGTTCACTTTGATATTTTGAAATAAATGAGACAAAAACAGAGGATTTTTTCATGTGCTAAGTTTCTATGAAAACAAGAAATGTCCCTTATTTCTTGTATAACAAGGTTCCTAATACTGAAGGCTTTCAAGATCTGCTGAACATTTGCAGGTAGGGTGGGAAGTAGGTACTCAGTGTCTGAAAAATTCAGCCTTAGTAGTGCAGTAGGTTCCTAACTTTCCACAGTTTAATGAAACAAAAAGGCTTTTAATTTCAGGTGAAAAGAAATCTTAATAGGTTCTGATTAAGGATAAAAGTAAAGTAGATTAACCAAAAAGAAAGCTATAAAAGCATTTTATTGCACAGACAGTTTGAAACACTTTATAATTATGGGAGCAAGGGTTAAACCAGATAGCACACATTTTAAATAGGCACTACAGGAACATGCCAAATATGTCCATATATGCATATACTTTATTTTAAAAACATGCCAGCACTGCCTCATATATTCAGAGCCTGGCAAGTGGAAGTCAAAGAGGTCGCCTGTACAGCTGGTGCAGGTAATGGAATTCCCCTCAGGCAGATTTAGAAACTCTGAAGAAATGTGCTGAACACAACACCCCATCTGTTTGTAACCTATTGAGACAAACATGCAATTTGTATGCTTTAAAAAATAGGTTCTGTGTCTTTTAGTATAATAGCATATACTATGGGTGCTTTATTACATTTATGTATGTGTAATTTATATGACAAATATATAAATACATACATAAATACATATAAGTCGCATATGCTAGTGAGTTATGTAATGGGTTTGTCATCCCAATACAGCTTCTGATAAAGAAAATGAGAAAGGTCCCAATGATTTTAATGGTTAATCTGATAAAGCAAATTCTGAGAAATATTTTATTGCCAGACTGTGCCAGGTGGTTGTTACTAAAACCTGTCTAAGTGAACATGATATAAATTATAAAAATCAATGTGAAAAAGTGAAACAATAAGCATGGAGAGTATAAGAAAAATACTTGTGAGAGACATAACAGGCGAAATTCTTCTCTTAGACAACTATAAGCAGCTTCAGTGACATGCAATGTAGCAATTTTGCCACAGAACCAAATTAATGGCAACATTTCTAGGGCCTGTTTTAACTTTTAAATACCTTTTTTACTCTATAATGAGAAACACAACAGCTTGAGACAATGACTGAATATAAGATTTTGTATTGTACAGTAATTACTACTTTGCAACTTTTATCATGTGTCCTACTTGTAACTTTGCAATGATCCCATCTAGGTTGCCTCAGAGGCAGACAAGGGAATATGCACCTGCTAATGTTACTGTTTTTGGCAGTAGCTGATTGCTTTTATGTCTCACCGCCTGCCCTCCTACTAGCTTCAGCCATTTTCTCTGGGATTTCTGGATGCCCAGCAGTCCATTCAAAGCAGTAGCAGGACAAATGACAGCTGTCTGTGTTCAGCTCAACTATATTTTGTATGCTTGGTTAGTCCAATCTGCTGTCCTTGGGTGCACACTGTGCATTACAAATGTAGTGTCCACTGTGCAGGTGTTGTAGAGCCAGTCTGCTCATGCACAGAGGGTCTGACACAACTGTCCTCAGCTAGACTTGTTACACACATGCTGATTGCATAGAGCACTCACACAGTACTCAGAATGTCCTGGCACGTGCATGCTTTTATTTGTGTAACAAATCAGAGAGGAAGTGAACAAATTCAAGCCATAATGATATGGTGTAGCTTACTCCGTTCCGTATTTCACTGTTTTTCATGACTGATCTGTTGGACAGCAGGAAATAGTGGGTAGCATTAGATTTCATTGCCCTATGCTTATCTGAAAGATAATTATGGTCTACATGGACAGGAAGAGGGCTGTGCTGTCATGTCAGCAAGATACACATACTATGACTGAATTTTGAACCCTGAGTTTTTGGGAGGTGCACAGTCTGGTGTGATTGAACTGGGAACCTGAGGGTGCTGCTGGAGAAACTGGATCTGTGCCTGGACTCTGAGATACTACTGGCAACTTCTGTTTTGTGGAAGAGGATGCCTCCTAAGTACTGAGTGGGTAGCCCCATTTGGCCTGATTCACTAAGGAAATACATCTTATGTATGGTGTTAATATGATCATCCATCCATCCATCCATCCATCTCCCATGTTGTCACTTGCTCACATGGCTGATCAAATCGAGAAAGGATATGAGGTGAGGCAGGTCTGTAAGGTCATAGGAGACATTAAGGAAATAAAAAAACCTGAGGAGGGAGAGAATTGAGGTTGAGGCAGCTGAGAATAAATCTGGGTGGCAGAAAAGTGGAGGTATTGCAGTGAAGACATGAGGGTGTTGCAGTGGTGTTGATGGTGGCAGATGAAGAAGCTGAGTATTATGATGAAGGGAGCACAGAAACTAAAAGGTTCAGGGAAAACATGAGGGATAGGTAGATCTGTTGTGGCGAGGTTGTATAAAGGACATGATAAATTCTTTGGAAACCAGGCTTCAGCCGCTGGGTGTTTGCAGTAGTTATCTTTTTGCTTTACAGACCTTTGAGCTTCACTGTTTATGCCTAAAAAAAAGCATATAATAATTTAATTAAATGAATGCTTCACTTAGTGTCATGTGTATATAAAAAAAGTAGCTAGGCTTTCAGTTCTTGTCAGTAGTATCTTCTGATCATTCTTTGTCCATTTAATAACTGGGTGAGTAAATTTCTTGTAGTCAATGAGTTAAATACCTGCATCAGCTTCTCCTCTTTCATGCCATCAGGAAAGTTATGAGTAAAAGAAATACTTATAGAGCCAAACACTTGCATTTTGTATTTGTTTATACATATTAAATCTCCTCTTCTTTTAAAAGATTATCAGAAAGAGTTGTAAGTAATTTAGTATTGATATAAAAAGCACAAATGAAGAAGATTGTTAATAATGAAATCTTACCTGCCATGTACAGGGCCTTAAGTCATGTTAAGGAGTAGTATGAAACATTTAGATATGAACTATGTTACTTGATCCCAAAGCTCTAAGCTCAACACACCTAACTGAGTGTATTGTGTTGTATTTAGTCTGTATTTAGCACGTTTATGGTACTAAATTTACATCTGCTTTTGCACCGTTAATGGAAGTGGATGAGAAGTGTTACTTTACCAAATTTATTCGGTAGATTAGGAAGTGATTTCAAGACACTGCTTACATCAGAGTGCCCCTCAAAGGCCTGCAAAACTCACTGACTGTAATTGTTTCCTCTTTTTTACTTAAAGCAAAATTTTGTCACAAAAAAGATCAATAAAAACAATCCTCTCATATACTGAAGGCACAGTATATATTTCACCCTCTAAAATTTGATTTTTGGAAGGCAGAATGCTTTAATAACCAAGGAATGAGGAATGTGGGTTTCAGTCGTGTCTCTACCACAGACTGGCTCTGCAAACTGGGGGAGGTTAAGTTATCCCCTCTGCACTTCAATTTCCTCACCAAAGGGAAAGCATAATGGTGCTAAAGTGTAACAACAGCTTTTTAAACTATAGATGAAATGTACTGTGAAAGTGTTCATTACTGGTAAGAAGAAAGTCACACCTTCTTTCCTAAACTGAAGTTTAATTGGTGAAAGAAAGAAACATGACTTTTACCTTTGTCTGTGATTTCTTGGAGGGTTGCTATAGGCATATTACTTTATTTGGAAAATTTCCAAAGAAATAAGATAAGATTTATATAAATTGAGGTACAAAACATTCCTAACATTCAGTTAAAGAATCTATAAATACCAATTTATAATCACTGATTATGAGGAAAATCCATCTGTAGATAATTTAAAACATATTCTTTGCTTGAAAAATTCATTCAGCAATACTAATCAGTTATTGTGTGATAATTAGATAATGGATTTACAGAGAAGAAATATTTTTATTTACTATGTAAGAAGTAATTGTATATAGACATATGTATATGTATGTGTATATATTATATATATAAGTGTAAATAGCTATAGGGTATCATGAAAGAGCAAAAGTGCTGACCATTTAAAAATGCTTTTAATACTCTTTATTACTATTAGGATTATGCTAGTATTCCCACTTCATGCAAATGTCATATGAACTAGTGAATCCCAAACCTACATTTAATTATTCAGTGTTGTGATGGTGTGTTAAGAATTTAAATAGCATCTAATCCCCTCTCAGGTCCAAGAAATATTATATTATATTAAACTCAGAGGAGTCAGTAGAGCATGGTAAGACAGAAGAAAGTTACTCATGTGGTATCTGTAGTACGATGAACTAGAAGGTTTTAAATATCAAGAAGGAGACTGGGGAAAGAGAATGAATATTGTCCTGTTATATTCAATTATTTAATTCAATTCAATTATTATATATTTAATTATTAACATATTAACATATATGTTAATCAAAAAGGATGCTACTTGTAATAACTTTTAGATCAGTTGTATCTTGGTTAGGAAAATCAAAGCTGAAGTTAAGACCTTATTTGAGTTAGAAACAAAAATTCTCAAGGATTTTAGTGAGGCCCAATAATTCAGTTTAAATAGGGATAACCATATACTAATTTCATATTAGAAAATAATTACAGTTCTCATATTTTTGAATAATATGTTAGATAGTTAAAAAGAGTAATTTCAGATACATATCCTACAGCCCTTACTTCACATTTTCTCACCAAATTGATTTTTATATCGCCTATAAATCCATATCTTAATCTTAGGATAATTAATGCCTTTAATAACTTTCACTCTCACAGTGAAAAACTCTTCTAAAATATCATTTGCAAACTGTGTTCTACAGTATAGTAATTCCTTCAGATATTTTCCTCAGTAAGAAAAAATTAGATAATTCTCTTGGGGGAAGATAGAGGGAATATAACTCACATTTAAATGATTTTGCTGTTACTGACATTGCCTTATATGTTTTTTCTTGGTCTAGAATAAAATATTGGTACTCTTCTGATATCAAAGACATATTTATATGCAGTACTTCAGCTCAGAGTTTCAAATCAATAGCACAATGTCACTGTTTTTTAAACTGCCTTTTACTGTATTATATACACATTTTTTTCATATGCAGACACTCTTTCTCTTGCTCTCTCTCCCCACACACAGATACATAAATATACATATCTATTTAAGGTCTTTATAATATTAGATTGGGAGCTGGACAGAAGCTCTTTATCTTGCAGTACTGACATTGCAAGATTTGGAACAAGTGCTTTTGAATTTTGTAATTTTGTTATGAAACAGAAGTTTTTGTCTATAATCTATATAGGAAAAAGAGATAGTGCCTGCCACATAAGACTCTTGTCTGAATAAATTTTTAACATATTATAAATATCTGTCCAAATACTCACTGAAGTTGACACCACCTCTTTGAAATTTGAATATATCCAGGCAATCTGCCTAGAATACTTGCCTTGGCTCCATCCCAGTTGTTGTCATATGCTATATCTAACTTCTTGAGGTTAATTTTGCCTTTAGAGGGGAGTAAAGTGGGGAAATCAGCCAAATGCTCCTTGAGGTTCTGCTACTCTTCTTGGGTTTGACTTCTTCATGAGTAGAGAGAAAAAACTAAATTATCAACCACCAACGCCCATCACTCATGGAACTAAAATGAATTAATAGTTACAAAATATTTCCCTAATATGATTTTTATTGTATTCATTCCTCTGTGGTCATAGCACTAAAATATTTAATATTTCTGACCTAATTCTTAGGCACCTGATTTATACACACTGGGTTAAATAGTTTAATTCTGAAAAACAAGGTAGATAGCATTGTATTGATTAAAACATAGATGGGTTGGAGCTTAACCATCATTTACAGTAGAGGCATAAAAAAAATCCAAAATTAATGGTTTGTTTCTGGGGAAGAAACAGGCATTGTGTTACATACTAGCCTAACCTGCCACTTGTATAAGAAAGCAAATATAAGGTCTACTTTCCATGTAGTGGTGACTTTTGTTTTGGGGATCTTAAATCCTCTATTACAAGCAGAGGTGACACATAACTTGCTCACCTAATTTACAGTCCTTTAATCCTCAGACATTTTTCTCATCCTATGAAATTGAATTTTAAATCAATCTCTAATCTATACTTGCTCAAATATTGTTTACTTGACCTTTCTTTAGTACATTACTTATCTGAAGATTATGCTGAATATATACCCTTGACAAGGGGTTGCAACAGAGACACTTATATTGGCCAGACATCCAGGATATCTTGTCATATTCCACATGAGAACGCAAAAAATAAAACAAGCATTAAGGCAGAACAACTCTTTTGTCTTTAGAGTGATATTTCAAGGTCAGAATAAAGGCATGTTAATGGAGCTATTTAGCATGTAATAAATAGTGCACTGCCACTGCATGTCTTATATTTCTTCTACTATCTGGATTTCAGTTTGCTGTATTTTCAATCGCACCTTTCCATGAAGAGTAATGTTCAGTTTTTTTAAATGAAGTAAGATGACTCTATGACTATGTTTTGACTTCAGTACTGCCGATCACATAAAGTATAACATTAGACTTCTCATACTGTTTTTTTCATTTTCTGTTTTAACATCTGAAAATGGAATATATCGAGGCAGCCTTTCAAACATTAAAAAAATCAATATATTGACAATATTTGCAGATGTACACATTTTGCTAGACAGCTACACAAAGAATTTGATAGCAGAAATGTTGCTGACTGAAACGCAGAGGATTAAGCCTTGCAACTCTTACATGAGGATTTTGTTTAAACTCATAGGCTTTATCACGAGACAAATGACCAATTTTTGGCCCTGGAACTGACAAGGAGAGAGCCCTTTGGTAGTTCATTAGCTGTCCATTTAGCTAATCACAGGTGTGACTGATTAACCTAAATCTTTTGTAAGAACACTTATTGGTAAGAACCACCTATTCCTGAGAACATATCTACTAAGCCTGATAACTTGCAATTAGTTAACCTGTGAATGGCAAGCAGGACCTATTTTGCAAAGACAGGCATCTTCTTCCCACCTAAAGCACTGTTGTGACTCTTCCAGTGGACACAGCACAAATTGCCAGAGAAGCCTCAAACATTCAGCACTGAGAGTAGCGCACTTCACTTTTTGCACAGTAATTGATAGGTTAGATTACTCACTCAAGAGCAACAACCTAGCCCCAAGGCTGAAATCTCAAAAATACATCCTCCTAACCAGCCTTACCATATCCAAAGCAGAAATACGCTTCATTCTGCCTCTCAAAACTAAGCTTCTGGGTAGTCACAAGTGCAAAAAATGCAGGCCGAGAAATAGGTGAAAGAAGGTATATTTCTGAGTGGTTAACAAATTCACTAGGAATGGAGCAGAACTGGGTTCTGTTCTCTATGTCTGGAACTGGGTTTTCTTTTTTATTTATCATTTATTGTAATATGCACATATCCTTCAGGATGGTGTGTCCCTGGCAGATTAAGATCGTAGGTGCGTTGAAGAGCTCCATGGAGGTGATTAGCTCTAGTTATTGACTATAAAGGAACTTTGGGGACTAATTTCTTAGTTCTCTTCAGTTATGTGCCTAAAGTTAAGTGGGATGACTCTGAGTTCAGGAATTTTCTTTGCAGTTTGAAACCTTAGCCGTCTGCTTCTGATGTGACAACTTTCTCTGTTTTGACTCGATCAATTAGTATTAGGCTTTTTTAGGTGCTTTTTTTGGGTCTCATCAATCACTTACAAAGTTGTACTTATTGTTCATTGTTCAGTTTTAGGAACCAGACATGTTATCACTGATTTCAGAAAGTATGGAGTCAATCAAGTCTGTAGTCCCAAGCACTGCTTCTCCTCTGTGCCTGGCTAACACCAAAGGCAAAGTATGCTTTCACATAGCAGATGTGCGAGGGATGGGCAGAGGGCAATGTGCTGTTTTAGGCCCAGATGCATTAGAGGTTTTTGAGACTTTAGCAAAAAACAGACTACTCTCATCTGCAATGGGCACAGCCAATTAATCTCTGCCTCTTCTCAGTAACTTCTGCTATTTTTCACTCTATGCTCACAGATCTTGGTTCAGGAGTCAACGTCGCCCAGATGTTGATACTGTGACAGCAACATTTTCTTCTGCATTCATCTATACAGTAACTGATAGTCAACTCCTGGTGGCTCTCCTAGTCAATTCAAAGGTGGATGCACTTCTTTTTCCTTTAGTAAATATAGTGTAAGCAGTTTACGATGTCTGGATATTTTTATTTTCTGACATAATTTGAAATTTTATACCTGGTGATGACTCTGTCATGTTGCACAATAACATTGAGACTATCTACCTAAAGAGATACTTGATCCAAATTTTGAAAATAAAAGTTATTCTTAATCACGCTTATATACTACTTCCCATCTTGTCTGAAATTTGTTGCATTTACTATTGCAAAGGCTTTCCAAAACATATTAGTTAAATGGAGCTGAAATTCATTCATGCATATTTTATGGAAAAAATTACAGATATATCTCCAGTTTTAAGTTATAAAATATGTCTTTTCCTGGACTATTCAAATATTCTTCTCCATTTAAAATGAGCTACGTAATGAAAATGATGTGCAGTGATAATTTTACATTTTTAATAACATAAAGCACCTTATCATAAAATGCATTTTCAGAAGTTTTATGCATAAATTCAAGTGTTTTGTTCCATTCTGCTCAGAAAATACAGTAAGAAAGTGATATACAGGTACTATCTAAAACTGGAAGAAAATTGAGAGAGATTTAATATTTTTAAGTCATGAAGATTTCTGCCCAACTTTGCTAAAATTAAAGAGGATATGTTAAAGACAGTTGGATACCTGGAGCTGAGGGAAGCAAGATAAAATCATGCAATGAGAAATGCCATCCACAAAGTCTACCTAACACAGATTTTTCAAATTTATATCATAAAGAGAGTAAAGGAAGACTTTAGTGTATTTAATGCACCTTAGACTACCAGCTTATGGGATTCAGGAAAGTTTGCTGAGGCTGAAGAGGAGCTTTATGATCTTTGGCAAAACATGTATCAGCACTGCGCTAACCAAGATATTTGGTATGCTCTATCTTCATCAACAAAAGCAGAAGCACCTGACGACAGATTATGCACAGTCTGACTGTGTTTCAATAATGAAAAGGAAATAAAATGGAATTGGAAACTCATAATGTGTTTACTGATGAAAAATGAGTTGTGAATCAGTGTTTTAGATTATAAAAGGTAAGGTCTTAGTATGAGTTAAAACTTCAAAAATAGCATGGAAAATCAACCTTGGAAATAAAAAAGGTATTTATTAAATTCAGTATGAGATGAAAAGCAAAGTCCAGTAAAGTATACAAGGAATAAAATGTGTGGACCTATTGAAAGACAGGTAGAATTAGAAATTAACTGTTAACCACCACCAACCCCCTACTCTTGCCTGCCTGCCAGTATTTCAAAAGGCTTAGGTAAATGAGAAAGACTCCTTGTTTTCTGGGTCTCTTAATCTTAAGAGCTGCAGAGTTTTTTAACAAAAATATTAAGGTTAGCATGCATGAAATATGAATAGGAGTAGGAATGTGTGCGTAAGCACCGGAAGAAAAGTGGAATGAAGGGTTGAAAGAATGGCCTGTATTGATGTTGGTGTTGAAGGACTTTGATGCCAGGACAGTATTCCCAGGACACCATTTCCAGCAGCAGAACTGAGGAATGTGATGTCTGAAGTCAAGATTGCAAGGCATTCACTCTGAAAAGACCCCAGCACAGGTGGCTCATCAGCAGGCTCATCTTAACACCAGGAGGATGGCAACAAGGTTGCAGTATATCACGCATCTCACTTCTTTTCCTGTTAGCCCAACAGGAAAATGGACTACAGAGATGTATTTCAAACATATATTCCAAAAAAGGAAAGCAGACAAGAGGCAGCAAAATGGCCTAAGATTTATGGAGTAACCAAAATTCTGAAGTAAAGGAAACTCCATCATAGCCAATGTCTCCTAAAGGCTATGAAAGATCTGTCCAAAGACTAGTTCGTCATTGCCAATAAAGAAGGGTCCCAGAGATGTCTCAACGGTCATTTTCCCTGATATCTGTGAGCAAACCACCTGGGCGTGTTGTGGTTCTTGTAAGTATGGGAGTGTGCATGAGTGAATAAATCCTATGAGTAAATGAGTGTGTGAAAATGTGAGCACATAAAATCAACTTGCTTAAAAATTTTGGAAGTAAATATCACTTTTGCCTTCCATGAAATCTTACACTAAATTTTATTATGTGAATTTCCCTACATAGTAGGCTCAGAAAAATTGTGACCAGGTAGCATGGGCATCAACAGAAATCAGGCATTCCTAGGTAGAAATCTGCCCCACTTTCAAATCCAAACTTTCGGTGTGCTCCACATGAACAAACTGAATTCGCCAGGCTTTTGGTCAGGATATGTCTCTCTGTGTTTGGTGCTCATTGAATATACAAGCAGTTTTCTCCCAGTTTAACACTAGCAGTTTAATCATTCATTTCAAAAGATATTTATGCTGTTTTTTTTTTTTTCAATTTGATTAATGGGTTTGTGTGAGAAGCTATTCCTTGTTCTTGTGCAAGAAACTGGGATTTTCCACTACATTCATTGAGTACTGAAAATCTCATAGAGCAAGCTGAGCCAGTTCTGCTCCATTATACTCTTACATATCCAGAGCAGTTGCTTCTTTTGGGTTATTTAAAATGAATACTATTAGCTGGCATCAAAGGTCTCCTGTCAACAAATAGAGTTCCTCTTGCACAGGAGAAGTTTTGTCTCTGGAAATACTCTTAGAATGAGGAGAATGAAAGGTTTGTTATCTGTAAATCCTGAAGAAACACTTCAGAAGTTTCTAGCCTATAATCAAAAGTTCAGTCCTAAGTTTTGCATATTTCTCTAACAATAGATGTTCTCCATGCAAGCCATTAAAAAGCTATTTTCTATTTAGCTGGGTGAAAGTGAAGCTGAAGAGTATAAGAACAAAAAGAGCAATAAGCATTGATGGAAAAGATGTGTCATGTAGTAACTCTAAAGTGGGCTTTAGCCTAGAGTGGTATTTTCTTGCACCCTTCAAAACAGGACATGGAATACAACAAATCTTGGCCTTATTGAGGTCAGTTGATTTCTGCCAACTCCTTCAAAGCAGCTTTTGCTAACCACTGGTTAAAATGCCTTGCTTTGCTGTCTCCCTCATATCGCTGCACTGGAGATGGAGTCTTTTGAACCTTCTCATGCTGAGTCCATAGAGCACTTGGTCCATAAAAGCTCTGGTCTCGACTTTACCTGCCAGATTCTGTTTCATTTTCATCCTGTGTTGACTAATCTTCACAGACTTAATACTGAAATATCATATTAGAAAGCTGTCTATTAAAACAGGGATTGAATAGAGTTTGGAAAAGAGGATTTTTTTTAATCATAAAAAGTTAAACTGTGTCTTTGGCTTCTTTCCCAGCCTTGCTGGTTAATATGGCACAGAATTTTTATAGCCTGATTTAAAAATAATTACTAGAATCCTGGAAATCATACGGTTTCAAGTCATATGTCTTACAAATCAAAGCCTAACAAATTATGTTATTAAGCAATTACTATTGTCTAGTGACTAGCAAATGTATGTTTTGAAAACAAAATGAAAATTTGCTGTAAAATAATAAGCTTAGATTCTATTAATTGAATCAAACAATGGATGATAAACCGAAGAGTGACTTCTTAGCTAGTTACTGTTAATAATACTCTAAAGTGGAATTATGAGCCAGTGAGCAAGCTTGCTGGCTGGGATGGCTGAATTAAAACAGCACTCAGGCAAAGTCTTTTCCTCAAGACTAGTTTTTCTTTTGAGCAAGAATATGAAATGGATGTAAATAAGCTCCAAATACCAAAGACCACCTGTTAAGAGATGATAGAAAAAGCTACAGCAAAAGCAATTTGTAGTGCTGCATCTACTGGATTATTATTTATTATTTTATATACACACACATACTTAAAGAATCCTTTGTCAACACTAGGTGTTTCCCAGCACCCATCCTTCTAAGAACAGATTTTACCAGTCCATCCAGGCCACAGTGGAGAGATGCACATGAAGACTTACTTAGAACTGGGTCTCTTTTTTAAGGCAGGAGTTTTCCTATCTAGCTTCCTATAAATGATAAAAGATATCCTAGGCCGATGGCTGTGAGCATAACCCTTCATTTCAAAGGGCTCTGACACATATATACACATATCCAAAGGTATCATGGCATATTAGGGCAAAATATTTCTGTACAAATGTGTTACACTTAGAAAAACCTGGTTCAGACTCACCAGTCTGGAGAAACCTTTGAGAGACAGGTCATTAACATGACAATTTAATGTGAATTTTTTTTAAATAAGATTTCATCTAACCTTCTATGTGACTCTACCTGTTGTCTGAGCAGTTAATATATCATTACAATAACTGGCTGGGAAAGGCGTGTTAAATCTTTTTAATGCTGCCTTCAAAAATTCCATCTCTTATATTTTTCCTTAATATTAAATAGAGTGTTGGAAAAGAAGCCAGGACTGTAGCTTAATTCTGATTGGAAATTCCCTTCCTTCTCCCCCAGATATTATTAAGAAGTTTTAAAATGTTTGCTTTGGATAAAGAGACTCAGAGAAGAGAAGCCCTGACACTGCATGGGAATGAAGCAGAGTCTGGTAATCAATGCTCTGTGGTGCCGTGTGGGACAGCTACCAGGTGGGTGGAAGTAGGGGAAGGAGAAGGGCCTTAGGAACACAAATACTATGTAAAGATTGTGGTGTCCTGAAAAAGAGATAGCTGAACTATACTTTCTGCGAAATACCTACTGTACCTATAGATGAGGTGCCCTGTATTGATCTTCCCTTAGACTTCTTGTACTATACAAATTGTTGTTTACCAGAATTCTCTCTGAAAAAGAGACGTACTACATGATTCATAGTTCTAACCACTGCCAAAAAAACATCAACAATCCCTGAATACTTACAGTATACTGCAGTTTCATTGCAAGCATCTGCTGAGAGTTGTTTAAGCTTCAGAAAGAGAAAGATCAAAAAATATTATGGCCTGGATTGAAGGTCACTTAGAGCCATCAGTGATGTTATGTCCTCAGGAAGGAACGTATCAATGTGTGGGCTATAACCCTGGCCTCTTGCTCATCAACTGGAACTGCAGAAGTATAATGAGGTAGGGATTATGCTTATATGCATAATATATGTTTATTGTGCATAATACATTTTTTTTGGAGGTGCGGCCATCAGGTGGGACACCTTTCTTAGCACTTTGTAGGCAGTATGACTTCCATGAGTGCCCTCAACATTTGTCAGGTTGCACTCATCCACATTTTTGAGCAACACTTCCTCTTTGGGCCGGAACTTGCTCTTTGAATGCAGAGTTGCCGTCTTCTTGGGAAGCTGTGTACTGGTGGGATGATGAAGGTATCTCACTGTGGTGTCCCAGGCACCCACTGGAGTCTTTTCTCCTCTTTAGGCTGTCCCTAGAGTCACCTCCTTCTGTTGATTCAACCTGATCATATAGGATGGGAAATTGAAAGTGTCCAGTCAAAAATTGTTCCCTGGCAAGATGTCTCAGCTGGAACATGGCATCTAGAGAAATTAATTAAAACAATAAAATATGTAATTACCTTCATATCCTTTGTTTGCAGCCCCAGTAGGTTTAGATTAGTTCCATGCATGGGCTGAAAGAGTAAACCTGCTAGAAGCAGCTGCCACTGCCTCTCCTTCTCTTTCTGCCAGAGGTCTGTTTTCAGCTGTTACACTGTAGGCCTGATGCTTCCCTTTCCACAGCCTCCAAACCAGCATGTTAAAGATCCTCTCCAGTACAACGGGGTATTAGGCCAGTAACTTCTTCACAGGAAATAAGCTGGTTGCTGTGTTTAGCTATTTACTGGGAGCTTCCATAGAGAGGTCATTGCTCAGTTGCTCCTCAAACAACATTCCTTGATTTAATTCATTGCCTCTGGGCAAGATAATATCTCACAGGCAAACCGAAGTATAGAAAATATTTTATTCTTCACATCAAGATAATATGTGTATAAATATGTATGAATATGTCATCCTCAGTGCCCAAACCATCTGTATAAGTGTCATCAGAAGTGTTATCGGACACTTTTCTGCATGACTGTTTGCTTATTTGCAGTCTGATTAGAGCACTGAACTTCCACTTGACTTCTAATTAGCAGAGCAGCTATTACTCCTATTATTTCTTTGTTATAGCCTGCTATTTCATTTTACTTATATAGAAAACAGATGTATCAGATGACACATAGATAGTTCTAAGAGAATAAAGTTGTCTGGACCTACTGACTTGCCAAGGCAATGCAGCTCAGCTTTAAGGAGCCCGTTCAGTTGTCTTTGTCCTTGTTGGTCTTCAATTTACTGGTAATGTTGCCAAGTACTACCAGATGACAGTGAGGAGTTTATAATGGGAATGTTTGATGGGAAGCAGAATGAGACCAAACAAAATTCACAGAGGCATGTATAAGTTTTTATCGGGCAGCATTTGTGTTATAAATTCATTGTATTGAGTCTGCTCATTTGGTTTTAGGTCATCTACTGAATTTATCCCTCACATATGAAATTCACTTGTCACTGACTGTCATATGATGTAACTGTTGGTCTTATTTATTTATTTATTTATTGTCTGAAAATGCTCATTTGAAGAGCACAACATCAGCAAGGATGTAATAACTGGCTGATTGATGAAGATCTCCACAAATGACTCATCTGTAAGTTAGAGGCTAAATAAAATCAAGAATTGCAAAAGGAAACAGTGAATATACAGCATGAGTTTATTTGACAGAAAAAGAACTACATTCTTTTGAGGCAGCATCAAGTAGGATGTCTGCATGCTTTCAGACAATTTTTGAAATTCCTTATGTATATGTTATTTGCATGGACTGTAAACAGGTTAGGCTTGTGATCCAGTAATGAGAAGAGGCATGAATGTACATCAAGTGGCAAGAAAGGTCCAAAAGGCTTTGTATCAGCTTTGTAATGGGGCTGACACTTGGGAAATAAAATTTACTGTTGATAAACTTTCAGTGCTAAGTCAGTGTTACTCACAAGAAAACAAGTAACAAAACCAAGAAAAAAATAACAGAAAAAAAACTAACTAAGGAAATAAGACTTTTTAAACTCAAAGTTACGTATTTTTATACAACGATGTGGCTTAAAATTAAAATTGTACTCACATGTATATACAGTCATGTGTGCTCAGTTTCAAAACCCATGTCTTTATGTCATTCATGTCAGACCATTCCTCAGTATTCAGGTCAGTATAATTTATATTAGCACATTAGCTTTTGCAACTATTTCAAGAAATACAGAAATGAATTCCTGGTAACTCCCTGTCTGGAAAAAATAGAGAGCTCAAGCAAATGTTGATGAAAAGTTATCCCAGTTGGTTAAATGTGCAGTACCTACAACCTAAACTCTAGCTACATGGTAACTTTTTCAAGTTAAATGTTTTAAAGTGCAGCCTTCTCTCCAGGGATTTCAAAAAGAAAGAAAGAAAAAGAAGACCACTCTGATATGTAAAAGGAGACAACTGCACAAAAATATTCAGTATTTGTGAAAAAATCATGTGGAGTCAATTGCGAGATCCCCTTTTGCCAACAGCAGAACTCCTACTATCATCTAAAGGCCAAGGATTTCATTCTTGGACTCTGTGTGTAGTGAATAAAATAGCAGAAGTATAGTGATAAATCAACAAAAATACTCTCATGATAAAAATAGCTTACCATTTTATTAAAAGAAAAAAAAAATGCTTACATCAATGAAAAAAACTCACAGACATTTTTTTCTCCTTCATTGGCACATCCTGTTTTACAAGTTCAGGCATGAAAACCAGTTTAGAGATGTACTTGTTTGCTTTTCCTTTTTTCTAATTCCTACAGGAAAAATAATTCAGTAATAACTTAAGAATTTATGGAAAACATGGTTCATTGTGACACTGGTGGGATTCAGAAAACACATTTTCTCTTAGGTAATTGATGTCAGACTTGTGGTAGGGGAGTACTTGTGTTACTAAACATTTATTCTTTTTCTGCTCATGCAAACTGGAGAAGAGAAGGCCTAGGAGGGATGTAAGAGCAGTTTTCCAACAGCTAAGAGAAGGTTACTGAGAAGATGGAGCCAGTCTCTTTACATGACAGGAGGATGAGAGACAGCGGTCATAAATTCAAATGGGAGCTTCCCACTTGAATAAAAGGAAGGGAAAAAATCACCGTGAGGATTGTCAAGCATTGTAACAGATTGCCCAGATAGGTTGTGCAGGCTCCATCCTCTGAGATGAAGGTCTGACTGGACAAAGTCCTGAGCAACCAGGCCTGACTTCAGAGCTGACCTTGCTTTGAGCAAGAGTTTGGACTAGACACCTCCTGAAGCAGTGTGAATTTCAGGAGGTGGATGATTATAGTCATTTGTTTTTGCATAGAAAACAATAAAAGTTGGAAGATATAGGAAATGCAAGACTATAAGTGAGTACTGAATGCCAAGGTGAGTTAAATATAATGCCAATTGTTTCCTTAAACCTTCAGTACCTGGAAGCATCATGTAATACCAACACTGAAATCATCTAAATGCTGTTGCAATGCATTCATCAGATAGGATTTACATTCACATTCACTCCTGAATCTATGCCAAATCTCAAAAAAGATTTGGTAGACATATTGCTTGAATTTGGATTAGACATTTTAAGATGAATATTTTCAATGAGAAATGTGTCTTGTTAGGAAGGGAACACTATCATAATCTTGAATCCTCAGTGGAACCTGAGCTTTGGAAGTACATTAAAATTAGAGACGACAAGAACTTGGAATAAGAGTGACCTTCCATTGGAAATTTCATTTTCTGCACATTGGAAAGTTGAAATTAGAAGATTTCATTTTCCCAGAAAATGCTGTTAATTTTGATATGTTCTCAAATCCCTAACTGCTGCAGGCAGTCTGTGAGGACTTGAGATGCTGAGTTGACTGATCCTGGGATGTTCTACTGTAAAGCACCCCAGAGTCAGGGTTCACAAGACTTCCAGTTCTAGAAAAATCCTACTCTTAATTTCCAACCTTTTTGGGCTACTGTAGCTTTAGGATGATTAGAAAAAGTTTATATAAAACCTTTTTTTCTGTCTTTTCTCTAAGGAAAAATCAAAACCCCCTTCCTAGAGAGGAAAGGAGAAGAAAAGATTTTGTTTTCTTTTTATTTCAGGATGATTTTTTAATTTTTATTTGGAATTTCCAAATGAAGAGGGTTTCCAGTTTCCAGCCAGATCTAAACAAGAGCTGGTTGTTAGCTGCCATTAGATGTGTATCTTCACATCCTTGGAAGGACTTTTTCCGCTTGTACACCCAGCTGTCAAAAAAGTTATCATTTAGCCCTGGGTCATGATACATTTTGTTCCACTGTAATAATCTGCTTTAGTTTTGTGAACTTTAAAGAGTTCTACTATAATTTTGAATAAAGAAATACCACATTTATTATGTTTATATGTAACTTTTACAGAAATCTCCGTGCATTTTCATGTAAACTGCAGTAAATTGACCTCACTTTTGATCTTTAATACCTTATTATTTTAAGTGAGGTTTCCTCTAAGAAGAATCGGATGGAAATGAGGTAATGGTTTTTGAAATTCTTTTCCATTTGTGGGAGAAGTCAGGAAGCAATCCTCAAAGACTGATAATACTCAAAGAGGGTCCAGGTTAATGGCAGAATAACCAAGCAGAAACAAAACAAAACAAAACCCCCAAACCCTAAATGCCAGCAGTATTTTCCAATCATCTTTTGTGTGTTCTCTTATATTTTCCAGACTTCTAGCTTCATCTGATAGGTATTAAGTAGAAAACTAAGTGTAACTGGCAAACTTTTATATTAATTCCCATAATGATTTTTATTATAAGGCTATTCTGATTATAAAGTAACACAAATGAAATAGCAAGTAGCTTACACTGACAAAAGCCAGATCAACTATTGTTTGTATCCAACACTCTAGCATGGTATATGTACCATGATTTGTATACCAGCAGACACCAGAATATTATACTAGTGGACATAAGATAAAGTTGGATCTATAGCACAGTAAAGGGATATAAAGGCTTGCATACTAGCAGATTTCTTGGGATCATGTTTCTACCAGGAAATACTGAATCCCCCTTTCTTTGCTTCTTCTTCCAAAGTATCTGTGTTATAGGAAAACAGAAAAAGGAGAATGGCAGGAAGACAGAATATGTTTCTGTTTTCATTCACTGACCCACCAATGTAGATGAAATAGTAGGTGAAGTTTTGGGGATATCTATAATGGTACAGTAAGGACAAAGGACATATATTTTTTATGAAGTCTTAAACACATCGGTGTGCCTGGACTACAGCTGTATCGCAGTTTATGTTGAGTAAAATAGAAATTTCTCAGAACTTTCTGGCTCCATACTACAAAGATGCAGATCCAATGGCTTACAGCAGAGTTTTCAAGTAGATAGTCTGTGGCCAGACATCTGAATGACCTTGTGTTTTTGTCCCCACACCATTTCTTGCTGCGATTTGGGAATCGCAGATGGTAAAAATCTGACTCTCCTGCAGCACGTGTAGATTATCAGGATTCCACTGGAAGAACATATGCATTTCACTGGGCAGTCATTGAACTAAATAGTTTTCATGAAACATTTTTTTCAGTAAAGCATTAACTCACTCAGAAAGTCCTATTATGGCTATAAAGTCCAGACTTTACCTTTTGGCACTGTTGGAAAAATATATCTGATATTTGTTTGCATTGTCTTCTGTACTTCCTCTCCGTGCTCTTTTAATGTTATATACTACCAATTAAAGAATGTTTTCTGGTTTTTTTCCACCACTTATTCAACTCCAGTTTAGTAAAAAATTAAGTCATAGTCTTGGATTTGTGTCATATGGATACATAGGATAAGTGTTCAGACATTGATTTCATTCTCCTTGTTAAGTGCTTTGATGATTAACAATAAGACTCTCCCTCTGCTGAAATTTGTGTTGACTCAGACTCTAATTTAAAATCTATCCATTATTTTGAGCATAGATCTGGCTGTCTAACTATAGAACATTATGTTAATAGCATCTAAATTATTCAATTAATTTGAAGATAATTCACTAAATGAAAGATATATTTACAAATTGAGAAATAAATAACACAATTTGATTTCTCGTTCCAGTTCTAATTCAGTCAAATACTAAATCTTTCATATTCCTTTCTTATTACACCTTGAGAAGATTTTGTTTCCTTTTTTGTTTAAATTCCTTCAGACTCAGGGTTCCTCTTCAGAAAAGCATTTAGGATAAGTATTTTCTCCTTTCACCTGTTTTCCTGTCCCTTCCTCCCAGATTCTCATTGTCATACTTTTATGTCTCTTTCTTTTACTGTAATCATCTTTTCCTTCTCTGCTGAAAGGAATGGTTAGGGGAATGGTTAAGTGAGAGAGGGCATGCTCTGATTGGGGTGAGCAATCCCCTCTTCAGGGTAGAGGAAGGAATCTAGGCCAAGGCAAGCGAGCCTGCTGAAAGCGGCCTTATCTAGGCCAAGGCAAGCGAGCCTGCTGAAGCCTGCTGAAAGCGGCCGTATAGCGGCCTTGAGCACTACAAAAGAAGGTATTCACGAAACTGGTAAACAAGTCTCGGAACTAGGTTCCATATATGAAAGTGGACCCCTCCTCGTCCTCGTGGACACCTCGTGGACAGCAACCTTGCACCAATCATGTATCTGCTTTATGCGCGTGGACAGAAGTGTCGGAGTGGGAGACGGACCCGGAGTAACGATGAGTCTCAATATGAGTATGGTCGTTCTCCCCTTTATTAGAGCTTACACAAAGTATATATATCGACAAGCAATACGCATGCGCTAGCAATAGTAAAATGATTGGTTACAGTTTCTGTCCACGCGCATAAAGCGGATATATGATTGGTGCAAGGTTGCTGTCCACGCTCCGTCGACATTTATGGAACCTAGTTCCGTCCAGACTTGTTTACCAGTTTTGTGAATACCTTCTTTTGTAGTGCTCAAGGTCGCTGCAAGGCTTGCTCGGCCGCTGCAAGGCTCGCTCGCCTTGGCCTACATTCCTTCCCTTACCCTGAGAACGGGATTGCTCATCCCAATCAGATCATGCCCTCTCTCGCTTAACCATTCCTCCACACAGAAGCTGTAGGCCAATCATGTAACTATTGCTGACACCTGCTTGTTGCTTGTCTATATATACTTGGTAAAAGTTAGAATAGAGGAGAACGATCATACTCATATTGAGACTCCATCGTTACTCCGGGCCCACCTCCCACTCCGGCGTCCTCCGACACTTCTCCTTACAGTAAGCAAATGTCATCACTTAGGAAAGCTGACCCTTTCTGTTAAGATGGAAATAAACTAAATTTGGTCTTTTCCTTGTGTTGAACAGCCGTTAGTCCAAAAAGAACCCCAAGGAGCTGTGAAAATACTTTTGTAGCAAGCTGCTTCAGAACACAAATAGGATGAGCAGAATCCTACCCCTAAAATAAGAAAATTGAACCAATACAACACGTAAAAATCATTGTCATGGTTACTTTGCTTGTGTGGTGTACATCCTTCTGAAATTTTTGGATATTTGTTGCTGGTTTTGTTTTTTGAGGATGTAAGCTTTTGATTATAGGGATTGCGTTTTTGTGTATGTTTTTGCAGTGTCAGACTCAGTGGAGACAAATCCTGATCTGAACCTCAGAATTCTTTATGTTAAAAATATGTGCTAAAATGCTGGGAATAACTGCCATTGACTCTCAGTAAGGACTCCTAACTCTGTTCAGTTGTCCACCTACATGAAGATATTTTGTGTGATACATTAGCATCAATTTACCACACAACTGGCTTCCCAGGACATACAGAATGTGAGGTCGAGTTGAAAGTGGAATAGCTATTTCATGGCAAAGAGTTCAGAGCATGGAGCTAAAGGCACCTACAATGAAGGGTGAGTGGCTAGCCCATCGGTAAGTTTGCATCAGTAAATTTCTGTACTTTAATCTCCTCATGGAGATAAGCCCTCTGAAGGTTCAGGAACTGTAAATTAAAGACATTTAATGGAAACTTTCACCACACAGGATATGAAGAGATAAAATAGCAATCAAAGTACTAGATAGATAAAGCAGTATGCACTCAGTCCCCAGGGTTTTCCTCATTGCACGTTCCCTCACTTAATGTTAGTGAGAGGAAATACTCCCAAAGAAATCGGCCTGAACAGTTAGCTTTTAATGAAACAGAAAATTCTCTCTTTGCTGTCAGTGCTAATCTTCATTGTTTGCTAATTTTACTCTTTATGTTAATTAAATGATTAGCATAACCATAGGATGTTGTCCACACATGGATACAGTCTAGGAGGAACACAAATGTCTTTTGGCTTGTTAAAGCTTCTCAGTTACTGTTAATCTCCAATAAATTTGATTTGCCCTGATTTTTGTCAAAGTTCACACATAAATTAATGTTCTTTACTTTTAGATACCACTACAGAGTGGGATTTAGTACTCTGGCTACATGTAGCAACTTTTGCATTTCTCTACTGCTGTCAGCTGTGTGTGTACATAAACATGAATATATACTACAACATTTAAGCATCTATTAATTTTATTATCCAAAGATCTGCTAGTCTCTGTGAAAAAGATTTATGTTTATTAGGTTTACTAGGATTATCTTGTATTCCAGACTATGTACTTCTGTGACCTTTGTTTTGCCTGCTACCTTAATATTTAAAAAAAATCTGTTTCGGTAACTCATAGAGACTTTTAACAACATATTAAGATCAATACGAATGAAGTATAAATGGAAAGGGGTGTATGTGCATATTTGTGTGAAATCACCAGAAGAAACAGCAGAAAAAAGTTGAAAGAATGGCCTGTGTCGATAATGGAGGATACCGTTACCATTCTATCAATCTGAGGATTGCATGTCTTTTATCAGTCCAGAAAAGCTTGCACTTTGATAAAACCAGCACAGATGACTTGTTAGGGCAAGACCCTGCTTTCCAACAATAGAAGGATGGCAACAGGATTGCGATGTAGTTCATATGTCATTCCCTTTTCTGAAAACAAGAAAGCAGAGTGTAGCAGGAGACCGCTCCTATTCAAAACCCAGTTCATTGTCACTGATCAAGAGGATGTCAGGATACATAGTAAGAACTTGGCAACAGGTATCCCTTGTCCTCTGCACATAGGTATCCTGGGCAGACTACCTAAACACACACTTATGTTGTGGTGCTGGTTGACGTGAGAGTGGGCGAAAGCAGCTTACTTAAAGATTTTGTAAATGAAAATCACCTTCCCTTTCCTAAGGCCTCATCCTGAGTTTGTTTCATTAATTTCCTTCATACTGAGCTCCGATAGGCATCTGAGGTCTTAAAAGTTGTTTATAAAGTCTGAACACAGAGGTGGAGGAAGGGCAGAGGGGAAATAGCATTAAGCCTCATCACTGCTCTACGGAGAGGTGTCCCTGGCCTTCCCTGGCCCCCATAGACATGCCACACACACATGCTGTTACACACACAGCCAGTCCCACCTTCTTCTCTGTTGCCACTCTCTGTGATGACCTTCCTCTTCAGAAGGGCCCATACCATACTTGAAGGTGATCACAGCTGATCCAGGGGGCTGACAGGGTAAGAGCTGCCATCAACCTGCTAGAGCAAAATGTTCTGCGTCTCCTTGCTTTGCCTGCTTCATCTTCAGAAGGCAACCGGCTGACCAGTCCATGTAGTGTGCTCAGGATGGATCATCCTCTGGAGGTGGCCAAAACTATACTGTGGTGACCTTCTGCCCTCTTAAAGGACAAAATTTAGGTTAACTTGAAACACTGTCTTTTATGAATGAAGAATGTTTTACCAAAGACTCCAAGTAAAGGCATAACTTGTTTGATCTGGCTTGACCACATAAAAAAGAATTATATTTTATTTTCTGAAATCCAGGAATGCTGTTCTGAATGGGGACTTCAGCCATTGTTCTACCTAATTTAGAGAAGGTTCTTGGGAGAAATGGAAACTGGTGCTTGTTGCTGCCAATGGCACTTTGAAGAAGCATTACACAGATTTTGTGTGATCACAGAAACCTTGATATAGCACCTACTGAAATTAAACTAAAGTTTTCCATTTATTTTAGTGTGAATTAGATTAGGACTCTAATAAAAGCTCCTAATGATATAACAAACAATAATCAAGAAGGGGTTTAGAAATGCTCTGTAAACTTTATCTTAGAACTTCCTTATTTTCTCCATTCACAAACTTTTAAAAGAAACCATGTAGGGTTTTGTTTTGGCAGGAAGGAGGAACAATGAAGGCCGTATGTAGCATTTGTACTGAAATTCTCAAAGAAAGGAGAGTGTATATGTTATCACAAAATGAGATTTATAAAATAAAGAAAGCTTACAGGGCTTATTTGTTTATTATTTATTTGTTATTTGAAAACCCTACTTAAAGTTATTTTAATGAAACTTTAAAAAATATGCAGCTCAAAAGGCCTTTGCTCTGGAAATTTTTAGTATACTGTAAATAGGAGTTTTCTGTGGAAAATGTCACTTCACCCATAACTATAATTAAGAGCTAATGAATAAGTACATTCTGGCAAAGATGAATCAAGATTGCAAGCCTGATATGGTCAAAGCAGTATAGAGAAGGATATCCATATCAAAAAGCATCAAAAGAATAATTCTCTTGTACATATGTAATCTATTCCTAACAGAAATCAAAGCTAAGGTCTTGGCATCAAAAAAGCAAATCTGAGAGGCTTATGTTTTCTTTCTAAGCTTGATTTGCAAAAGATGATGTACACATATTTTATTGACTCTGTGTCATTCTCTTGCTTGGATGAATACATATAGATTTTATGTTGACAAACTCATATATGATTGCTGGGAGAAAAATGGCAAGGAGAAGGAGTTTTCCACATTATCCCAATACCCTTCCATTATGCCCGTGGGCAATCTTGCACTTATCAGCTTCTTCACTTTCAGTATTACCAGTCTTCAGTCCTAGCATCATTCAACTACCTGAGTATGCCTCAACCCCAGTACAGAAATCATTCACACCATCCAGTCAAAACTATCCAGAGCCCTATGGCCTCTTATGGCCTTACTTCTGCTCAGAGTTTCCCCAAGCCTAGTCATTCTTTAGGATACAGAGGAAAGAAGAAATACAGTGGCAGTAGCAGTGGTCTGGAGTGACAGAGACAAGGAGTCAGAAGTCTTATGGAGACAGCTGGGGCACAAGCTGAAAAAGGTAAAATGAAATCTAAAAGGCTTTCCAGATCAAAAGGTCTGGTAAGCATTACCTTAAATCGTTCTTAAAACTGCAGTTTCTATAGACTGCAGAAGACCACTTCACAAACAATGCCTCCAAATGGAAGCATACCGCAAGTGGACTAAACCTGTGATAAGTTTTGGTAGCTTTTAGTGTACTGTATTAGATTTGTCATCAGTGTTCTGGAACTTATCTTGTCATGGTAGATCATCATTGTCCTGTAATAACTATTGTCATTGAAGATACTCAGACCTATAGCCTCATTTTAAGAAAAATTAGGGCTGACAGCAGTCTCCAAGGGATACTTAACTTCATAATCTACTGCTCCCTACTCTGTGTTCAAAACAAACCAAGCTCAAGAACTTTGCAGTAGTCCACATATGTTGTTGTTCACTTAGAAAACACTGCCATCCCCACTTGTCTTGTCCTGTGAACAAGTTAAAGATCTGAGCTTCCAGGGATTCCTGTAGCTTTTTATGGATGTAAAAAAAAATTCAGTCATAACAGTTCTGTAGCCATCTTTTCTTAATCACCTATGCAGATTGAATTTACTTCAGTGGATTTCTCCATGTGAACTGGGAAGCAACATTTGGCCTTTGGTGTGACTTGTATAAATCACAGCTCATTAATTCTTGATTTGACAGTGAACTTAAATATGTTTAAAGAAAAACAAAATACAAGGGTATTAGCACACTCTACCGTAACTAACACAGTCACAGTTCTTTAGAAGAGGACATTCATATGCATAACAAAGCAGTTTAACAGTGCAAAAATCTGAGACAGATTAATGAAGAGATTAACTATAGTATCCTGTGAAACTGTACTTGTTAGAACAGTCTTTGTCAAGCAGAAACAGTCATTCTAATGGAAATTCCTGATTTGAACAATTATTCTACCTCAGACTGAATTTAATTTAAAACTCTAATTCGGGTAAAAGTTAATTAAATCTATAATTCCTTTGGCATCAGTTTTGCCTTGTTTGAAAAGAATTCAGGAACACAATTATCCCTTTGGCACAGATGACAGAAAAGTGTGTCTAAATAATGGTGAGGAACATCAGGGAAGTTTGTATCTTCCCCATACGAATCAGGGAAGGTAAATCTAGATGGCATTCTGGATGAAACCCGTGGACTAAAAGGAAAAGCTTGTGCTCTTCCCAGTTGAGAGTTACTAAAGCCGAATTTTATTGCAACAAACCCAATGAGATATGAAGAATTTGTGTAAGAAATTTGCTTTTTTTTTCATCGTTTTTTCTTTCTTTCATTTGGTACATACTTCTACAAGACTCCTACTTGGCTTCAACATGTTAAAAGTAATAATTGAATAATTTGAGCATAATTCATTATTTTCTATCGTCTCTTCCAAAATTTAAAGGCAGAACCTTAATTCAACTTATGATGACTTAACAGTAAAGTGTAAAGCGTTTCATTATTTTCCTTTTTTTTCCCTTGAATTCTTACATCATTATGCCCTTCTTTCTTTCTTTTCCTTATTCCATTCTCTCAACTACATTGTAAGTTTATGAAATACCAAAACTGAAATTTTGGTTTATATAGATTTCTAATGTTGAGAGTTATGTTTCTAAATCAAAAAAAAAAAAAAAAAAGCCCTTCCAGTTAAAGAACTAAACTGAAAGAAGAGTGCTAATAAGCTATGTCCTGGTAGCCAAAATGCGCATCCAGCAACTAACTGGATTGTCTGGAATGGTTATTATGTCCACAAGCAGAAATCATGCTTTCTTTCCACTCCTCCATGTAGGGACTGATTAAGCCCTTCCAATAGATGGCAGTCCACAATTACACTTTAGGATCCACTCTGTCTTTTGGAGAGCAAAGCAAGATGATGGATTCCACATAAAGCTGTAGTTCACCATATAAGTAAGTATGCCCACTGCTGCGCACATCAGGATAACTCTCATGATACATGGAGGTAACACAATGGAAATCACAGTTTAGAAATCCAATTTATCTTGCTGTGAATAGAATTGCATCCACTACAGACAGCAATTAGTTTTGTTCCATAACACTGTCACAGAAATGTGACACTGAAAAACTATTCACAAACTACTAAGCATTCACATGGCTTGAGTTCATAGAGTTTAAAGAAATGTTAATTCCTGTTATGTGAAGGAGTACAAAGGATTTTTTACTGAGTGCAGCCAAAAGGTCAGAACACAACTGCTGAGGTAATGAAGCAAAAGCTTCCTTCAGCTTGAGCTGTTTATACAGTTTATGAAAGGCATAATATTCTGTGGATACCTCTTTCTTACAGCAATGGGTTTCTGTCACAGCTGAATTGTGAATTGCTCTGTTTTAAGCCTATACCATCATACCAGTACCTATAGCTCAAATATTGATTAACAAGTGATGCCTGGCGTTAAAGTGCTTGTACACTGTGATTTTTCCCAATGCTTTTGCAAATGTCATATAGTAAGTTCATTTATAAAGTAAATATATATAACCAGTTCTGTAGCAGCTTTAGCATGTTAATGTTTAGGCGGATATTTCCTGCCCATATTTAAGACTGATGGATTTATGTATCAGGTCTTATAAGCCAACTACCTAAGATAGAAGGGGATGGGGCTTAATACTGTAGGAAGTGTCTCATGCTCTCATATTCTTTGTGTATATGCACTATCCTTCTAGTAGAAATTAACTTCTTTTATAAATAACTCTTATAAATTTTTCATCACTTCAAGCCCACTTTTATTCCTCAAGACAGCCAGAAATGTGCCACAGCCACCCTAGAGTTCAGCAGACCTCAATGGTGGGAAATATAGGCACTTATGTCTTCTCCTCTTAACTGTCTTAAATTCTTTGTTTTCTCTGGGAAATGCATTACGAGAGGATGGTTTTAGTCAGGGTTCCTCTAGTCTTTTACCATATAATTGCATCACTTCTGAGAATGTGTATATATATATATATATATATATATTTAAATTGAGGCATCTCAATTAGAATCAGAAGTCTGATTTGTTTTGCATGAGAATTTCTCTACACAGAGAAATTGTCTGAATCAATGCTTCAGAATCCTTCACCCTATAATTTTCTGCCCTTGGGGGAAAATGCAGCCTTCACCTGAATGATGGAAGGAAGGTTCTGTGTAGTTTTCTGTATCTATGCCACATGACTCAGAAGTGGGCACTTAACCAGCCAGTGCTAATGCAGGAACCAAGTTCCCTTTACTCCTCCCCACTTCCTTTGGATTTGATCCTGGCAAGGGTCCCTGCTGCGCAAAGTCACCCTTTTCTAAAATAGAAGGCATTTTAACACTGGGGACAGTTCTTGCACAAAGAACCGCACCAAAATATTTAATCCAGGTCAATTTCTTTGCAAAGAAAAAGATGATTGCAAGTTGTTTTAATGTGGTTTAATGAATTGCTACTTGTAAGTTGAATCTGCACAGAACTTTTGCTTAAAGCATTTTAAAAGGCTGAAATGAGCAAGTTTATACTGATTCTAATACTTAGCTCCTATATGTCTTTTTATAGTCATAAATCTTAAAGGAATGGTATGTGTTCCTCATTTTACAAGTAGAGGAACTCAGTAGAAAAATAGAGGAAGGATAAGGGAAGCAGACCAGATCAGAATTATCTGTGTGTCCTAAGTTCATGTTCTCACTGGTTTAAGATGAGGTGCTTACCATGTGCTGAGACAGTATGCTTCATTTGCTAAGAGCTTATGACCTTTTTCTCCTAAGTTCCAAGTGCAGACTCTAAAAGTAAGATGATTTATAAATATCTAGAAAAAAAACAGGTTTTCAAAAACCTCATCCTAGAAACATTGAATACCATTCACTTCATCTCTCTAAGCTGTCTGAAAGTCACCTGGAAAAAGAAAATCACCTGCAGTCAATAGCAGGATATAGTCACTTTAGAAAGGTTCTTTACCTATCTGTTATGGGTATCTAAAAGAGGAAGCATTGCTGATGCCTTAGAACTAATTTTTGGATGGCTAAAAATTTATCCTGTTCATTCAGAATTGTCACACATGCCTAGCATTTGATTATATGCCAGAGTCTTCTGTGCGATGCATTGTTCCAGAGGTTCAAGGTAGCTGCAGACCCGATTTAGCCACTTTGGAAAGACAGGCACTTTCTTGCCTCAGTAGTGATACAAAGTAGGATGAGCTTGCTGCAAAATCTAGTCCAGTATCTTGCCCAAACAAGCAAAAAGCACTCATAATTCAACATAAAGTCAACTGCTAAGGGCAAGGCACTGGAGGAAGCTCTGGCATGGATGCAGCGCAGGAGCTTGAGTGGTATTATTTTTCTCCAGTTTATTGGTTTAGATGACATGCAGGTAGAAAATCTGAGGGTGCCTAATGTCTATATGGACTAAAGCTTTAATTGGATAGTGGAGTGAACTAATGGTCAGATATTTGCTAGTTTGGCTACAGTTCACAATGTCAAGCTCATCACTAGCCTGTTGCCAAAGTAAAAAAAAAAAAAAAAAAAAGCCAAGACCAGCAGGCAGGATTTCAAGACTATGTCTGTAGAAAAAACATTTCCTATCCATATACCACAGACTGTCTACCAAGAAATCAATGGAGTTAAATAACTTGTGTCAATAACTTTAGACACAGATTACATCTTATAGGTTTGGATTTTGATTATTATATTGATTTTATGCTGATTTAAGTCTTTTGACTTCAAAGAAGCTACTTGATTTAAATCTATATCAGAACAGAATAGGACCTACTCGTTTTCATTAAGCATCTTTTGACTATATGATTTCCAGTATTAAATAAGAATGGTCAGAGGACTCCACCATGAATTCTAAGAGTTCTTAATTCCATTTTAAGTACATGCCACATAATTATATTGCTAAGACCAAATTCATTCCACAGACTGTCTATATTGGTCCTAATTGCAAGTAAAAAGACATCAAAAGGGAAGAAAGCTCAAAAAAGATGTAAATCTTGAAAGTGAGAAAACAACTGATTTAGGCAACTCAGTATAGAAAAAGAAGAGAAAAAGTAAGTAAATCTGGTCAGAAAATCCAACCGTTCCTCTCAGGTCCTAAGAGAGATGACAGTGTGTGAGTGTGTGTGTGTGTGTGTGTGTGTGTGTGTGTGCATGTACATATAGATGGACACGCAGCAATAAAGATGTATGTGCATATTTATATACAGATGTATATATTTATGTTTAAGTTCGGTAAGAGGATTAGTGGATCTTGGTAGGAGACAAAATGTGTCAGAGCTCAATTCCTTAAGTCTTTGCTCAGTCTGAATACAGCAGAAATGAATCCCAGTCAGTTTACCATTTGGTAATGGTATTGCTGCTTCTCTTGAGGGAAAACGTCATTTTGCCCTGAGGGACTGAGAGTGAGAAATAGCACTTAAAATTCTTCCAAGTGTTAGTCAAGAATTTTTTGGTAAAACTCTTTTAAAAATAAATCCCAGTTCTGTGATTTCAAAGTATTTTACACATTTTTTTTAGGTTCAGAGACCATTTCTTGTGTCATAAGCAGGTTTTTCACAGAAACCCATCAGGCTTGAAGGATATACAATTATTTGACAGCTCTGCCATGCACAATTAACAGGAGCTGGACTCTCCTGGGTGACTCCTCACACTGCCCAGCTCCTGAGTGATGAGAAGGCTCTCTGTTGTAATCAGCAGCTGTCTTGTTTTTCAGAGATCAGATTTCACAACTTTTATTTTCTTCAGTATTCCCAGTTCTTGGGAAATTTTGGAAAATGTGCTTTGTTCCTAACTGGAATGAAGCCAAATCTAAAATCGTAGAAGACTCCAGTGATCTGGTACAGTTAGTCTTTCTCTGTCAACTCTGGTTGTTCAAATATTGCCTCTGCTGCTGTTCCCCCTCCATTCACCAAGCCCTGCTTTCAAGGCCAAAATGTTTTTTTCCATCCTTCTCTTTAAGAAACTTATTTTCCTTTCCAGATTACACCTATCCATTTCTCTGTCTCTCACATAACACATGTTTAGACTTGCTGCTTTCTTTGAAAGATGAGCCTTGGGTCAGGACACAAAGGCCTCATGAGGGCAATTAGTAACAGTCTGTAAAACTCCCATTCAAAATCTCTTCACAATTCACTCCATCTGGCTGTGTCTGCTTTTGGTCAGCTGGCTTGCTAAAAAAGCCTGAAATGTTTTGTCTTTCAGAAGAAATCATGATTTATAGCTTTGTCCTTAAGGAGGAAACAGAGAGAAAAAGGAGTAAGTGTAAGAGTCAGAGAAAATGATTTTAGATATCTTCATACCAGCAGTACTATTCTATGTAACCTCCATTTTGCAATTCATTACCTTAGGTACATGAATTCACTGATGTTTACAATACTAAAAATAAGCTAGCACCAGTTTTGGTGTGCACCGACAGAATTTTAGAGCTGTGGAGAGGGAATATCCTTTGCAGTGAGGGATGGCTGAAAGATACGTCTCAGGTGTGGACTGAGCTGCACAGACTTGTTTCGATATGATCTGGGCAAACCCTGGAAGGACTGATGGCTCCACATTAAATTCCTGTCAGTGCTGCTGTGCAGCTGTGTTATATTGTAGGTTCTTCATTATGTTTTTGTGTTTTGGAAGATAAAATTACTCATCAGATAACTAACCCCATGTATAACCTGCAATTGTATTCTCATCTTGGAAATAGTGACTATTGTTTGTGTGCAAAGGAAGTTTAGTAATCAAAAAAGTGTCAGTGCCATCTGTGATAACAGGAATGGCATAGCTGAAGTCTTACCACTCAAGACCTTCTGCTTTTGATATCTTGTGTGGTTGTGGGAGGACATAATATAGCCATTGATGGCAGTTCTCTCTATGCTTAGCACATAAAAGCTCAAGCAGTTTCTAATACAGCTTTCTAATACAGATGACCATTCATCAGGATTCTTTAAAGATAATAATGATCAGGACCTCAAAGGATATCCATAGGTCAATGGGGAGAGAGAGTGAAACTCCGGGATGTGAAATTTTGATCGATCTTTCTAGGATCTAGGAGGCAAGATGCCGAGTAAAGCCAGATAAAGTAATGACTTCACAGAAAAACAATAATGTTCTGGAAATTGACAGAAAAAAAAATATATTTTATATATATATTTATATATATTTTGTGGATCACATGCAAATCATTCCATAAATGTGATTCTTGGAAATATAGTCACGTCTTTAGGCTTTTAAACTATGTCTCTATTGCTAAAAAAGGATAAGGAATGAGCTTGACTACTGGATTGTGATTATGCATCGTGCCCAATTTTTAGCACATTACTGGCATGATAACGACCTGGACAATTAGCACTTTCTGAGAGATGGTTGGACATGGTTAGGGGAATTTTATGCAGTGGGGACCATTCCCAAAATCAATACGTGTGAGCCTGAATGAGGTTATGCTCCCCCTACCCCAGTACAGTTCTCCAAAACTGTTCCAGAAGGATCTCAAACACTTCCAATATTCTCTTAATCCACAATTTAGTGGAGTAAAAATGCATACCACACACCAAAACCAAGAACCATTAGTTTCACACTGTTAAAACACCACTATGAGGCGCTGCAACAAAACCCTTAAATTAGTTCAAACCCTTTAAGGTCAAGAAACCAGCAGGAAGGAGAGCCATGATTCAGGAGCAGGGCTTCTAGAGTGGACCTGGGGGCAGTGCAGTGGGAATGTGGCTTGTCTGGGCCACATGGCCTCTCTTTTTAGCAGTCTGAGTGTAGCCTTAGAGGCTTTACATATTTCTGTGTTAAACTGAAATTCTCAAGTGTTTGGTAGATTCCTTTCTTATATTCTCTCTTTCCCTCCAGCACCTGGGTGACTTCACTTACTCACACACATTCAAAATACTTCATCTGGTCACTTAAAGAAAGACCAACCTCTCTATTCCTCACCATTACTGCCATCTAATCCTCTGTCAGTCTTGTTGTCAATCTAAAATGAAGCTATTGATTTTTTCCTCTGAAAACCATTTTAGTCATTTGATAGCAATACTATCACGTCCTCCATGTGATCCATCTGCTCTAGAAATTTACTTTGATTTCCTTTCTCACCTTAGAAGTCTGGTTCATACAGGAGAAAGAACTCTCCTCTGTAACATATTAAAATCTAACCTTTTTCTACCCCCAAAATTAACATACTCAATAGGCAACCTAGGCGAGACTTGGAGTGGGAGCTCTGGGCAAGACACTTTCGGGCATGAGAAATGACACTATACATCTGTGTTTTGGTAACTGAATTGAATCTTATAAATGAAATTTGGCTTGTAGAAAGACATCTATCTTTGGGTGCCTACAGGTAAGTATTCACACAAAGTAAGTGCCTGCGTTCCCCTTACAGTCAACAGTGATTCAGTCAATACAGTTGATGAAGTCTAAGGAGCTGTTCAGCTGATCAAGCATCAGTGCCTATTTTAGGGTCAGGTGGATCACCTCCAGGCTACACTGACTGTACTGTCTAGATCTTAACACTCTGGATGAAGAACTTAGATTCTTATTTTACATATGGATACCTACAGCTAAGTGTCTTGATCTGAGTGCTGAATCCCACCTTAAATATTTATTTATTTATTGTTTCTTTGGAGTAACCAGCTTCTCTTAATGCCAAGTAGAATATACTTTCATGATTTCTATATGGAGAGATAGGAATTTACCTTTACCAGATCTGCTCTGAGTATGATGAAACTTCAAAATGTTATGTGTGGTGCTACACCTAACACATAATCACCAGTATAAGAAATGTGATTTGGCCAAGAAACCCAGGGAGCTAATTAAGGATCAGACTCTATAGACATCAGAGGTGAGAGACAAGAGAGCTGGGAGGAGGGGCAGGAGTGGGGCTGGAGAGCGGACGGAGATCCCTGAGCAGCAGCTCTTGGCACTGCTGCAGCCCATGTGCTGCAGACAGGCAGTGTTGGAGTGGGCAGGATCGCTGCTGCGGCTCATCCTCTGGCTCAGCTCCCTGGTGAGCACCAGCAGCCGAGGGCTGGGATCCTTGAAGCAGCGGTTGTCTCTGTTGGTTCTGCTGCATCCAAACAACCAGTCCCAGTTCCCTACAGTTTCCTGAAGAAAAGAAACTGCTTGACCAGCCATCCGGTGTGTCAGGCTGCTGCCTAGTTCTCCTGTGTCTGAAGTTGCTCTGGAGAATCTCATAATCCATTTGAACCATCATAAAAATCTAATGGAAAAGTGTTGCATTTCACAGGATTTCTTAAATTATCAGCAGAGTACAAATTTATTTCAACCTGGACAGAGAAGTTGATTACACTATTTTATTTTTATTATTGCTTTTTAATTTCAGTTGTCACACACCTATTTACATAGTTTTCAAAAGACTCTTTAGATGGAAGCAGCTTTAAAAAATACATTTCACTAGCAAGGGATATGAGAACTAAGGAGATATTTTTGTATTCTTGTTTTTCCCACCTACATATTCCTTATTCTTGGCAAATACAGTGTTGACTTTTTAATGATAGTATCCTTATTATCACTTTCATTTTTCTATGTAGGCAGTGCTTTGTATACCCGTGCCATGAGTCCTAGCAGTTCCTTCTCTGTTTCTGGAGAAAAGACATTATGATATCACAAATCCTAGCACTCTCCTCTCTTGATTGTCTTTAGTCTTTGCAGAGACAACATAATAGCAATCTTCCTCAACTGCACTTTTCTTTCTGGGATGAGAGGTCTAACCATACACCAGTTGGATTGGTGGCTTATCCTAGACTTGGCCTTTCAGCTCAGAATGTCATTGCCGGTGCTTTAAGATAGAAAAAAATGTCTTTTCATGTGGAAAAATGTTTCCTGACTACTATACCCTCATTTGCCTATAGGTATGTATGGGTGGTGCTAGGGAACTAAGATGCATTACTATGCCTATAAAAAGAACAATCATAGCAGTGCAGGCAGCCTTGACTACCAATATGTCTTAGTAACCTTTTATTTTATAGGAGTGTTGTTACTGCCACAATAGGTTAGGGTATGTCACCACTTCTATTATATTTGAAACCACATTTTTCTGAGTTTTATAACTTTCCTACTGTGATAAACACTGAGCTGAATCTTTATATATGACTTGTCAGATAAAATAGATGACATAGTGGCTAGAACTTGGGTGGTATATTACAACAAAATGGCAAAAAAGAAGACAAGAACAAGTGGAATTCTCTAACTTTTGATAGTACAACAGGTAAAAATTTGAAAATGGAGCATAAACTATACACTGAAATTGTGGTATCTATTTTTGATACACAGAGGACAATCCCCCACTTATCTGAGTGCAGTAGACCTAACATCCGTGAGCTCTCTAGAGCTAGGATGTTATATGTTTACCACCTCTGGAGACTAAACATGGAAGCTACTTTCTACTGAGGAAAGAGCTGGCAGGACAACACTTTCAGAATTTGTGTGAGAGTTTCTGGGGCCCATCTGGCAACACTGACATGAAGCTTCAGGGAACACTATCAGGCAGACTGTCAAAGAAATACGAAAATTGATGAAATAATCTGAATACACTCCCAAGATGTTCATGGCATTCCTTCTTCCCACAGGTATCTTTCTGCAGAGTTTTCTGTGCTCTGCATGAACTGATGCAATAAGTCAAGATTACAAATATATAGTCTTCTTCAGCAAAGAGGACAAAGTAAGCACTTCCGGCTAAGGTGTTCATCTTAATTCACAAACCCAACTAATAACTGAAGAGAAAATAAATGACAGTTAAACAGGGTTATCAGTTTGCAGCAGCCTATCTGGATAGCAACATCGTGTCATCAAGCTAGCTATCCATGTCGGGCCATTAAGAAGGCCAGGATAGCAATTACAGGCTGATAGATAGATGCTTTCTCCTGCCAGAAACTCCTTCCACCGTCGTGTCACTATATCACACAGGCCCCTATGCCAATTCCCAGCTGAGTGGAGGAGGACTCAGCTTGGCCTCTATGTGCTTGTGTAAAACAAAACATGAGCAAGGGTGTGCTCTATCTGCACTCTGAATGTTGGGATCTCTGAATACATCCAGAACAGTGAATGCTTCCCATGATTAAAAGAAAATGAATAAAAAATTGTTGGCTGCTCACAAGGTCTGCACAATGTAAAGTTACATTTCCTTTCTTTCTTCTTTTTCCCAAGATTTGGGGTTATTTTAATTAAAGTTGGACAGATAACAGCAAAATATAGTAAATATGTGTACCATTCTTTAAACTGCAACAGTGTGCAAAACTCAGCAACAAGATTATAAAGGAACAAACTTTGCAAGGGGATATGGGGAGAGATTTTCCCAACTGGGATAAAAATCCTCACATTATATCAGAAGAAATGATTTCCTGAGATTCACAGGCATTATCATGTAACAATAAACAGCAAATATTAATAATAGTCTTTTAAAATGAATTCAGTTTGTCTATAATCATCCTGAATATTTAACTGAGTATTTGAATTTATTCCTGCAAATCAACTTTACATTTACAAAGTGCACACTGTTTTTAGAACATGAGTATTTATACCAGAAATATTTTCATACTTATGCAAGGAGAGAAAAGAGAAAAGCAATGTTACTTTGGACAATTACAACTAAGTAGCGTAGATCATGTTTTACATTCAAGAACCTGGGAGTCTTTCCTAGCTCTTGAAATCTCATGCTGTCTAGCCCTGAGTCCATGCTGGGATGTACACTATTCTCTCTCTTTATCTTGGTTTCAAAGGGAAAGGTACTTGTCAGGTGAAAATTAAAATAAGCTCCAGTCACCAGGGCACCAGGACTACATGGTGTGCCAGATGATGTACTGTGCTAGTTGATATAGACACATTTTTCTGTGAACTATTTAAGCAATCATGGTGAACTCGTTACAAGAAACCCATAGACATATAAGCTATCACAATTAAATCATTGTCAATAATGAATAAGATTTAGGAAATGTAATCTGCTTATATTTTTTCTACAAGAAAAACAGACTAAATTAATTTTATATATTAATGGATGCAATTTTTTCTCTAATTTAATGGAAAATATTCATGGAAAATAAATTGTGAATTAAAAAAGTGCATTTTCATTGTAAAACCAATCATAAAAGTAAAAATAATCAAATCAAAGAAAATAAATATGCCACGTGGATTGGCACCAAAGTTGCTTGTTTTTTAATGTTTTCAGAAAACTATTCACAAATTATCACATACCAAAATATTTCAGAGAAATTAGGTAATAGTTAAAAATAAATTTATATTTTACATAATTTGCAAACTGCTACAGACAATGCATGAACTGAAAGAGATGCAAACTTTAGTCAATATGACCATTGGAAACTAAGCACCCAGGTCTAGCAGTCATCTGAATTTGGAGTTTTCTTTGTGTCAGAAATTTAATCTGTCTGTGTAGGAAGAACACAGTGTAATAATAACATCAAACAAAAACCCTGATGTATTCGAAACATGATTTTGTATAACACACTAATGAGAAATGATAGTTAATAAAAATCTAATCATTAAGGAAACAACTCAGAGGAGATAAAAGAACAGATAAAGCATCTGAGTAAATCAGTAAGGTATGTTTATAAAATCAGTATAATTATATTTGTTCCTTTGGTTTAATTGCAAGGTAGCATGTCAGTATACACCATTTTTATTGAGTTGGAAGGAATGCTTTTTCTCAACATACTGCACAAAAAAATAAGTTGTTCTTGAATTTCTGTGTGTTTGTTGCTAGGAAAACATACCCCTGAGGTTATTACTGTGATTTACAGCAAACAAATATGATCATACTATTTCTTGAAAAGTTATATTGTGTCTGTTTATAAAAGAAATAAAGAATGCTCTGCATTTTTGTTGTGGAGATGAATAGAAATTGATGACCATAATAGAATCCCTTTAAAAGCTAGACTGATCACAATAAAAAAGGTACAAAATGATTATATATACTTGCTAAATGAGATGACAGTGTGCTAAAATATTAAAACTGTTTTACTGTTCCTCATTTCCTCAACCCCTTCCACTATTAGTTTAGTATCAAAGATGGTGGTATTCTGTACTCTTACTGACTCATTTTTCATTTCCAGACTAATGGTATATTTGTTCTGAATCTATTAAAGAGTCTTTAATTCAGAAAACACTGATTTTATTGCAGTGTTATTGGTAGTTCTTGTAAGTGAAGCCTGAAACTATATCAGAATAGTGGAGCCCCTGGATCTTTCAGAATTTTTTTTCTGAACACCAAACACTACAAAAAGCAGCAGAAGAATATTTTCAAAAAGAAAAGAGACAAGCAAATGTATTCTCTTTGATTAGAAGAACAGTGTGTATTTAGAAATATTGATATTAAATCCAAGCAATGAAAGGTCTAAAGTAATGTTATATCACTCTTCCATTCCTCATGAGCCATACTGTAGTGTCATATACTAGACACAAAAGCAATGTATGAATTAAAAAACACTAGATAAAATGGATGGGTACATTCGATAAAATATTGGCCTAAATTTCACAAATTATTTTCCCTAAACTTTAATTTGGCAAAAAAATGGAAGGCCCAACATTTTTTTCTACATTGTGTTTTGCCTTGAAGTTTCATTGCTGTGCATGAATGCTTGAACACTTGAAATGTTTAGATTGAAATGGTGGGATGAGTTTTCATCATCATAGCTGACTGGGAAGTGAGAATAGATTGAAGAGAAGCATTGTGCCTCTAGTGACTCCAATGCTTGCACAGATGCAGCAATCTGTTGTCAGTACTCACGAAGCACGTCGGACTCCACATTGTGGAGGAAAGAAGAGAAATCACCACACAGTGTTATATATAGATCAGAAGAAGACACAAAGGATAAGGGAGGAGCTTGGATCATACAAACTTTTATTTTATCTTCAGAAAACTGATCCCAAGATCTTAATTCTTTGTCCCACTCTAGGTATTTACTAGATTATTCATCTTGGTATGTGCATAGCATACATTGCAATCATTAATTTGCCAGGGCTTGTACTAATTCTCCTGCATCCACAGGCTCTACTCACTTGGAGAACTCAACACGTTCCTCATGTGCCCAATAAAAGCAAGTCATCGCCCGTATGCCAGGAGACCACTACGGATGACACCAGTTGTGTGATTCATCATTATCGGGATCCTCTAACCTCGCCAGCACCAACATTAGGCTCTTCTAATCCATTTATTTAATAAAAAAAAAGCAGTTAGTGGAAAACTGTTAAGCGTCAAACATTTTCATATCAGCTACACACAAAGACATGTATACAGTTTAAACTGGTGTTGATGTCTTCTACCCCCAGCACCAATAGAAAGCCAAATCCTGAAGGTGTTCAAAGGCCTCAGCCTCTGTTAATGGCAATTATTTTCCTTTACCTGAGATGACTTTTTAATGAACTGCCTTCTATTGAAATCTTGTTTTTCAAGTTTCTTGTTTTCCTGAAGTTCTGATTTTAGCTGTAAGAACTAGATCTGTAAAATATTGATGTCAACAAGTATTTTATTAAGTATAAATATAAAACCTTTCATAATCTATAGACTACAGAAACACAATGTTAATGTAATTGCTTGATCAGAGCCTTGAGTCTTGTTGATGTTATTCCCATTTGTGAGGCTTCTGTTCAATAAAACTTTGGGTTTGTTTCATAGTGTGTAGCTCCCTAGCATACCAGTAGACAGGAGACAGACCCAGTTGTTGGGGAAATTTCTGATCAGTCATTTTGGCTGATCACAAACACTTTTATTCACCTGTAGGTGTAGGTGGAATCTCTGTGGAGATTTTTGGAGGTTAGTAGGAAGTCTACCATGCTTACCTCCTTCTCTTAGGGCTGACAGAGAGACTTGTAACCTTGCTTACGTTCTGCACAAAAGCATGGTACTACCAGTGAATAAGGAACTCTTTCTAGTCCTAGGAAATAGTATGGCTGGATAATTCTTGAAGAAAGTTTGTTTCATTTATGTCACAAGTGTTTTTGAAGTAAAGTTTCAGGGAATGTGTGCTTACATTGGGAAAACTAGTAGCTTTGGAAAATGAAAATTCATTTTACTCCAGGATGTTAACACTGTAGTGAAATAATGGACATTTACTGTGCTTCTATCTGAAGGAAAATTTCATGCAAAGATATTTTTTAATGATTCATATCAGAAAGCCCAAATTATTTTTTCAGCATGTATAGTCCAAGCAAGGCTTCAAGTGCTTAATACATAATCAAAACCTGCATAGAAGATGAAAACTTGGAAGTACAACTGATTCTTCATAAAATGTTTTATTAATTGAAATGCTAACCAAATTGTCAGACTGTATGAATATCTGTGTTAAGGCCAGAACAGCTGCTTAAGATGCTGCATGGGTGATTAAGGGCTTGCTTTCTGTGTTTCACCACATCAAGGTCAAAGCCCTTTTCCTCACCCTCAAGGCCTGTCACAACTGTTTTAGGATTTTCTTCCTTTTATTATTTTTTTATTACTAACAGACACCCACTGGTTTGCCTGTCTTTCTCCTCACAATTTAGCTACACATACCTTTGGGGTATCATCTGCTATGTCCTTTTGCACTGTCAGCAGTAACCCTAGTAAGACTACCCTTGCCTTGTAAAGCTGCTCTGACAGCTGCCAGCAGGACCAGTGCTCAAAAGGTGGGGAAGAAAGGGATTAGCAGTATATGTTTGACTTCTAGTTTTGTGATATAATACATGAATGCATTCTTGTATTAACAGTTGTCCTTTTATGTTGTAAATACTTCGGGCCTTCTGGGTTTTGGAGTAACACAGGCATTTAACTTCACACAAAAACCTCCCAACATTAAAAAAAAAAACTCTTAAGGTTGAAAAGTCAAGAATTAGAAAGGTATAAAATTCCTCAGTTAGCTTAATTTGCTCTGTTGATTATACACATCATGATGTAGCCTTTTACATAATCACACACTTTTTGCATAAAGTTGCACTCCTTTGTATAATATGCAAGATGACTGGAGATCTGAGGATGAATCAGGATTATGTAGTTATTCTCTAAAATATCCTTTTTTTTTTTTTATCTTTTTCAAAAGTTGGAAGACATGTATGAAACAAAGCAAGAGTTTCAGAAAGAAAAGCCAGAGAAGGGCAGATGAATACTGTCTTGCAGTTCTGGATGTTTTCCCTCCTGCAGCTACGGGGTTCCTCTGTGATATGGAGCAAGGGACTTAAGGATCAGGTTAGAGAGTCTGTTATTATTCTTTGTTTTCTAGGTATCTGACCTGAGATTATGCTCGATTTGCATGCAATTAGTGTTCATACAACTTCCTGCTACATCAGAGTTTTAGTTACCCAGTGACTCTTATTCCCTGTGTCACCTCTCCTAGTCATCTCTTTTTGGTCCCACTTTCAGTTCCCAGTCCCTGTCTCCTTAAAAACCCTATTCCCTCTTCCAGCCTCCTGCTCCTCCTGTCTCCAGGGTTCCCATTCCAGACTCGGTTTCTATTTCCTTCCCTCCTCTAATTCCATTCTTTCCAGTTCTCTCTACTCCTTTACCACCAGCCTGGCCTTTCATTTCTTCTTTCTGCACTCGGCCTGATGGCTTCATTTTCCACACTGTCTGGGCACCTGGAAAGAATTGTATATAGAACAGCAGATCTTCAGTTTTAGGACCTTGTTTTAACCCGGATTTCCCAGCAAGCACTCCTCTTAACATTACGAACAAATACACATATTTTGGGCTCTGGGGGTAAAACTTGGAATACTGAAAATGACAAATGAAACTTGTTTAATATACTAATTTGGCTACAACTATCCTTCCAGAGGGGTCTTGCCCTAATGACCACCCACCAGAAACAGAATGAAAAAAGAAGCCACTTGTGCATGGGCTCATTTTGCTTTTTTTTGGGTAGGATGATCTGGATAGACAATCAGAGAGAAAAGAAGACTTGTCTGGCTACCTTAGGAGCCATTCTAGTAAAAATATCAAAGACCTATTAAAGATCTGTACTTATTAAATACTGCTCTCTCTGCAAGAAAATATTATCATTCATGGCATTCAGCAGACTGTAATGTATTATAATACAATCTATAATTATATATGTATTTTAATATATATAAATATATATAAAAATTCCTTATTTTTTACAACACCCAAGAGGCGTACACCCTAAAGGGTGTAAAAACTTTTGTCTGAATCAACAAAAAGATGTTATTTTGACATTAAATATACATTTATGTATTATACAGGATATCAGGCTATGACCTGATTTCGCCCCATCACTTTTCTGAATGTATCTTCCTCTGTGTAAGAACATGTAATGACCCCAAAATTACATTTACTCAGCTTCATAGACTGCACTTGTGCATAACTCATTTCTCCTCTGGGTATAGAAGAGCAACAATGAATTCACAGTGATTTCCAACAAGTCAGCAATTTTGCAAACTCCTGCTGTAATGAATAGTTTAGATAAGAGCTGAGTAGAAAGCTGAATTAGTGTGTCCAGCCACTGCCCTATCTGAGAACAATTTATTTCTTTAAAATAAGTAAGGAGTAGGATGCATCTAGTCCTTCTAATCACAAGCACCAGATGGCTGTCTCAGGGAAAACTGCTCAGTTCACATACTTTAAACCAAATAAGAGTCAAAGGGGCTTATTGATTTATTAACAACATGTAATTAATCAGCAACCAGTGAACTATGTAAGCAGGATCAATATTAGCAATACAACAGATAAACCACAATGTAAGAGGTAAAACACAATACTAGACACTTTAAAATCTTAATATACAGCTAAAATTTTCTAAATACCCCTCTATAACTAATCCCCAAATGTCTTAATCCTCTCCCAATGCACATTCGCAGTTACATGCACCCCCCCCTCACCCCTCAATGTGGGTAACACACACATCCCTTCCCCGGGTGTGCAGGTTCCCACACTTGCACACTGCTCCAGGGACAGATGCAGGTGCTCCAGATCTACATGTACCCGCACCACTCCCTGCAGTCCACATGCTAGTGAGAGCACATCCCATGAGCCACATGTGCACCCTGAGGTGTGGATCTGCACATGCGTACCCTGAGGTAGCTGAAATGAATAAATCAAAGCACTGTTATTTTACAGAACACTTAAATTATATATTAAGAGACTGGTTGCCCTTTATCTGCAAAATGAAGCAATTTAAAGACTAATGCTGACAGAATGAATAGACTCTATTATTTTAATGATGATGACTGCTGTCAATAATATCAAGTGGAACCACCATCCTCATATAACCCAGACTACATAACAGAATATGTATAGATGAAATATGTCATAATCTAGAAAACAGATTACCTTCAATCAGGCACAGCAGTCAACAATGTCTGCATGCCTTTATTGTGAGAAACAGTCTTTCATGCAAAGGTAGTTTATCTGAAGATCAATCTTTTAAGAAGCAGCAGCAAACTGGGGAACAAAGCGAAGTGAAAATCAGTGCATAAACCACAGTGAAGAAATGATAATCTCAGTCCAGACTGAAAATTCCAGCATAGAGTTTGCTAAAAATCTATTAATGTTTAAATTACCAGACAGCAAATTGAGCATTAAAACTGGATTTCCTAGTAAGTAGGAAATTAAACTTGATAACTTTGATAAAACAAACTTAACAACATGATATGTGTTCTGCTGTTCCTGACATAACTACCAGAAACAAAGAGGGTGATTCCAGAAAGCTTCATTAATACTAGAAAGGCAATCCTTGACTTTGAATATTGTTAGAATGGAGGCTATAAGTGTGCAAATGACATTTGCTAAACCTCTATATTATAAAACAAGAGGATCCTGTATTATCTCATATAGAATAGCCCAGAGAGAGAGAGAGAGAGAGAGAGAGGTTCACAAGGAGTACCAAAGCATAACCTACTGATTAGTAAAAGCAATAATATTAATATTATTTACAGTATAATTATGTTTACTATAAACAACTAAGCAATAACTGAATTTTTTAATAGGGAAGCTTTTTGAACAGTAGCAAAACTTTTAAGCATACAAAAGAAAAAATTGAACTGACAGTAGAAGATTTTCACAAGTTTTATTAAGCTCTTCATATCTGTTTCTGCTTGGTTACCAGTTGAGGCAGAAGGTGTGCACAGTACCATGGAGCTATGCTGTAGGCTGGAAGGGGCTGCAAGAGCTTGCCTAGTCCAACCTCCTGCTCAGGCAGGGCCAACTGCAGCAGGTGGCTCAGGGCCATCTCCAATTGGGCTCTCCATATCTCCAAGGATGGAGGTTTCGCAGCCTCTCTGGGCAGCCCGTTCCAGTATTTGACAGGGTGAAAACATTTTCCTTATATCTAGCTGGACTTCCTGTGTTGCAGCTTGTGACATGTGCCCTACCCCGAGCACCTCCCAGAAGAGTCTGGATCTGCCTTCTCCGCACCCTCCCATCAGGTGGTTGTGAGCAATATGATCCCCTTTGCCTTCTTTTCTTGAGACTGAACAAAACCAGTTTTCTCAGCCTCTCCTTGTATGTCATGCGCTCCCACTCCCTAACCATCTTGGTAGTCCCCAGTAAATCAATGTCTTTGTTGTACCCGGGAACCCCAAACTGAACACAGTACTCCTGATGCAATCTCCCGAGGGGCAAGAGAGGAGAAGCATCACCTTCCTTGACCTGCTGGCTGCACTCTTGCTAGTGCAAAAGTGTTAGGGAATGTGGAAGGACAAGGAAGATCCAGGAATGTTAGTGATTAAGAAATCATTTTATCTGTTGGTTAGCCAGATACATCTAACCAGAACGACAGGCCATAAACCACCCTTGCTGAGAACACCATCTATAATTGCCTCATGACTGGGTGGGAAAAGAATTTTACAAGAGCAGGCTAACTTATTTTTGAGCTCCGCAAACAGCTTTAACATGCCTTGCATTCACACACAGGGAAGGTCTGTAGCTGATTGAAACCTTGAATTACAGACTTTGAGTTCTGGCTCTCTGGGAATATTTTGACATTCGGCATTCAATGACAATCTGTGTAAAGGGAGAAAGGGAGACAGAGCTCAAGTCCTGAGCCGCAGTGTCTCCAAATCATCTGTACTGATGTGAAAGTAAGTCACAGAAGCAAAATTTGTGTAAATAATATAATTTGTGTAAAAAAATAATTTCATCAGTTTTCTTCGCTCTCCATCATGCCCAGTTTTATCAATTAAATAAATTCTCAGCTCTACTTCACTTTCAGGATATCTGTTGGGTTTTTTTTTTTTTGCTCTACCTGTCCCTAGCTTTACATCTATTGACAACTGTTTTCTCTTCATTCACCTATTTAAAGCAGGAACTAAAAATGCTAAGCTTATGCACTCCCTAAACCTCTCTTCACAAACAGACCTGGCAGCTTGTTATTCATTCTCATTGCACTGATATGTAAAAAACAGGGGAAATTGGAGCTTTATGCCTTCATAAACTACCCCAAATGCCTGCTGAAGGCATAGCATGTTCTCTAATGTGTTGCCAGGGATCTTCAAGAATGCAGTAAAGAAGTAATTTGACCAGTAACAGAAGAGAGGATGGAAGTATGCGTTCTGTTAAATATAGTTAAAATTATCCTCATAAATAATTGCTTGAAGTGGTTAGGGATAAAAGCCATGAATACCACTCTTCTGATTCTTGGCAGAGACTGTTCTGATGGTATAGATGTAATACAGCATTGCACATGCTGACAATGCAGAAAATTGTTTGTCCTAAAAAATCTCCCATTGTGTGCATAGACTTAGCTCACAAATGTAAAGTAGAGTGCAAATGAAGACAGTGCATGTCTGAAAATCAAAATTTAGCTTAAGAGCTATTTGGCACGGTCATGTAAAAGCCACTTCCTACACACAGTAACATTTCAGCAAAATGGGCTGGTGTTTAGAATAACACCCACACCTGCTATTTGGCAGAGAGCCCTAGATTAGGTATTATTCAAGGTCATTTATGTTTCTTGGAGAAAACCCTGTCTGCAGGAGCTGGTTACAAGAGCACTGGAAACTCTCCTAAAACATACTTGTGGAGATTGTCTTATAAAATCAGTTTCACAGAGCAGCTGCAGATGACAGTAAGACATGTTTGCCTAGGAGATGTAGATGTTTTGGACTAGACTTCTCAAGGGATCCTGCAGTTTCTACCATTTTCAAATCTCTGTGGACTTTAAAGGAATCCTGGACAGTCCCTTGATATCCTCCCTTGGGCTGAGGTAAAGCTTTTGGAACCAAAGTTATTTTGAATGAGACATTTCAGAAGGCCTGGATAACTGACATTTTCCATGATTTTTTGCTCTACTGAAAAATTTATGACATGCCAAAGGATCAAAACTTCTGTTATTTCAAATGCATCATATGTGTGGTTCCTTTGATTCACGCTGATTGCAGAAACAATGAACGGTATATGAGACACAATTTAGAGGTAAATGTTTTCCTTAAATACAACAGCTTAAAATAAAAGTTTTGTGCAAACTTCCAGTCAGGATTTCAGCAACCAAGACATGTAAGGCATTATGGGCTATCATTCTTTCGAGATCAGCTAACCAACTGTGTTTTACATCTCATCCATTTTTAAGCTGCAGGTACTGAGACAGATGAAACACCACTAATCACACCAGTCAATTGAAACAAACAGCAGCTTTTCTACTCTGAGTGCTCATCTTAAATGCATATTCTGCTGAGTTTGTAAACATTACCTGGAAATCAAGCCTAAAGCTTCCCACTAGAAAAAAAAAATCTATTATTAATTAAAGCCTTTTGGTCTATTGAGGTAGCTTGACCATCTGAACTACTGTTAAAGGCACTAACAATAAGTATGATGGGAATTAGGATGTTTACAGTGTCTTGGAATTCAACTAATTTAACAGCTTGTAAGACATTTAACAACTACCACATGAGAAAGCACTTTGGAATAAGTAATCTGGTATGCAGGAACGAAATTCATTTTGCTTTGACACCTCTTTTTAGCTCAGAAATTATGATCTGTGCCCTAGGCTATCAAACATCAATGCAAAAAATTATTCACAAAGGGTTTATGGTTCAAGTGGTAAATCCAGTCATTTGCAAAATGTTGACCCAAGTGAGTCAGCACAGCAAGCTTGATCTTTCAGTTTGATGAAAATGTAATTTTATGGATGTCAAGTCAAAGTTCAAAAGTGACATATAGTGTCATACAGATAAATAGTTTTGCCGCCAGCAATGCCATACTTCATAAGTACTTGTCTGGCCAATAGTAACTACCATGATGATTAAGAAGGCTGCTTGCCAGTAAATTGCCATTTTATCTCATTTCACATATCATGCAAGTCTCTAGAAATAAAAGTTAAGACAGGCCTGCTTAAAAACTTCATTTAACACTTCAACTTCATATTTCATTTACATGTAATAAAGAACTATGGAGATATATTTGAACTTTAAGTAAATATTTTCATTACTATTATTTTATATGTATCACTTTCACAAGATTAAAGATCACTTCAATTTTGAACCAGTGTCCAAATGAAATGAAAATGCTGTGTGAAATTGTGTCATTAATTACTTTGTAGTTGTTAAGAGGATTTAAAACTCAAATGAGGGATCATTTTTATTAGGAAAAAAAATATTTTTCATGTTGTTCTTTTAATTGTCCTTATATGTTTTCTTTCTCCTCCCTCAAATACATTGGTATATGACAAAAAAGCATATAAAAAGTAGTATGCAAAGTTTTGTGGGAAGTGCAGAAGAATGCAACTGCCCTGCCAATATTTTATTTACGACAAAGAAGTGATGTGCAGCAAATAGTCTCTTTAATTACCTGTTCCTGTTCAAAATGATTAGGTAAAGCCAGTCTTCCTTTCAGTTCAAACATAAGCTTTCCATGCCAATTCTTAAACATCTTGATTCCACACAAAGCAGATGAGGAGTGCAGGGGTCTAAGTAATATTAAGGACTGAGTTCTGTATTTATTGAAAAGTGTAGCATCTTCCAAATAAGTCTTGCCCTACTGAATAAAGGAAGCCAGTGAAGAAGTGTATGTGCAAATGTGTCCAACTCATTTGAGTGTCTACGTGTTTAAACACACAAAGATACACAGATATGTTACTTAATCTTGTCCTTTCTGTATACCTCTCTTGAGTACCTTTGGACAGGAATGCAGGTGATTTCACGTCACTTACACTTACTACATTTATTTTGAATTGCACTTGCAGTGAAGCCCAATAGTTGTAGTCCCTGCTGTATAACATGCAGGATCAGTCCCCAGAGGTAACATTCAATATCAGGCATTCCAGGGTCAAACACTTCTCAGTTACCATGCCCTAAAAATGTTTAGAAAATTAGAAAACATGCATAAATTTTATTCATATTATTCAATTCCTGATTCTACTTATTTGGAGGTTGGGGAAGGAGACTCATAGCACTGTTTCTTAGTAAGGAGACTAGATCAGAGAGAGTCTTTTGAGCTACATGCTCAAGACGAACCAGGATGAGAAGATACAGTGTGAATTCTGTCTCAGGTTTAGCTTTCAGGAGCTTTTGAGTGTATAGGGTCCGGCCCTGCCGTTTTTAAGGGGGTTCTCAATCTGGTTCATCCTAAACACTTTGGAGGTTATAAGTCCAAATATGGCACTTCAGGACTCACCTTGACACATGCATTTACAGGGAAGGGTTACTATGTGTTGTTCCTGCCTCTATATCCACCATTAAATCTCATTTTCATCCTTTCATGACAAGAATAGCAGAGAGAGCTTTTCTGTCTCTTTTTTGTTCCTTCCCCCAAAAGATCAATCATCATCTCTTTTTTTCTCCAGGTTTCTCAGACCTGTGAAAATTTCAAGAAAAAAAAAAAAGCCTTTTCTGCTTCAGGGCAAAACTGAGGTTTCTTCAAATTTTCCATACAAAATGAGAAAGCATGACCTAGTCAGCCCTGCAGATAAAATGCCCATGCTGTGGGAGATGGAGTTCAAGTCCCAGTTCTGATGACCTGGAAAAGAAATATTTTGACAGCAAATATACCACCAGCTCTAATTTTGATGTTATTTGCTTTCTCTTTTAAGTTAGGATGGGTAAGCTAGAGACAAAAGGTTAACTGGAGGAACAACCAGCTGACACTCTGAAAGAAACCCAAGTTTATTCTGATTAGTATGGTAAAAGAAACTTAGATTAAATCATTGCAATTATGAAAGCTAATCAAATATTGCCAAAAACCTTCACCAGTTTCCTTATATCCATGCTTTGGCAGCACAGGCATTAACAGCCATCCTCAAAGACAATCCTGTCCAGGTCTATGTTTTCCCTGTGCAAAATAATATGATTTTTAACAACTGGAAAATATGAACTCCTGACTATCTCCTCCTCCTCACACCTAAAAATCTGCCTTCTGTTCTGCCTTCATTTCAATTTCTCCACCAAAGTTTTCAGCCTCCTGTAGCTGGCAGAAACTACACATTTTTTCAGTTATTCTTCCTATTTTTGAGGGAAGTAATTTTTATTTCTTGATAATGAAATACTTTTTCTGTATGAGGAAAGCAAGATGAGCAGAATGTAAATGTCACCAGGGAATTTTCTCCAAGCCAGCATTCACACTCTGGGGAAAAAAGCTGATTGTTTGCAGACTTCTCCCATTTCTTCTGGGGTAAAGATTATTAAAGGTTTGTTTCGCGACTTACCGTAAATGCTTTCACTAATATTTCAGCAATGTCTTCACTTCTTGCAACATTTTATTTTTATATCTTTCAGCCATGTCCTCACAACTATAACTGCTAAATTCAAAGATGTTTGTGAGCATGGTAAGATATTCTGTTTTGGCCTTCCTGTCCCCTTCTTGCATCCTTCACTTTAGGCACTTGAGTCAATATGAATTCTTTCTTACATTTTTGGTCTTTCTTGATTGTCCTGTGAACTTCTTTTGAAGCTGTAAAATAACAAGGTTTTTTTTTAATTTATTCTAATTTGTTATTTATTTATTATTTATTTATTTTGTTATTTTTAACAGTTGGCTGTGAAGTGATCCAAATGCTCAGCTGACTACAAGATTAAACTAACAAGTAGAAATTGCAAGAGGATGCAAATATTGCAACCTACTTAACTTTGCAAGGTTTGTAGACTCAGATATGTTCTCTAAATCCCATCAGTCCTGCACCAGACATCCTCTGAAATGTTCTCAAAGCACTCCAGAACAGCTGATATAATGTTTCTGAGTGTAATGCACTTAGCTAACCTGCTCTTTGGCTTTTCCATCTATTACTAAAGTTTGCTCACTAAACTATTTTTAATAAAAAATATAAAACTTCTGTAAATAACTGTGATACACTAGGCTAGACAGTTATTCCACATGACCTCAAAACTGTAATGTATGTTAGGGAGGAGTGGATTTCCTGAGCTAGTCTTTGGAAGAAGTTGTTCTCTTTCACTCAGTTAAAAATAATTTTTCTGTGATTTAGAATGAGCCCTTTTGTATTTCTGAGAAAATGCCAAGAGAAAATATACATAAAGCAAGACTCCTGAGAAATCTTAACAAATCCAGTTGTTGTTTCATGTATTCAGTATGCAAATGAATTAGAGGTTTAAATCAAATTCTTTTACAGATTCTTTACATTATAGAACACTATTTTTATCACCTTCTGAACACATTTTAATAATAGAATAGTTTCTTAACTACTTTTCCAGATTGAGCTTGCTAACAACAATTTCCTGTTTTCTGACCTATGAAAAGCACCAGTCTTAAGGGAGTTCATTAACTAGGTGCTCCACTGGCTCTATTTCCCAGGTTATCTGCCTGTAGCATGGAACAACAATAGCAAATGCAGTAGATTTGACCTTGTCTTTGTTCTTAATACCTACAGTATTATTAAAAGCTAAGGACAGATACAATCAGCTGGCTTGTATATCACTAACAACTGATTCACCCCTATAACATCAAATATTTACCTTGCCTAGAGCTGCAAGTAATTACAAGCTTATTTTTGGGGGGCTCAAACAAGCATGGAGGAAAGAATTCTGTTAATTATTAGGTCGTGATAAAAAATATGATTTGCTCACTCCCAGAGATGTCATATGCATATGATCTTTCAGTACCAGGGAAAACTTCAATTGGTATGAATATATTCAATTGCTCCAAGGAAGCACTTCAAATGTGTCAACTAGAAGTAATTACCAGTATGTCCAGGAAAGTGATTAAAATGGCTTAAAATTAAGATTTCAGCTTGCCATAGTTATTTCTATGCAAATATGCTATTTTTCAACCAACATGCAGGTCTTAATTAAAAGCAGACTAAAGTTTTAGAATAACAAGAAAATTTTTAAACACATGCTATAAAAATAATTACTTGAGCCTCAGTTGCAAATGAAAGTCATCTATTTTTGCTTGCTGTACTTGTTTTCCCTCCTCTTTTCTAATGAAGAATGACATTGCACAATGCACTATTAAATTGTATGTTTCCTGAATGAGTACTTGAAAGTATCAGTCAATTTCTTTTATACTGACTAGCTATAATAGCTCAGTGGTATGCTATATTGCAGCTTTATTTTTGTATTTATTATATATGTTTTCTAATACATGAGTTGAGCAATTCAATCCTCAGAATATGACATGAAAATTTTGTTGCAATTTGCAGAGGAAATGGAAATCACAGGAAACACTTTTGTTGACTGTATCTACTCAGGCATGTTTGACTGACAGTGTGAGCTCTTTTGCAAGCTGGATTAATATTTGTAGAATTCCCTGGAGGTCAGTCTGCCTAGTATGTATAGTCCCCTCCGCTAATGCTCCCCTTTTCACATATGCCATATATCATAGGCCAAGCTTATCAAAATAGGGCATATTTGTGAAACTCCAGTTGGATGTAGGTCCTTCTTACCCTAAAAATGTAGGACAATCAATGGCCTTAGGATTTGCATGGGTTAACAGTCATTTGACTTTCCAGTAAGGGAAAATTAAAAAATCAGGAGAAAAAACATTCAGGAGACTTAAAGGTTTCTTGATGAACAATGGATGAAGAAGATGTCATATTCTAATGAGATCTTTCTGGGATAATTTTTACATAACATGAGTGGGGAATGAAAGAATGAGTTATAGTGAAGTTTATTCTGTTATATAACTTACTAAGTGCTTCTCTAGGTTTTAAATTAAATACTGAACTGACAGAGTTTTGTAGAGGTGTTTTGAAGGTAACCACACTCATGAAATTTTGCAAAAGTTCCTTCAGGCTTCTCACAGTCCAGCGTATGACCCAGTAATGTAATTTATGTGTCACAGACAAATTCCTCAATACTTTTCACAATAAACCTTGTGTATAATTGTTCCTTTAAGATTTATGTTTGAAAGTGCAAAACCTTATTAAATATGTGGGATTACTCCAGTTTCACCAAATGCTCACATCTAATTTTGCTACTTGTGGGGACATATTTTTCAGCTCATTTTGTTATGTCACTTACAGTGTTTCCCAGTGATACATCCTCCCTTCAGCCACAGCTAGCTTTTTAAAGTTCATCCTGGTCTTTCACCATTTGAACTGTGGATTTGAATTAAGACTGAAAACCTGTTCTTTCTAATGTACAGATTATTTTATGCTGATGTCACTGTTGAAGTTTCCAGATATTAGATAGGAATGAAGGACTTTATATTAGCAGGCTCCATCAGAGGCCATGTGCTCAAAAAAGTGGAATATTAGGTCATACTATGGCCTGGGAATACTTTTTTCACACCGCTTTAAAGTTCTCTCTTCCTCATGCTGTGCTTTGCTAGTGCAACTCATGCCATCTGATTATAATGCACCAAAGTCATAGATAGCCAAGCTGCAAAAATTAGAAAAAAAACCTATGATAGTTAAATGAATCCATGTTATCTTGAAACAGGGATGCTTTAAAATTAAACGAATAAAGAAATAAAAACTTTTAGGTTTCTGGTCCACACCAAAAGCTCTCTACCAATCAAAGTCATGAGTTTTGTAGCTAGAGGTTATTGGAGCTAATTGCTTTAAATCACTTTCTTTTTTCTTTAAAAAAACAAATCCACTCTTACATGGAAAATATCATTTGCAATAAAGGGTTAAAAAGTATTATTTAGATAATTTTGAACTTCTGAAAGAAAGTTTAACAAAAATCTTATAAAAAATGTTTTGATATATTTTAATATTTTCCTCCAAGTTTTTCATTATCTTAAATTTGACTTGATTTTGTGAATAATTTCAGATGTTCCAAAGCTTCATTATTCACTGAACTTGCTATTTGTTCAAGAAAATTTCTCTCTGCTTTCCCATTCTCTGAGAATATTAACTTCAAGACAGCACCAATATGATTTAACAGAGTTCCTGAGCTAAGCATAGTCAATCTGAAAGTCTTTTTTATCCAGAGTACAGTACTCCTCAAGTTTGAAGTAATATGTTTTGATAGTTAGCCTTTTTCTGACTGAGTTAAATGAAACTATTAAAAGCATCAAGTGCTAAAGAACCAGCTATTGTTAGAAAGAAAACTTCTTGCTTTCTTTTACTGTCACTTGTGGGTTGGAAATATGGAATGAAGCTTTGTTTAAACCCCCTTAAGTTGTCTTTCCTTTAAAGACAGTTCTGGTTCTGGAGGAGCTTTTAAAGGCTCAATTCTTGTCCTTGAGATATTTTTTATAGTATGTACTGAAATTATGGAGGGGTAAACAATCACAGAGCCATCAGTTTCGTTCAGACTAGACCTATAAAATAAATCAAAATTGTATGGAAGTATTCCCTAGATCTGAGGCGAGCAGAACGGTCTGCATATTAAACTGGAAATGGTCTCTTGCCTTGGCTTATTCCCAGCCAGTGCCCAGGCATTATCTGGGAAAATACCAGTTGATCCAGGAATCATTCCAACAATTCACGGTCTAGACAATCAGGTTCCTGTTTAGTGTACTATTACGGCTGCAGACTTCATGTTTGAGCTCTACTGATTTTCACTGCAATACAACTTATTGCTACCTACTAACCAGTTCCAGCAAGCTCTAGACAGGGATACTTAGAGTGGCCAGTATTCCCACTGTGCACCTTGTAATGCAACTGGAAGCTTGCCAGCTTACCATATGGTATGTAAGAACCTATTGCAACACACCCTTTCAGGATCTTTACAGGACTCAAATATGATACTGTAATTTCTCCATCTCATTTATGAAGAGAAAAAATTTCTAATGAATCCTCCATACAGCTACTACAGCAGAGCTTGTTCAGTGTTCTTGTTCAGTTTTTCTGTGCATGACCTTTAGTACCCAAGAAGGACTTCACAGATCCAGTAAAAGCTCTAATTGACTGAGAAGAAACAGTTCCCCAGCATCCAGAGAGTTCATCAGGAGAGTGCCCCCTTGAACACAGAGCTGCCATTAAAATTTGGCTTTATTCCCTCTGATTGTCTCTCTGTGACACCCCATTACAGCTACTTCTTCATGAATAAAAGCAATCGACTATGGAAATGGTTTACCAAAAGGAAGGAGGTGGTCCCCAGAGATGAAACTCACCCTATGAAAGTGTTTTGCCATCCTGTTTCCCCCAGTGACTCCAAAGCTTAAGTGTGAAAGCAGGAGACATTCAGATGCTGTTGCTGGTGTCATTCACTACTCCATCCTTGTACCCTACAGAATTTCAGCATGTCAGTGATGGATGCAGTAAACATATAAAACAGATATATAGCATATGCTTAAGATTTTAATATTTGCTATACTTGTAACCATGATCAGAGCTGCAGAGAGGAATGAAAGGAGCCTTGTCTCCTTTCATTGTCCATGAGGAAGCTTTTTTTCCTTTCCTTCAGCTCATAACACTCACAGAACTAGGAATGTGGAATCTTTTTCCTTGTTTCATTTTAGAAAACCCCATCTGACCATTCTTTAAAAAAGGGAGGATGCATATACTTTCTTGATGCAAAGAGCAGCTTAAAAATACCTACTATGCACTGAGCTATAAGGGTGGTTAATTTAAAAAAAATGAAATGCTCAGGGTAAGAAGACAGACTGGCTGGGGAATTTTAATGCTTTTAATGGTAGTTTTTGATGCTGTCTTACTACCTGTGACTTCTCACCTTTTCTGTGTTCCTGAACAGCCCACTAATGACAAGGACTTGCCAATTGCTTAGTTTATATTTATTGCTATCACCAGAACAAACTAGGAAATATGATAAGGATGAGAGACCATGAATTATATTGCCAGAAAGTGTTCAGCTGGTCAGTGCTACTGATGTTCAACAATATAGTCTTCCACTCATCCATGTAGACCCTGCTATTGCTGCTCAGCTCCTGTCTTGGGATTAGAGTCTGCAAAAGAGAGACTATAGGGAAAAATCTTTCTTTAGCTGCAGTTTACAGACATGCCTACATTTAGTGATCGAGAGCCCATATTCTCTTCTTAGTATGCACTGAGTAGGACAAAGATTGACAATTTTAAAACTTTATACAAATTCCATAGATAGGAATGCAAAAATAAATTGGAACTCTTACTTAATTAAAAGTTATTTTTCCTGTACTCATAAAAAATAGTTTGAGAAGGCAATGTTCAAAATATGTCAAAAATATCTCTTCTTGCCCAAGACAGGATGTGATACATTTCAGTAAAAATTTGAATTAATGAAGTACTGACTGAAAGAATGAATAAAGCAAAAGGCACTCAGTGTTAACTGTGACACTGTCATTGCAGTGCTGCAAGGTTGTTCAGACTACAAGAACAGCTAAACACCTAGGAAAACAATAAGAAATAAAACTTCATGCAAATACAGTGAATGCTCTTGATTGTTACATGCAAAAAAATGCATGCGTATTTTTGTAGGAAATTATATAAATGGAAATGTTTTCCTAGTCAGCTGAATTGTCTACTCCTTTTTGTTTATGAAATTCAGCTAAAAATATGCTAAACTATGTCTTAATATATTAGACTTAATAGACCCCTGTCAAGTATACTGTTCCTCAATCAGTTCAAACTAATTCAGGGCTGTTGTCTTTTTGTTATAGTAGATGACTTGCAGGATTTCTTCCAAATTTAAAATTAAAAATTGAAGTTGTCCAGGCTAAACTAAAGAGCTTACACTATGTGATATTCATCTTTGTAGCTGTATGTAACAGTAATAATACAGGAGGTGTAATATGCATAGCAATCCATGACTTTAGATTTGATTATTCTATTTAAAATAGTAATACAGACAATTACCTGTGAGGAAAACAAAATATCTTAGCTACACAGAGAGAGGAAATATAATATACTTTTCTGTAAAGCTAAGATAATATAGAACAGGCTATGAAGTCTTGGCAATACACTTTCACACACAAACACACACATGCAGACAGTTTCTGTTTAGTTTTATGATCCTTTAATCCCTGGAGCACTTGCATATAGCTTCATCTTTGTCAAGTTCTCCTTCTATGCTCTTGATTGAATAAAAGTCTCCCAAAAGAATCACAGTCACCAGAGCCAGAATATTTGAAAAATAGAAAATAAACTTTTTTTGAAGTTTCTAGTTAATATTGTTCTGGGTCTCTGAGTAGAGTCCTTTGCCAATTAAACATATAAATAACTTAAGAGAGGAACAAAAGAAAATAAAAAAAAAAAGTTGTGCCTGAAACTTTCTAAATAGATCTGTTTGGGACAAATAATCAAAAAGAAATATAGCAGGAGTTTGTTGGATATAGTTTATTTTTGTCTTTCCTATGAAGGCATTCAAATTTCAATAAGGTATCAAAGTGCTCTCATTGTTTAACACACAGAATGAAGAATTAATGAAGTTTATTTTTCCATTAGAAAAGTGACAGTGTAAAGTACTGTGTCAAAAAGCATACTGTAATTTTGGCATGAATAATCTCTGTACTGGATAATAAAAAAGGTTTTGCACAATGTAGGATAAGAAAAGAGAAATATATCTACTATTTGTAGAAGGCACGTTTCCTCAGCCAGTGACACCTTTTACTGATGCAGTCGAAGATGCTATGTGTATCAGACAAACTTATCGAGACACACAGTAAAGAGTATCAGTGGAGTTGTGAAAGTGATGAACACTGTAAAACATGTCAAGAATAATAAAGGTGAAAAACTAGGCCTAAGGAATGTATGCATTCAAAAACTTGCCTCAGTAGAGACACAACAGTTCCATATGAATACAGTCACAAGAGGAGAGTATACCCTCAAATGGATAGGCTAATGCAAGCAAGTGACGAATCTCTTCTATTCTGTACTTCTTCTTTATGACAATAACTTCTTATATGCTACTCCTCTCTTTTAGAAGTGATACTGTTTGCATTTAGTTCTAGGAGCACCTGGCAATCATCATTGTATTGAGATATTTATCTAGAGAGGTCTGGAGAGCATCACTGCCAGGAACACAAGATTAAGGAATCAGTGATACTCCTTGTAAAGTCGGGCAATGAATGGTAAATTGGGCAGGCTTGCTGAGCAGCAGATCAAACAATCTATTCTGAATATATTCTGCATATGATTATTTAGGTCCAGCTGTTTTCTTTTCTTTTCTTGCCATACTCTTTAGTTTATTTGATTTCCTTTTTGCTTACACATGGTTTTAGGTCCCAATGCTCTCCTTTTTTTGCGCAAAGGTTGGGGCTGCAGTTGAAAGAAGACAGACGTGGTTAGAACATTATACAAGCTGAAAGGAACACAGTTTTCTGTGCATTTCTTTGCAGTACTTGTGTATTACAGGTGAGTTACTAACAGATAAGGACACATAATTCAAAAAATATCATTTTTTTATGACTTACAATCAAATGAGTTTGCTGCACCATCTACAAATGGTCAACTGGTGACAGAAACATTAAGCAGGCTTAAGGTACCCATAAGATTCACTGTTAGAATATCCTCTTATACCTCATAGCCCATACTTTATTATACCCTTCAGCTCATAGCCTTATAAAGAGATCTTTGAAGTTAGCCTCTGGATAATTTTGAATTTTTGAATAAGCTAAAATGAGCATTTGGGTAGAAAACTGCAATAAAATAAATACTGTGATAAGAATTCCAATCAGTTAACACTATTTTTAAATGGCAGAAGATGTTACATTTCATGAACAAACTGGCCTAAAGCATGTAAAAGTGGAAAATCTACCCACCAAAGATTACAAATAATAAACATTTCTAAGAATCATTTATAAAAGCAAACAAACAAAATAACCCACCTGCATATTTCAGCATTTCAAAAAAGAACAATGGAAGGCACTGGACTGCTTTGAGGATATCTACAATATTCCAGCAATGTCTCTGTCCCGACTGGTCACTGAGTATTAAAGAAAGACCAGGCATTACAAATAAAAATATGATGGGGATACTAAGCCAGCTCATAACCAGCTAGGAACCAGAAACATAAGACTAGAGAAATGGGATATTTTGGGTGAAGTGGCAGGTGTTAGATAATCCCTCACATAAGTTTACCAAGCTCCAACTTAAAAGCAAGGCTTTTTGAAGAGTACTCCAGACTCTGCTTCTCTCATAGTTAGGAGCCTTTTACTATTGAGATAGTATTTATCCCTGTCTTTTTTATGCTCACTGGTCTGATATCAATTTTATTCTTCACTTTTAACTGCTATCCTTCCCTAGTGGATAACCCATATAAGTATCTGTATGTTGCCTGCAGCAGCGGTCACCTGTGCTTCCCTATGCTACAAATACACACTTATGAGGATGTCTCTTGCTGCAGATCACACTGTTATAACAAAAAGAAAAAGAAAAACAAACTAAAACTGTATAGAGCCACTGAAGGACACCTTGCTCAAACTAAAAAATATGTCATGGGAAAGTGAGATTTTATAATTTGAATAAAATATGTATCTCATCACAACTGTGACACTTGGTCTATTTCCTAATTGTTTGTTCAAGTGTTGTGCTCTGGCAGAAACTCTCTAACAATTCAAGAATACATTTGAAGACATTAAATAATCAGAAGTATATAATCAATACAGTATATGAGTAGTTTTAAAAGGCAGAATTCTTACTTCAGTATGATTACATTTTCTTGACTCACAGTTTAAGCTCTTGGCTTTCATTCCAAAAGTCAAATAAGACTCCTGAATCATACCTAGACAATAAATACCAAAGCATGGAATGCATAAAACATGAATTTGCATTTAGGGTCATGTTTATCTTAAAATTATGTTAAATTATATTTTCTAGTCAAAGCAAAAAATGTTCTAAACTTTATTAATTCTTGCCTTAAATTAAAATAATAATTTCACATTCAACAGCATGTTTAACTCTAATAAAATTAGTTACAATGGCTAAAATATTATGAACATCACACTGGAGATAAGAAGGTCTAAGCTCATCTAAAGACAAAATTTCATTAATGATTGCAAAGATCTCTGTAAAAAGCTCATAAGACATTAACAGAATACATTGCTTTTAAGTAAAGCATTAATGTCTTTAAAAACCAAGCTGGGATGAACATTTAATGTGAACAGAATAGACAGAACATGAACTGAATACTATAAGTAGGCATAAGCTCAGCTGCTTTAAAAAGCAAATTTTTACTTACGATATATGACCAGGTTTTTATAGATGTATATTAGATATCTTGGATGGATTTTGAAAGTTTTATTTAGTTGTTGGTGTTTGCACAACTCAGGCATTCCAAAAATGTTCAGTACAGATTGAATAAATGTCATGTTGGGTCATGAAGAAGAGGCTCAGCTAAATGATTGTTTCCTGAAAGAGGAAGTCATAAAATCCCAAGGAAGAGAAGCAATAGTCATGTATGTAACACTGTATGTGCACAGGATGTGATTAAGATGCAGCTATGAGAGAGTAAATAGATGTGCATTATCTTGTATAGTCACAGTCAACACTCACATTCAACAGTCTTTTATGCATGAAAAAGCAGGAAAAAGATCATAACCTTAGTAGTCTATGAGAAATAAAAGCGAGGATTAAAGTTAAAAAAGGAAGTAAAGGGATCAATTAAAAGGATACTGTCTTTAGCTAAGCCTGAGGTTTATGAAAAGCTACAGACTAAGTAGAAAGAAGCCTGCCAAGATTTTGGTGTGACAGATAGATAATGCCATATAAGGATCACTTGAAAAAAGCTGATTTCAAAGGAAGAGTTGAAACAATTATTTTCATTGGTTAGGTGAGTAGGGAAGTTCCCAAATTGGAACTTTCTTTATAAGGTGAATCTGAGGAGCTGATTGGAGTATCAGTAGAAGAGGCTTTTGGAGCAAGCTGATACAATGGAGAGTAACTCATAATCAGGAGCAGGTTATAGGTACATGGGAGCTTGAGGGAAATTACTGATCATGAAATTACTGATCTACTAAATACAATGACGTCCTGTTGTTTAGTCATCCTTGATACACATGTGGAATGGAGGGTGGAGGAATGGAAAGTAGTAAATGTGACAATAATCTTTTAAGAAGGCATTGGATATAAGGAGGAAATCACAGGCCAGCTACTGGGCACTGTCAGGAAGAGGGGTGAGCAGAGTGGGCTCTAGCTGTTTTGAGAACAGCTGCTTTGCATTCTTATATTACACTTATGTTCAGAAGGAGGGTAGCGCTATTATTATTACTTCATTAGATATCTGTTCCCTAGAGAGCACAAGGCAGACTGGATCTTAATTGACTACTATTTCCTATTTCTTGTATTCTATGGAATAACTGGGGCATTTACAAGTTAGTGTCCCAACACACAGAGAAGTCTGCAAATTCACTCTATCATCTTTCTCATAGGAGGCATCCATCTCTCTTCATAGACTGTAGAGGGAATTCTGGCATTTACATTAGGCACATTGGGTCCTGCTTCCATCTCTTGGACCACACAGCTAAAATTTGGAGAAGCAATTCCTTTGACATCTGCAAGAGCCCAGCTAGGTTCTTCAGGTTAGGTAACAAAGTGTGCAACAACAGCAAGGGAAACCCTACTGTTCTTCTCTCATCTGAAATAGTTTATATCCCCACAGTTTTGATAATGGAAAAGTTATATTTCTGAAGTAAAAATAATTAATTTGTTCCTTCTGCACAAGAAAAGAATATAATTTTTCCTCTAAGAACTTCTAGGTATCTCAAATGACTTTTAACATCAGCTATTCTGTCTTGGAAAATGATTGTGGCTTAAACCCCAAAGGTACTGAATTTATTTCTACTGAGTGGTAAAATGAGAATGTTTAATCCCCCTGAATTTCCCATTAGACTCTCTAAAGGCAAAAGATCATGAAAACTCACAGATATCAAATGTTTTTCTGATAAATGCTTCTGTACTGAAACAAAATAAAAGGATTCTATGTATGACAAAAATATTGTCATATCATACGTGTCTTAGAAAACAAGGTTCTTTCCTTATGAAGATTAAATTGTCTTTTTTAATAGTTCTGAACATAACCTCCCAAATTCAGAGGGATTAGTCAGATTTCACTCACTCACAACAGGATAGAAGTTCTCCAGAAGACTGCCACTTTTGAAGAGGAAATGCTATTCAAACTAAACATTAAAATATAGTCTTTAAACTAAGGAAATCAGTATTTAAAAAGATGGTCTTAAGTCCATTTGCAGAAGCAAATGCAATAATTACATTTTCTACTAGATTTGGGCTTAAAAAATGGAGTGATTTTTTTCCTTAACTGGTTAGAATTCCAAAAACAGAACATTTTTTGATTATTTTTTTATAAATATCACTTTCATCTTAGCTGCATTCTGATCATACACAGATGAGGTATTTGTGTACTGGGTGTCTCCTTACAGACAAAACTAGAAATTCTGCATATTTAAATACACAGACCTCTAAGCACTAAAAGTAATTATTCATATATATTAGCCCTCCAAGCTGATACTATGAAAAGTCTGGTCCTTTATATAAAGCAGACTTACATTTGCCATTTAGGTAGCACCACCTGGTTTTCATTCTATTGAATTTAATTTTACTTGCAAGCCTGGGAAAGCCTTTTGTCTGGTTTTAAATGTAGCTTGCTCATTTAGCAGGTCTTCCTGAATCTTACCAGCTATGCTTATTATCTTTGCAGACCTCACAGTTGGCTTGATAGCAGAATAATACAAGAGAAATCAGTTTTCAGCAACAGTAATGTTCAGATTCATCTGAAATAAAGATCACATATTTTCAGCATGTGTCCTCTTTTTCTGAAGGGAAGTTTTCTGTGATGCCAAGAAGTTAAAGAACTAAAGACTTAAGCAGAATAAATTGATAATTATATATATACTTCTTTTTAATTTCTTTTTTAGAAGGCTATACTCTAAGGAAGACAGATATGCCATTTTTTACATTAACTTATTATTTTTATTAAAGAACAGTAAGATGTGTTCATTTTTTATTGTGTTAGTCTTATGATCCAAAGCCAAAAAAATCACAGAGAAAGGTTTATTGTTTCTGTTGCCTTTCAACTTAGAATGACTTGCCAAAATGTGTGTAGACTATCTGCCTTTTAATCAGCTGAAAATGTAAACATTAGTGGAGTGGTCAGCTTCATGTTAACTTGAACGCTCAGGAGCAGAATAGCAAGAAGTTTTAAATGTCTTTTTCTGTCCAACTGATGGACAGTACAGGAACTGCCTTTCCTTTTAACATTTGGACTCTAATGTTTTCAAAAGCAAAACGGGAGTAAAAGACCAGCTATTTCTACTCATTAAAATCAGGTTTGAACTGTGCTGTTACACGATGGAAAAGAGGGTGACAGATGGGGTCAGGTGTGTAAAAATATAATTAGGAGACTGGCTACGTAGAGACATGTCTAGCCTAGTGTTATTCTGCAAAAGACCATCCATTATAATACCAAAAAAATGTAAGTAAGTGTAAATGCTGTGATTGTGGGATTCAGCCTGGCTGTATTCCCTGCTCTTAGGAAGAAAGCCACAGGATCTATATTTCTGCCTACCTCCATATGGTGGCTGACCAGCCTGGAGTATTTCCCTAATTGTGTCAGTTTAACACTAAATACAAAAGTACAATCCATTCACATTACTCCCCACCTATACAAGAAAAAAAATTATTAGTAGTAGGGACATGATCAATATCATACTGGAAGAAAACAAATTAACCTAGTAATCCACAAAAACTTCAAAATTAAAGAAGACAACCAAACTTGCAGGTGCTCTGATGATGGAGCCCAAAGAGTCCAATTAATAATTGACAAGGATTTTGCTTTCTGCTTGTTCCAAAAAAACCCTAGATCACAAGCCACATATTCACAAAAGGGCAAATCCTCAGCCCAGTGCTCACAACTGAGTATCGCAGTCACACTGAGTTCATGCTGTCTTGCAAAACCTGACTGGTTCTGTGTATTTCTTAAAACAAAGAATTCCACTGTAGCTTATAAAACAGATCACCTAGTATCTAGACAGTTGAACAATTACCTTTTCTGTGGAAATGGGTACTTGGTGGCTTCAGGGTAATGAGGGGAAGGGATGAGAGCTCATTCTCGTTTCTCCTTAGCAACTAGTTCAGGTATCACTTCATACTGCAAGACCATGGATTTCTCTCTGTATGGCTACAGAAAAGAAAAGAAATCGGACTTGTCCTGTGAGCTGGAAATCTAATGAAACCTGACTTGCTTTAGATTTTTGCCTCATAGTCCTCCTCCACAGAATTTTCATTTTCTCTCATACCTATGATATCTCCACTACAATATATTACATTCCTAACCCATGTTCCTCCTGCACTCATCTTTGGTATACAAGTTCTCTCATGCCTTAATTTGGGCTGTAAGGAGCATTTTGCAGCTGTGACAGACTGACTGGCCAGTTGATTGCTGCCTTTTGAAATAGAAGAATAGAGACTTAGTTTCTTTTATTTCCTTGAGACATTTATTTGGGCTGCTTTTTCTCCAGTCAGCTGCCAGCTTGAAGAAACTTAAGTTAGTTAAAATTTCCCAACAGATACAAAGGAACAGAGGGAACAAACCCAGCATGGGTGAAGAAGCCTTGTTTCCATAGGGAAACAGAATAAAATGTTCTTAGAACTCTAAAAAATAGTAGTTAGTTTCTTTTTTAGACTAAACACTATTTCTTTGGAAAGTAAAAAAATTTCACCCACTTATTTAGTGGAATAAATTTAAACCATCAAAATTTTCAAATAGCTAAGCAAGTGTTCTGCCAATAAATGTGTTTCTGCATTCCACAAAGATATTATGGTTCATTTCTCCTCCTCCACTTTCATATCAGTACCTTATCAAACTCTTGAATGTTTTCACAAAAAATTAAGAGACCCTGTCTCGAACAATTAGCAACTGCATCAATAAGACTTTCATGTTGTTGGAAGGAGAGTTTGGGTGAGATCTGAGCTCCAAAGCAGATATGACAAGCACATTCCAGAAGATAGTTGTAGCTAGTGTTGAGTAGTTACTGAAAAATTGTTCCTTGGCTTATACTCCAGACTCATAGCTGGAATCAGATTTCTGAAGGAGCTCAGCACATGGGGAGTCAGAAATCTTCCAGGAACTTTGGCTTTCACTGTTCATTAGAGGTTTTAGAAAATATCTGAAGTATTCAAAAATCTGAAGTACAAAGAAAAATTTGCAAGGCTTAGGTACAGAAATAATTTGAAGAGTTTTGCATATGATTTTCAGTATATAATTACTGATTTTAACTGATCTGTTAAAACTGGAATCCTGTATAGATCACTTTGACCACAGAAGATAATTATGAATTGAAAGATATCCTTCTAACTTCATTTTTTGTATGATACTCCCTATAGATAAGAGTTTGAAACTAACATTTGTCCTCCTATGACCACGGCACATTAAAAGTATTTGGCTTTTGGCAGTAAAGACAGATTCACTAGCTGAAAGATAATATGTGAAAAATGCATTTTGATATCTTTCATAGGAAGCATGAAAAAAACACTTCACAATGAGAAAATCATAAGTTTAATCTAGAAGCGACTCAGGATGAAGCTTTTACTTTTGAATTGTGGATGGATAACACAGAGTATGGGACTAAGTATTTATGTTCTTGAAGGTAAGGGAAAACAGACCCAGAAAGCCAGATTAACAGTAATTTATAAACAGTGTAAATTTAAAGGAAAAATTTGTTGTTTAAACGTTGCTTAACGTTGGTAAGAAAAAAAACATTTGTATAGGTTCTTAAAAGCTCTGTAAAAATGCATGGAGGTAGTAACCCAGGACTTTACAGGAGACTTGGTTTCCTCACAATAACTTAAACTGGTAGAAAATTGAACAGTTTATCATTAACCAGGATAGTTTTGATTAAGTAAAGATTTCCTACAACCAGAGATTAAGATTTATTAACTCTGACGCAAGTCTGTACCATTGCTATGACTGTGGCTCAGCAGGTATCAGCTGCAGCTTCCTCTGTAAGGGCCTGAGGACCTCCCACGGTCATGAGGAGCAGACTCTGTCCTTATCCAACTGGACAAAGTCCTGAGCAACCTGGTCAGACCTATGAGCTGACCTGCTTTGATTAGGAGGTTGGAGGAGGTCCCTTCCAGTCTGAACTACCCTGTGATCCTTATGATCCTATGTCAGCTTTCATGTTGGCTTGACTCCAGTTTTATGCTTTAGTCCTAGTCTTACAATTCTCCCCTGCCAGCTACATGCTGGCACACATCCAGGGGATTGCCACATCATTCCCTTGGCAACCTGAGTTGTGACTGATGACTCCTCTCCTTCCCCTATTTTCCGTATGGAGGAGGTGTGGTCAAGGCAAAGGGCTCGAGGACTTCCCCAGTGTGCGTGAGACAGGCATACCAAGTGCTAGAACTAGTTCAAGCACCCGGGCACTCCCACCAGAGATTGTGTGAGCGTTGTCAGACGTACAGGAATGAGAGTGCTAAGCAACATGGAGAGAAGACAAATGAGATGAAATGCAATATTTGTACTGGAAAAAGCACAGAGTTGATACTGCTCTGTCTCCCCTTGAGAAACAACTGGAGGGAGGAAGGAATCTGGAGACTGAATGCTCTTGTAGCAGGAAAGTCTGTAGGTAGAAGGTGCTTTCAAAATGGCCCTCTTGCAAGTTAAACCAGTGTGGAACAATTTCTGAGGAGATCCTGGGTACTGAAATCCAAAGTGTGAGCTATTACATACACCAGAACCAGGCTGTATATTTACAAAATGTTTTATTTGATTAGCTTCAAAATTCAGCCAACTCCTGGGAAAACAAACAAACAAAATCACAGTCATAGAGTGACTTAGTTACTCTTCTTCTACAAAAAAGATTTTTGGGAAAATATATAGAGTCTAATCAGAAACACTGAAAAAGAAGCAGGAATAGAAAATCAAGCTCAGAACACAAATCACCTTTCAACCCCAACTTCATAATCTTTACCATAGTTAAATCCTCATAATTAAGCTATGCTTCACTCAATGGAAAATTGATGACTCTCATGTTTTAATGGGAATTTTACTGTATTCCAATAATCTGTTTTGTATAAATTAAGTCTCTATGGTAAAATAATCATTTTGAGGTACACATTTGTTTGGATTTCCTTTCACACTACAACAGGTTTTATTCTAAAAGTGGCTAATGTTCTCACAATTTGGAAACAAGGCAATGATTTACCGTCTGTGACATTAATTATGTAAGAAACACTGGAAACGGGAGCCTTATCAAAAGGAAAAAAAAATGAATGCTCTTTAACACTAATGCTCAGAATCCTTAGCTTATGCCTGAAGAACAGAGTCAATTATTTTAGCCTAAAACCCTTTATTACCCATGCTCAAAAATCTTTTATCTTCCCCTATATACATTTGAGTCTGGACTTGTTTATTTAGCCTACAGAATAGAGCAAGAGTTCCCAGCTTGTGACTGAGATGAGTGCGCAGCCATGAGTGCCTCTGGTGTTGTCTGTAGCCTTCAGAGAGAAAAATATTAACAGTAAAATTGCTATTGCTGCAGTCCAACCAGAGGATAGCAAACAGTAAGGCTGACAGAGAAGGTGGTGGTCATCGGTTTGCAGTTGTATGCATTCTCTTATCCTACAGACAATGCTGGGTAGCTTGCCCATTTTACCTCACAGAAACTTCCTTGTGTGCCTGTTCATTTGGGCACTAAGCTGCGTGCTCTGCAGCACGAACAGAGAAACGGAACTTTCATTTTATAAACAAATATTGCATTTGCTTGTAAAAAATCAGGTTTTGAATGTCATTTAAGCTTTGTCAAAAGTTTTTGGAAGTCATACTTTCTTGCTCAACTATCCCCTATGGCACAAGTCATCTACCGTCTTGAATCCCACTTTGTGCATTGTTTCTTCTTTCTCAGCATAACGCTTCAAAAGAGGTATTGTCCAAGTATGTTGCTGGCTGATCAGGAACTGACCCTTGAGACTCAGAGGCCTCCTGCAAGGGCCTATGGGACCCCTGAGTTTAAGAGATACAACAGAATAAACTCCCTGACTGAAATAATATCCAAAAGATGGAAAGAGGAGAAAAACAAGAGGTCACCAAATCTATGCAGAGAGAATGTGCTTAAAAATATATATATTTTAATAGCAAGTTTGGTAATTTAGGGCAGGATTTAGTTGCCCAAACATAAGTGTCAAGTAACATAAGATTCCTTGTGGTATCCAAGACATCCACATGGTAGGAATGACACAGGATTTATTAGACAGTCATGACTAGAAAGGTAGCTAGAGGAGAGATTGAATATCCCAGGGCATTGAAGTGGCACTAGAGGTCTACATTCAGGAAAGTGCTTTGAATCCTTTTACTCTGAGCTGGAATAGGTGCTTGTCCTTCCTCCAAGCCTAAAGGATCCTGCCATGACAAGATTATTTCTTGTGCTGAATTAAAACTCAGCACACGCTTACTGGGCGAGGTACTTCACTGGATTTAGTCACTGCATGACTTCACTTATGCATCTCTGTGACACTGAAGCATCTAGCAGTTTACCTGGGGTAGTTGTGGGCATGTGAAAAAGAATGTAGGAAAGTTTCAGATATAAAGGGCATGTGTGTGTCCACTGAAAAGGAGTTTATGGAATAGCAACTTAGAGGACATCTGAATTTAGAAGGCCTATGCACTTAGGAGACCATTAGGCACCTGTGTGTTATGTTAGGTACCTGAGTCCTTTTTTTTAGAACTGCCCTCTGAGCAAGACTTGTGTATCATTTAACAAAGATGTGGACTGCATTCCCATACCTAAATGTCAGGATGTAGGCAAACTCTTCAGTGAAGATGTACCTCACTGTGGACATCTGCATCCGCTAACAGCAGCCAGTTAATGTACCTCTGCTTGGTAAGTAATAAAGTCTTTGTGGCATTATTTTCTAACTTATCGTAGATAAAATTATGGCTGGAAATGTAAGCTCCTTCATGGAAACTGCCAGTGCTCAACACCATTCTTTGGTCTCTCTATACCTTATACCTGACTGCTGCTGCTGCTCTGCATGTGTCAGGAACTGAGAGCCCTTTCCATCATAGGAAGCTCTCTTCAAACAGCATCATGGGATGTTAAGGAGAAGATTTTGTTTTTGAGCAAAAAATGTACATCTGTATGTCTGATATGTACATCTGTAAAACATCATATCAGAGGTGGAGAAGCAGAAATCCATCATTTTGCAGAGCAAACTCAGTTATCATCCCAAAAAACATAGAAAGGCTTTGGGAAGTTTGGAGCATGAAAAAGAAGGAAGCAGAAAACCTGGTGAACTTGTACAGAACATGGATTTACTGAAAAGTTTGGTTTGGTCCCTCTGATTCTAACTCATTCTTTTGTGAGTTTTGTCCTTCTACATTTTTGGAAATAAAGAAATGTCTGACATTCTGAAGTATAACAAGATTATAAAATCTATCTAGTAGGGCCACCTGAGAGTAACTGTCTAGCTCTTCATCTTTATGATGGAAACTTTTATATCCAGCACCAGTAATACTGAAGAGGTAACACCTATATTTAACAGAAAAAGGAGACATATATATTTCCTAAAAGTTACTGCCAAATGTAGCATATTGTAGGATTCAGCTGTCACTAAGCCTGGGGGACTCGAGCTTTTTCATAATAAAGACTGCCTGCAAATTCTCTGTAGGCAAGCAATCCAACTGCTTCTTTACTTTTTGATTGCTGTTTTAGTCATTTAAAGTTTCCTTAATTGGATTCTCTTCTTGCTAGTTTTTTTCACTGTTTGTAAGTACATTCAGTTTGAAACATGGCTTTAGTTAGCATGCTACACATCGGATCATAATCAATGGCAAAAGGACAGATTTTGATTTTTTTTTTCAGTCATGTTAATAGCTTAGGGACATTGTTTGAGAAAAATATTGCAAACCAGATTTTCAACTGAGGTAAATTGCCTTTGGCTGTCACTGAGTTATGTCTTTTTCCATCATATAAGGCTATCATTTTGATCTGTTATATGTGTCTGAGATAACAACTATTTTGATTACAATAGCTCAAGAAGCTTTTAAAAATAAAACTTCCTACCTTTTTATATCATTTATTTTACCTTTCCCAATCTTAGTCCAGTTGGACAAAAAATCTGTACTCAGCGACTTGTTTTTGGCTCTCTCATATTGGGAGAAATCAACTGTGCTTGGAAGTGTAACACTGTTAGTGTTTTGCCTTGGCCCCATGCATTTCCCATGGTGGTAGAAGCTAGTAAGACACAGCTAACAGCATGCCTGCAACAAACAATGGCCCCTGAACACACTGAGAGTTACTCAAGGAAACACATGATTTTCCTAAAGGGATGTCAAAAAGTACTGAAATGGCCCCTATGTGTCAGAATAATCTAGAGCATATACCTGGTATTATAATTTCTCTGGTATGACACAGACGAGCTTTAGTATTTTGGGAAAATGAAAAGGTAACCTCATGTCCTCTGTTTTGCTATATTCTGCTTTGCTACAACAGGGAAATGGAGCCTTTAACTAAAAAGAAATAGAACCACTTGCACAGAACAATTGTATAACAAATGTCTCTTTATACAAAAAACCTCCAAAGTCTAAAAACCTGCATTTTCTCATTTTTCAACATGTGTCAAAGGTAACCCATATAATTGTTTAAGATCAATAGGATTATAAAAGTTGAGAAGAGAATTTGTCTATGAATGAGGTGGCCTGCCTTCTAAACTTACCACCCGATTTTTCCAGTACTCATGTGGCTGAAAACTGTCACTTCATGATGTCCTTATCAGTTTCCTTGTGCCTTTCTGAACCGCTTTCCTTCTTATGCTTCTTGTGAGGCGAACTAGTTAAACTAGAATTCTTTCTATGGCCAGTGGAAACACCTGCCAATACTAACCCCACTGAACAAATGGCAAAAAAAAAAAAAAAGAAAGGAAAGGAAAGGAAAGGAAAGGAAAGGAAAGGAAAGGAAAGGAAAGGAAAGGAAAGGAAAGGAAAGGAAAGGAAAGGATCTCTCTTTTGCACAAAAAGTCATACACTTTTTATTCCCAGAGCTTATAGCAAAAAACTCCGTATTTCTGTCAGCTTATATTGTCTTCTAAACTAAATAACAATATTGCATTTTCCACAGTAGATTTTCCCAAATATAATACACACCACCTATTTGAAAACCTCTTTCTTCCATTCTTTCCTCCAATTGCTTATCATCTGTAGGTTACACTGTCTTAAATTTCTTCCCAGTTACCTCTTTAAAATGCAGATCTACACACCACTGTTAAATTGGTCCATGTCTTCGTGACTGAATCACATTTCTCCTAATAACATTTGAATGACAAAATTTTCACATGAGGATATGATTTTGGGGATCAAACATAGTTCATTGTTCCCAGCACACTGGGTTTCATGGCAACTCCACAACAAAGTTTTCTGAGGCCTACAGTGTTAAATACTGAATTAAAGCCTGGGAACCATGATATCTTGCACACTGCACAATAGACATGCAAGAAAAGGCATTTTCATATATTATTCTATTCACTCCAGCTCCCAAGATCACTGAGGAATGAAGTGCTGTAGGAAATAAGTCTCTTAATACAAGGTAAACTCCAGGCATGCAATCAGCAGTCGCTGGAGAAGGTGCTCCCCCTTCCTAAGCATCCCTATACTTCCTCCGGGATAGTTAGCTATACAGATACTGCGAGCCTGTCTTTCTGTTTGAAAGCATTTCAGTGTTAACACTCGCAGGGCTAGATATGCCCATATATTACTTATGGTGTGACCCGGATCTTGCTAGTCATTCCCAAATGCAATAATTGTTGGTGTGCTGTACAAGAGATCTGAGGAGGTTTAGGGGATTATTAAAATGCTACTGTCAGGCTATACTAAGGATTTGCAGCTATTTAAAATCCTGTCAATAAAATGTGTATTGTAGAAGTAACACTGAGTCAGACACAGAAGAACAGTTATGTTTCACTACCTAGAAGTGAACAGTTGAACAATCACACTGGTCTTCAAAAAGTTGTAAGTACAGACAACACTGCTCGTACATGGATGAAACCTCTATGCTAATGCAGCCTCAGAGAGCTGATTCAATGTTACAATCCGTGTGTGAAGTAACTCGCTCCAGGGTTCATTGTGAAGAATAATTTAATCGGATCAGTATTTAAATTAATTTCAGTGAACAACTTGCATTTTACATATTTAGTATTACTAGTATTACTAATAGAAATGGTATAAAATTACTGAATGTCTGAGTCAGACATAAGAATGGCTTTTAGGAAGAGATGAATCAGTTTACGATTATCGTCAAATTTGGACTAGTCAGAAATTAAGAAGATTTGACATAGTATGAAATTGGTAAGGAAAAAATGCTATTAGTCACACTGATCACCTTAAGTACTTCCTACACTTCAAAAAGGACTTCCTATACTTCATAAAACATACATCCTACTCACAAAGACAGACATGTAAATGAGATGAATTTGAACTGCAAATTTAATGCCTACTTACTGGACTTGAAAAAATTAAGTTTTCCACAGCAAACTTGATCAGTAGATAAAATTTTATTGAACTGGTAGAGACATAGATAAATAAATGCAAAGGCCAAGCCTCCCAAAAGAGTAAAAATGATTAAGTCCTACTTCTGTGACAACAAAGCTGTTGTCCACTTTTGGAAATGCGTACACATAAAGACAATGTATAACCAGGTTTTCAACACAGAAATTCCTTAAGCACCTAAAAAAGTTACCCATCTTTAAATGTTCTTGCCCAAATTAAGCACTTAAGTTATCCTGAGCTCTATAAATTTTGGGATAGTACAGTGGGAGAGATACTAATTTGTATTCACCACCTACTGCCTCTGAACTGTCAGAGCCTGTCTACCAGACTGGGCACTGCTCAGATCACATCCACGGAGAGCAGACATTCCCCTCTTTGTCTGATTATGGTTCACTCATTTAGGACATTGGAAACCTGGGTTAAATCCACACTCTTTCCTTAGGCTCTTTGTCCCAGCCAGGTTCCACAGACATTTTGAGTTACTCTTCCCAGTGACTGCAATTAAATGCGAGCTTCAGAAAGGAACTGGTCAAGCCCTACACATAGAAAAACAGAAAAGGACTGAAACCCACCCAAATGGAGGATGCCAAATGAGCAGAATTCTGAGGGGGGCAGGCTGTGTGTATGGATATGTGAAAGGGAAAGGATATGTAGTCTGCAGGTAGGTAACAACATCTGGTTTGTGAGGATATCTGGTTAACAGCTATTCAACACAGAAAACAAAAACCATAGGCAGGAAAAGTAATAAACTGAACACCCGGATACACAAACGAACCCGAGATGATGGAGACAACACCAGAGGCCAGAGCCCTCAGGTCAGTGAGTGACTGGCCACTGAAGGAATCTCCCAAAGCCTTGGAGAGGTTCACTCACAGTTGTGTAACCAATAAGAAGGGGGAATAAGATTATCAAAATTTATCTTGGGAAAGAGCAAACCTATTATGGGACTATTATGGGACTATTAAGGGGACTGTGGGAATGTGCAGTGCTTATTATGGGGTATTAAGGAAAAGGGGCAAAGGTAGGGAAAGGGAGGGATCAAAGTGGATCAGGGAGGAACAAGTGTTGGAAAATGAGGAAAAGGCATGATAAAAGGGGCCGGTCATGTGCAAGCTAGTCAGTACACTTGCCTGAGCCCTGCACCTGACCATCACAGTCTGTCCTGTTTTCTTATTCAGCTCTGTTCGTAACCTGTGCAACCCCACTCTGCTGTGTGTGGGTGCAGGTATGGGAGTGGGAGATTTGCTAGCAAACTTCTAACTGGGAGGGTGGATAGAAGGAGATCCACAACTGAAAATATCCAAGGTCTGAGGTTGTGACTGGACAAGGGATCCAGGGTCCAGGCATGGATATTAGATTAGCGAAAACCTGTGCTAATATTGAAGGCATCCATGAATGTTGGTGTGTTTGAGAATCAAGGCTGTGTGCATGCTTCGCTAGTGACCTTCAGGCTGGATCAGCCAGAAAGAAGAGACAGGATCAAGCTGTCTGTGTTCATATTTATGTGAGTGCTGTTTGTGTCTATGTGGTGCTGGCAAAGGCACTGCCTTCTCTCTGTATTGGTCAGAACAGATGACTGTGAGCATGTGTATGTGTGGTGTGCGTGTGTGTGTGTATTGGCTTCTGGGAAATATACACTCAGGCTTGCTTCTGGCTTGAGCTGGAATGGGGAACAGCAACAAACAGGCCAAGAGTCTGTTGGATTCAGTTTCCCTTAACATTATCTACTTTCCTTATTTACTGAGTTTTAAGATAGGTCACCCACCTTATGGTCATACTCAGCCTTTTTTTCCTACCTCTCTATTGCTTCTGCAATTCCATCAATGCAGTTTGTACAACATGCTGAACTTGACAAGAGAGTGATTCAGACAAACCCTTCATTTTGGGGGTGGCTATATCAATACCATATCAACTCCTTTATTTGATTCACTGTGTAGGAAAAGAGTTATGCCAGCATTATCTTAGGGGTGGCAGCCTAAGGTAAACTAGTGTGGAAAGTTTTGAAAATACAATTGAAACTTGACCTCAATTTTTTCTGTCACTCTGACTGACCCCACAGTTGAGATGAATTGTTACCAGAACTTCATGCTGCTCTTATGCTTTTGGAAGATCTTCTGTACTTCTTTAAGCAAATAAAGGAGATGAAATGCAAAGTTCTCTTAAGATCATGGTCTGTCATTAGCCAGAAAGTGCTGGGCCATTACCCACTATCATCACGTGCAGGAAACATCTCAGTCAAGTGACACAGAGCGCACAGAACATCTCTGACATTTGTGAAACATTGCCAAGCAAAAGGGAAATCGTGGTTTCATGCCAAGGGCCACAGACATCCAAATATCCTGGTTATTTGGGAGATGTAACTATTTAACCCACTGAAACATTCACTGATGTTATAACTGTACAGCTTTTGACTCCATAAGAATTGTATGTGCTTGTCTGACAATTGAGAGCAGGAAATCTGACAAGAAGGAAAGAGAAAGAGAAATTGTTTCTTTATGTAACAGAATAATCTGAGGAATAAACTAGGGATACCTAGACCTAGTTTCTGTTCTTTGATCTCACCCTAAAGATGCAAGAGAACTAATAGCACATTGGTCTGGGAAGAAGAGTGTTTTTTTCTTAGGGGATCCATCTGCCTGAGTGTAGACCTCTATATTTCAACTCATCCCAAAAGAGATGTCAGTAATAAGTAGATAAATAACAACCTTAAGTTCCCCTTTTTGTCCATTAACTATAAAGGAGCCTGGTGTCACTAGTTCAGATAAGAATGTCCTGTTGAATTTTTCTAAAGTTAAGGAAGTGCTTTTTGGAACATGAGAAGGCAGAGGGGATCACACCTGAACCTTGGGAGTCCCAAAAGGAGGTGTAACACCGGTGCTGATTGTCCCAGTCGAAGTACGATGTAAACAGTGACTGAAAGTGATGGAGCAGACCATATGGATTTCTCCAGGTGCAGCCATTGCCAGGGCACTGTGGAGAACACCACTCTCATGGCAAATACACATTCATTTTCTTCTTGCCCATTGTTAGAAAGAACGGGAACATCAGGGAATGAGTCTTTCCAAACACCCTGTGAAGAATTAACAGGAGGGAGCACTGTAGTGGTTCTGCACGCTAATGGAAAGCCTCCAGCTGCAGAGGTTTGCTGCTGAAAGAATAAATCATCCCCAGAGCCAGGAACTGTGAGGGTGGGATTAGGGTTAGACATTTAGATTTACAGACTTTTAAAATATACATACAGAGTGAAGAGCTGGCAGGGGTCATCCTTTCTTACATGAAGACATAGCAACATTTCAGATCCACACCTGTTTGAACCGGGAGGACAAAGTGGGGGTGCCCACCAGGCTGATTTTTAGCCACTGGCTCTAGCAAAGTCAACTATGTCCGTGCAGCACAGTTTTTCCCTGTGGCAAACCTTTTCCTGGTGACCCGCTGCAGAGTTCTGGAGGCACTACGAAGATGACTCAGAGCAAAGATGCTTTGCTGTGGATCTTAAAAAGAGCATATGCAAAAAAATGATGTCCTGAAGCAACATTAAAGTAACAAAGAAAGAAAAGTGGCATGGGAGGAAGGGGCTGAAACATATTTAGAGGGAACAAAGAGATGCTTCACAGGTAACAAGGTGAAAGCTGGTTGGGTGTGGAAAGGGATTAAATTGCATGTAAAGGAACGAGATGCAAGATGTGCAAAAGTTTGAACATACAGATGCAGAGATCAATACTTGCAATGTTTTAAATGATGTGCTATAGTGCTGTGTTTGTAACATTCACAGCTGCAAATGGAAATGCTGGTCAGTTGGAAGGACACTGTGTTCCACTTGGGAATAATGAACAAAGTGTACAGACTCACCAGGAAGGTGTATCAGATATACAGGGTCACCAACTGTTTCCTAGTGGCAAGGCAATACTGCAAGAGTGTTGAAACTTATTTCAGTAGTTAGTTAAAAGTGATTTTAGAAGAGAAAAGTGGAGTTTGATTCAAGGAAAGATTTAACATATTTCATTTAAAGCCAACATTTAAAGCCAAGTGAGGCCAGGAACGTCTGGGAGAGGCTCTGCCAGGACCAGCCTGTCCTGATGCCAGTCAGACCACTCAGGTGCCTATGCTGAATTGCCCAAGATAAGATGAAAGGGTTTAAAGATTCACAGCTTAAGTTCAAGAAAGGCTGAAGAAACGCTGTGCTCAATTCTTAGCCAGAATAATTCTGCCTAGTTCCATTAAAGTACATTAGATGAGGATCTGGTCTAATACTTATCTGTGTGCATCTAATTCTTTTGTTTATATTTTCTCTGGCTCAAAACAGCATAAAGAAACCACTACTGTTTTACTTTTTCATAAAAATAATGTCTTTTTAATCTTTATATATAGATTAACTTGAATATTACATTTTTAGGTGTAGAAAATAATAGCAGTCTAGAGCCTCTTTTCATCTTAAATCAGCAGATTAAGCACAAGCATGCAGTGCAGCATTTCTCTACTTTCCTATATTTACCAAAACACAATATGTTTGAGCATTTTCTTTTTGTTCCTTATACTGTGTCAGCAATCTTTTATTATAAAAATGCCACCTCTGTTCCTTATAGAAGTTTTAAAGTCATTTCACAGTTGAGTGGAACCCTAAACAGAGCTATCTTAGTGTAATGAAGCAGAAAACAATTGCTCCTTAACAAGACTGGTATATGGTGACAAACAGCTCATAAAAATCCCATCTGTCACCAAATACTTCTATTTTAGTTGCTTTCAAAACTAAATGCTATATTTCCTGTTTCTTTTCAGAAAGAAAAGAGGATATATAAAGCTGGAGCCATCAAATTGTCCTTTGACAAAAAAGAAGAAAAAAAAGGCACAGCTCATTTTATAATACACTAACACTAATCATTCCAAACACCACAGGGGTGTAGTGTCACTTTAGGATGCATTTATAGTACATATATTTTTGCAAAGCGAAAAGCGAATGCTAACCAATTTTACTATAAAGAAACATTTCTGATGATTTAACAGCTGAGGACTATGTGTAAAACAACCTGTTACTGATTTTGTATCGTAAAAATAAGCCTCTAGTGACTGCAGTCAAATAGAAGGTAATTACCTGAAACTCTTTCGGTAGTTACCCTGCTTAAATGAATGGCAACTAGTTCTGGATCCAGTAGCCCCCTTTCCCACACTTAGTCAGTAAAAAGTCCACTGACTTAAGTTCTTCAGTGTTTTTAATATTAATGAGATTTTTTCATCAGTAAGGATTGTAAAATCTCTGCATTTTCCAAGTAACATCATGCATTGGTGCAGTTCATTTGGATTTTCTGTCAATACACTGCAACAAATAGGCTACACTGCTACTATCATCTGTCAGATGGGATCAAAACTGCTTGACATGTCCTCTGTTTCCCAAGGAGGTTTAAAACTATAGTAAGGGTCCTAACTCTTTGCAGCAAGACCCAGTCTTACTACTCCTCAGAGTAGCAATGAAACTCTTTGGTGATGTCCTGTTATACACAATGGCTATAAGCCCCTGAATAGTGATGGTTCTTTCCAAACTGACATTCACAGCTGTTCTTCAAAGTTATGGAAATAAAAATAATTAACATTTAGCTAGGCCATCTGCATATTTAGACATAAGCGAATTGTTGCCTTCAAATCCACTGTTTTTAGTTCTCCTTGGTGACCTGATGTGTTTTTTCTGGAAGATTAAAATTTTATCAAGTTAAGAAATCAAAATTTTGAGCAATGACATCCCCTTTTTCAGAGACATAATTTCACACTAGGTGCATGACAGTGACAAGCAGATCATTGGACCTCAGCAGACCAGTCAAGACACAGAGTTCAAAGCTAGGGTCTAATTGTTTTGTTCAAGATTTGGATACTTTGGGCTTAGGAATTGCCCTAGCAGTGGCCAAGACAGCAGAGGAGATAAGCTGTCATGACAAAACACTTAACTAAACAGACAGAAAAATTAACAGCATACTTTTTGGCTGCTGTAAATGCAGCAGAAATTACCATATGTTGTTAAAAGCAGTCATGTGTGCCATCTCCTATGCACAGATAAGAAGCAACATATTAAAGAGAATTTGGCAGATGGCATTCAAAAGACCAAAGTACCTGCTTCAATCTTATTTTCAGCTATAATGTTAGCTGGAAAATCCTGTGGCATTAGATACTCACAGATGTCTTCCTACTCATTGAACTAACTTTTCCATAAAGTTGCCTGTAATAGTTTTAAGGTGTGCAGCAAAGATGTACCCGGAAGGCTTCCTTTTGACTACAGAACAGCTGTAGAAGTGACATAACGGCAGGAACATCGCTGAGGGTGCCTGGAGGTTGCTCTATAGACTGCCCTGAGGCTATGAGGAACGGAAAATCCCAGAGGCGATGAGAGGGAGAGTGCTGATTTTCACAGGTGTAAATCTAATCAATGGCAGTAAACTTGATGTAGATTCATAGTGCTGTAAAAAAGCAGAGTCTCGCCAGCACATATCATCTTGCTAAATGTGATCTGCTCTCTCTGATGACTCGAGCTGGGACGCGGCGGCAGGGGCCTCCTCCCTCCACCTCCGGCACCTCACACCAGCCCTCTCGTCCCTCCAGCACGAAGTGCAGAAGTAATTCGCACTTGGATTAAAACAGAACAAAGAGTAAAAGGAGGAAATCTGTCTGGTAAAGAGGGCTCTGTGAAAAGTTGCAAGTAATAGAGGAGGATATTTGAAAACAGAGTGGCACTGCTTTTCTAGACAAGGATATCACTGTCAGTATGTGATCTGACACTCTGCCAAGCGATGTCAATTGTACATGCTGGATTTAAGGCTGACATTTCTTCCCCTTTCTTGCTCCCCCACTATTTTGTCAGCTGTTGTGGAAGCTTAGATGAGCCTGGCCTGGGAGCCAGAGCAGGGTACTGCCTGTATACGCAGAGAAACCGTGGGTAAACTGTGAGTCATTCGGTGTACCACACAGTACTTTCAGACTACACTGAATGCTCCCTAGCTTTATATATCAGCAACATGCAGAGACTTCAAATTCAATTGTTCTGGGTACTGTATAGAGTAAGAAGCACTGCTACTCAATGAATGCAAAATTGGTAATGTGAAACACACTGCTAACAACATTAGCCAGCTCCTTGGCTTTTATTAGGAACCTTTTGTGCGACTAGAGCAAATCAAAAGTCACTTAGGAGTGGGCTCTAAGGCTGGTGATCTCTCAGTGCAAAGGGATCATTGGTAGGCCTGAGGCCATCAATTTTAATTATTTCTAAGAGTGGTTTCAGGGCAGCTGTGGCTGCCTAGGCAAGTGGTAGCATTCTTAATTTACCCACATTTTCATCGGAAGACTATTTTGGCCTTTAATGAGGATGAGTTTGTGTGAGAATGCAAAAAGTGAGTCTCAAATCCAGCTGATAATTTATTGTCCTAACATCTATTTAGGTTCCTAACTTCACAGTGATTTAAATGGGTAGTTAAAGATGTAAATAAGTGTTAAGAGTTTAAATACTTTATTGGATCTGAACCTTAACCCTATGTATTTCGATCTGCAACTCAGCAATGCTTAGTGATTTAAACTATTTTTTTCTGGATTTGAGCGGTGTAAAATGGTGTGAAAAGCCCAGAGGGCATTTTACAAACCAGTGCGGTAAGAAAGTGTCCTTATGTCAATGACTTTAGATTCTAGTTTCAGTTCAGATAGCTTGATGCCATAACTCAAAATGAACCTCAAGAGCTGTTTAATTCAGGCATAGCAAGACCGGAAGCAAGTTACTTAATGTAAGAATAAAACAAGCATTCATCTAGCCTGGTATTCCATCTTTGATGTTTGCTGGCCGCAGATGCTTAGAGAAAAACTGAAAGATCAATACAAGCATTAAATGACACTTTCTTGAGTACAAATTTCTTTGAACCACCTGCAAATAAGAACCATCAAATTCTGAAAAGGCTTATCTTTTATGACTTCTGATTTAATCTGGAAATTTGTTTTTTGTGTTTTTTGTTTGTTTTTTACAAAGGAAATTATTTAGCACAAATCTCTGCTCAACCTTTAAGAAATAATAGTTTTTCTTATTGTTAGCTTAATCTATGAAATCATCCATTTTTCTACACTTTCAGTGTTTTCTAAATTTTGACAGATGGAAATTGTCACCATTTTCTGAGAGTTTTCCTGCTGGAAAGAGGTCAGATCTTTGCTTTGGTCTACTTTCTCTTTTCTTTCTCCATTTTTCTATCAGAAGACATGATAAAAGATATGCATCCACCAAAACCTCCAGAATCTTCCAAAGTGAATAAACATCCCCCAAAAATTCATTTTCAAAAACATCAACTTTGTTCACAGCAGGTTTTCACCTTACATGTATTCTAATCCCATTTGTAACAATAACAATAACAATATTTCAGTTTTTTTTCAAAGACCACCTCTAATAAAGTTGAATGAGATATACAAGGCAGAAGTGAAAACAACTGACTTGAAGAAGCAGAGTGCTGAGGATGTGAAGGGAGCAGCCAGATGCAGCAGACCCTAGGACATGGGGATTCCTCCTTCCTGGCTGCAGATGCCCAGCCGGATGTACTCTCAGACCCCAGAGGTCTCTCTGTCCCAGTCCCATGGATACAGCTTCTGCTGGTCCTGCTTGCAGGTCCAGTCAGTAGCAAGGCTGAGCGTGTATTCACACACACACGTGTGCACGCATACACACACACACACACACACACACACACACAGAGAAATGCAGCCAGTCAAACAGGGCACTGTAGATAGACAGGGCACTGCTCTTAGCAGCACCCATATATAATGTCAGACCTCACATAAAACAAAAGTACAGAGAACCAAGTCCTGTTCTTCCTCTCTGGCTGATCAAGATTGAAATTCACTGGTGAAAACACACATGCCCTCACTAGATTCACCAGCACACACACATTCCTGGATCCCTTGAATATCAGCACAGCCTCAAAGTCTGTCTAACATCAGTGCCCAGACCTGGGGCCCCTTTACCCAGTATGCAAGTCTCCCTGACTCACTGTCTAGGCCAGCCTGATGTTTGCCAGCAAACAGATGTGTGCATTCACACACAAGTCTCACAAGCACCCCACATTCACGGATCCCTCAAATACTAGCACAGACTCTCAGTCCACCTAATATCTATACCTGGACCCTGGGCTCTCCCTTATCCAGTCACCATCTCAGACCTTGAGTCTTTCCAGATGTAGGTCTCCTCCTACTCGCCAGCTAGTCCAGCTTGAAATTCACTAGCAAATTACACATACACAAATATGCATACAGGATTAAATTCACTAGGGAAACAAAAACACATTAAGATCTCTCCAGTTCCTGGCTCCCAGATCTCTCTTGCACCCTAGCTGCTGGCACCTAGACTTGCGTGCCCTGTGTCTCACAGCCCCTTCTCCAGTTGCTGGTACTTAGACCTGGCAGCACTCACACATATGTGAGTTACAACAACAACAAAAAAAAGAAAAAACAGTTAAGAAGAGGATTTAATAAGAAAACAAGACAGACTGCAGTGATCAGATGCAGGACTCAGTCACACAAGTGTACTGACTTGCTTGCACTTGACTGGCCCCTTTTATCTCCTCTATTCTCCATTTTCCCACACTTGCTCCCCCTGATCCACCCTGCCCTTAGCCCTTCCCCTAAACATCCCATAGTAATTTTTATATAATCTCAGAAGCCACTTCTGATATCCATCATACTCATGATAATCACCTTTCCCCCTTGGTATCTGTGACAAAGTTTGGGTTGACCCTTTTCAAGGCTATGCATGAGCAGTTTCTTTAGTGGTCCATCAATCAGTGACCAAAGAGTTCTGGTCTTCATTATTGTCTCTGTTATCACCTGCTTGTTAATGTCTGTGTGTCAGTGTGCTTAATTTATCACTTTCATTGTTATGTATTGTTTCTTTTATACTGAATACTCTTTAATCAGGTAACCTAATGAACTTGTTTTGTTCCACACATCCTTACACTGAGGAACTAAAATTTTTGAACTCCTATCTCCCGTGTTCATGACTATAAATGCTTGAATCAACAGATTCTGCTTGTGAAAAATACTTTAACTGATTTGTAATAGGGGTTTTACTTGAACTAGGAGTCTGTGTGAGACGTATCTGTGCAGTTAAACCCTTCTTGCTGCTAATTATTACGAGGCAACGATTTAACATAGCATCGCACTAGTTCTTCTGTAATGTGTTATGATCTCCTTTATCCTCTGACAGTTAAATAAGTTATAGACCTTATTCAAACCATCAGTTATGGATAAACAATAAAATATCACAACTAATGTGGTGCTTAGCATCAAAGGACTGATGAGCAAAATTCAAACAGCATACAATTCAGAGCTTACAGACTCAGTTCTGCATAAGGCTAATGGAAAAATGTGAGCACGTAGGTATCTGTACTAGGCTTTGTGAACACTGTTTGAATATCTTCAATCCATAGAAAAGTGATTCACTTTGTCAGAAATTCTAATCTCATTTTTTTCTACCCATTGTTTAATGATAAAGAGTAGTACTAAGACAGTGAGAAGATTCCTGATGCAAAAATCAAGGTTTGTAAAAGACACATTTGACAATGCACATCTTCATGAGTAATGCATTCTCAAATTTTCATTTACTTTTCTATTAGATCAACAAATCCTATAAAAAAATTAAAGCTCTCAGATACTGCCATCTAATCCTCTCTCCCTTGGTTGATATAATGGAATGAGAATTTAAAATTCAGAGGATTATGAACAAGTCCTGATCCTTAAGGTATAAATGCTGTTCCAGCTGACTTCAGTGGAAGATTCACATGTGCATCAGAGGGAAGGATACAGCCCTTATCATTTAAAGATTCCTGGTAAAACTTACTTTTTTGTAACAGCCTCTTTCTGTATTTGAAGTGCTTTCAATTTTCCAGGAAACTTGAGCATAAACTGGATTTAAATCATTCAGTTGCAACTCTGCTTTGCTGTTTCTGTCAGAACATAATAGGATTCAAAATAATTATGAGATTTCTCACCAAACTAATAAATTCAGGAAAAAATACAAGCTACATAAGTTTACCTGTCTACATCAGTGCCTTCTATCAATGAACAGCAGCTCAGTATTAGCTGGGTTAAGGCAAAGATTACTTTAAAACATGCAGCACTGAATTATAGTCAGACAGCTCAACAGTAAGCAGAATATCATACTAATGTTTGTATAGCTGACACATCTTAAAAGTCATCCATAAATGAGTGAAAGCCCATACCACTTTGTTTCTTCAGTGACTTCTAAGAGTTGTTGGCATTATGCACAGACACACACATACACGTGGGAGGTATGTGTGCTGGACTGAAGCTGAACTAACAAGTGATTAAAAAAGAATGGGATTTTTAGTCCTCACATCTGGATTCATTTAATCTTTCACTGTCTGCTATTCAGGGGTGGGACTTTGTATCTAGATTTAGATGTCTACAATGGAGTTGTATGTATGCATATAGGATGTTTTGGTTCCCATGGTAGTCAGTGGAGTCCCATCATAGTTAATACAGTATGTGGACACTTTAGAGCTGCTCCTCTCATCATAAAGTAAACATGAAAGCTGTAATTCAGTTCTCTAAACATAAGTAGCTAGTGTCACTTGAGGCGTGATGTTCATATCCTGTCAGGTGAAAACCATGCTAGAATCCACTGTTTTTATTGTCAATGGTTTAGATCCAGTTAACCACATCTGTATCTAGTGCCATTTGAGGTGCTCTGGGACATGAGACCTGGCCTCAGCTGGCATTTCAGAAGGGCATGGGTCTCCTGTAAGTCTGTGCAGAAGGATGTCTCAGATACTCTAGGGTGTCTTACATGGCACTAGGCTTCCACATCTAGGCAACAAATTACACCCAGCATGTCCACTGACAGTATTGGAGTTGAAATAACTGACTTACACACAGGCAATACAGACCTCTACTTTAAGGTGCCTGAATCTGATCCTGAATGACACTTTGAATGTTTAATTCAGTTGTGTAAGTATACGTGCCTAGTATAACTTGAGGCCCTTGAGGATATCCCAGTCTCACCTGGCAGTTCTCAAAGGCATGGATGTTCACCTGGTCATATATGGAGATCCCAGTTCATCTCTAGTGACACTGCATGCTCGCCCTCCCCATGTTTAAGTGTAAGGTTGTCATCCACACTCTATCCAGAGTCAAAGGTAAGTGAAGGAAATCTTATCTTGGACATCCATTTTAGGAAAATATGAATTGTCCTCTAGAAGTGCCCATGATTTTCTCTTAATCAAAGAAGCCAAGATAACTAGCTTACACTAGACATCTAAGTTTTAGATAGCTAATGAGTGGTCTGTGCACCTAAACACAGACATCTAGCACCATTCCAGATATCCTAAAGTGTCTGAGATGTGCACAGAGCTGGCAAGCATGGACCTGTGAGACACCTGCTCCCTTGTGCAGGCCAGGTGGAATATCCTGGGGAGTCCAAAATGACATTCAGTGTGTATGTTTAGTAATCTGAATAGATCCACTTTTGCTAAGTTGAATGTGACATTAAAAGAAGACAGAAAGCATTCCAGTTTTGTTTTGATTTTTGATTACAAAAAAACAAGGAAGCTGCTCTGCCAGCCAAACCTGAGCACCTGTGAGAAAATTGCTTCCACGTTTTCGCGTATCTTAAAAATCCTGAATTATAATTGGTGAAAGCACATATAGTTAATGAAAGTTTCCCTCGTAAAGAGAAAATTAACATTTTAACAGTAGCTTCAACATTCCAGAAGACATTCATTGAATTTCATCTTGCTACTGCTGAAAATTATAGCCCTTTCTTTCTTACTGTTAAACAGCTGCCTATAAATGATATAAAGCAACTCACTCTCAAATGTACTGTATATGTATTTTTAAATATAATCCATAATTGCTATAAAAAAGTCTGATAGTGATATCTAAATATCAAAAATTGCCATCACAACTCAGGAAGAACACTCCCATAAGCAATGTAGCATTTAGTAACTAATGACAACATAACTATAATGATGCACTAAGTGGAATTAATGGGTGAAATCTATTGCTACATAGAATTTCATGCATAACTTTAGTTTGCATGGATCATTAGTATTCATAGCTCAACTGTGTCCTTCGATGTGTATTAATACTGTTCCTTGGGACTATGCAAAAATAATTCATAAATATGCCTGCAAGGAGGAAGGCACCATAATTAAATCATAATAATTAACATGGATATCAGATTAGTTTGGATAAACTGATCTGGATAACACATTTGGAAATATACAGGCAGAGATGTTTAAGGGCAATTCCATTCATGCTACACAGGTAGGTCACCTCTATTTTGCTTTACATCTAGTTACCTTGTTCATGAAGAAAATTGAGTTAATTAAGGCTCTACGCCAAGTTGTGACAAGTGATAATACAGCTGTTATTTTCTGTAATGTTATGTAAGATAGGAGAAGAACAGAGACTCCTGGAGTAGAGCTAGCACCCATGACCAAAATGCTCTCTCAGCTATGCAGTCTGGGCAACACAGTCAATGCTATAGCTGGGTTTTCTGCTCCTCTGGCTCATATTTGAGTTGAGAAGGTAAGAGAAGGGGAAGAGAAGGAGAAGCAACACTCAGGCCAACATGCCACCTGCCCCCATCATCCAAATGCCCACTTTCCCATATGGTTCCATAAGCTGGAAGAGAGAGAGCAAAGGGCCCACCCAGCCAAGTGGTGTAACAGCTTTAGGGACAAAAGCAATAATCTGGAGCTGCCGTTATTTCACTGGCAGTATCATAAACAAAACATTCAGCAAACACTTGGTTTGAACCTCTCCTCTCTTCTCCAAGCTTCTTCTTTTCTACCCTGCAACATCCTTGCTCTTCTTCCTCTTCTTTCTTCCCTTCATATCCCTTGGCATTTTATCACCCTTCTTGCACCCTACTCCAGCATATGATGAAAGCTATAAGAATTACTATGTAATCAGTAAATATCTTCACTCAGATCCTTTGCTTCATTGTGCCTCTTAGATTTCAGATTATTACCAGAAAGATCTTTGCCTTCCTATACTTGAGTCACTGCATAAATCCAGCAGGGCTTACTGGCTACAGCTGTACCGCTATATAAAATAGAGTCTGTTCTCTTGTCTTGAAGACAAGTGATATAGCTATATGGATATGACAAACTACACACTTAAACTCTTTCCTACCTCAGCACAGAGAGGTTGTGTCTGAATTGTCTGTTGTGGGGAAGACTTTTTGACAAGAACTGTCCTCTGAAATGTGCTCCAGCATTGTCTAGGAATGCGCTCATTGGCATGAACCAAACCATACCAAGGAGCACTTAAATAATTCATCAGAACAGGCAGCTGGAGGTCGGCACTCCAACCCATGATTTAGCCCTGTTTTATTTACTAGTATAGACAAAGCTAATAAATTTACAATAAAAAATTAACATGGCACTATAAATGATAGTAGAGAAATTGTTGCTAGTACTCTCTTTCATACAGAATAAAAGACAAGTGTATTCAATGAAATATTTGGATTATTATGTCTAGTTTGGCCAGTATTTTAATTTGTCCTATTTATTTTTCTTTTTAAACTATTTTACATTTAAATGCAGATGTTGCCAGGAGTGAAAAAGAAGATAATCTGGTATCCATGAATATTTTACCAAACTTGTTACAGTGTTCAGTCCTTGCAATTTCTATGAGTTGCTTAATTTTTAAAACAAGAACGTTTGTATCATAAGCTCTGTTAATAACTCCCTGTGCCTGTCACCTTGCTAAAATATATTTCATGGCTGTTTTAGTAATGGTAAATATAAGAAATATGCAGTACCTGTGTTACCATTAATGGTAGAACAGTTAGCTTATAGAGTGCAACTAAAATTTGGAGTATCAAAAATGGAAGTTTTGATCTGTAATAACCATTTATTAAATAATTATGCCATTTTTGTTAAAGCAACACTGGAAAAATGCTAATTTAAAAATGATAGTGAGAAAAATAATAGAAACCAGAATCTGAGAAAGTGACATTCAGTTCATAAACAATTCACAGAGAGGTGAAAAGGGAAAATAATCTAATGCATTATTCATTCTTAGCAATAATTATAATACATTAAGACAGCTGATAAGCACCTTAGATGTCAAACTGCTTGACGAATTTGCTACTGTTTGTATATGAAACATTTTGCTGCCCACAGTCTGTGTATATTTATAAAATAAATATTCACCCAGCATTTACTCTAATCAGCGTTTTAATGATATATGAGTATATAAATAAAAGAACCATATCCTGCCACTGTATAGATGCAAAGAAGCAAAGCTAAAGACAGGGAATGAGGGGAGAGAAGGATAGGAGACAATGTGACTAACATGCAATTCTAAATTTGCAAGAGATTATAATCAGATTTAAAGTACCTCCTTAATACTCCAGCAATATTTCCTTTTGCATTCAATAAGCATTAGGATTTTGTTGCTGACTCTAATAGGGATTTGCCCAGAAATTACCATTGGCATAGACAAAGCTTAGATAAACTCCATTCTGCAGAAGGAGATGGCCTGCAGTTCATCCTACTGTAACTGCACAGGAGAGCAGGAAGAAGATCTCCCCCTGCTTCTTTGCACAGCTTAATTTGTACTTCACATATCTTGTTTGGAGTTTAAAGATTTAACAGGAATTGTGGCCCAACATTTGCCATGTCCAGGCATCAGCTTATCCCCACCTGTATCTACTAAAGGAGTGATTCTAAAGTGGCATTTTTTGTTATTTGTAACTCGGATGCCTAAATTGTGTGGCTAATCTCCCATCTTTCCTATGGAGTCAATGGAGAAATGAGATCCTTTAGAGGGCAATTCTGAGTATTTAATTAATCCTTGTTCTGTATTACGTTCCCACCTAGAGGCCATATAGGAACCTTGGGAGCCTGGCCTTACTTACATTAGTTACCCTACATTAGAGTAATGGGAATGCAAGCAAATATCACATTCTCCTCTCTCTCTTGCTCTCTCTCTGTTCCTCACGTGTCAGGAGATGTCTCTCCTTTATTATTTATTTTCACTTTAGAACCACAGGCAATTATCACCTGAAAATAAGAAAGAAATAAGAAAATAAGAAGAACATAAATCATAATTGGAAATTTTCACTAAAAATTCTTACTGAAAACAGTGACTCCTATGCACATTAGGTCCAGGACTTAAAACTCTCCTGAAGCTTCTAAACAAAACTGACAGGAGTAAAACTACAGCACATTTAATATTCCTTTCACAGAGGTGTTTTAGAACCTCTAAGAATGAAAAATATCATCATTTAACGAGCTGAGATGATCTGCACCAGCTGAATCTCTGCCACTGATCCTTCCCCTGTATTCAAGTATTTTTAAATAAAAGTGAGGCTGAACTCATCTTTATCAGTAAAATAACTCAAAATTCTGATTTCAACTCTTTCTCAGGGAAGACATAAATCAAGACTATAGTAACTGTTGCCTGCCCAGTGCCAACTGCTATCTATCTGAAGTTGCTTCAGTGTTAATGGAAGGGTTTGAACAATGCTTTTTTAGAACAAACTAACTGAGCTTTATTGGCCTTCCATGCTATTTCAAGAAATTCTTCTGGAGAAGAAAGTCACAAAAATATATTATTTTTCCCTATGTGACAAGATTTACCTCAAAGCATATCAGAGAACCTAAACATATCTCTTCCTTGTCTGCTGCGTACTTACAAGATAAGTGTCTTCAGTAATTTGCTCACATAAATTTATATACTAGCAAATACAGACTTGGAGACTCAAAAGATTTAGGGATGAATTATTTTAGTATTATGAAAATATTCAAATTGGCAAATGACTATGACTTAGGGAAAATGACAACACCATACTCCTGTTATCAAGACAAGTGTTCCTACTATAAAGAGAGAGCTAAATATCAGTCATGCCTCTCTTTAAAATTCCACTAAAATTAACTGAGTTATACGCCTGTGAACTTGATCAGGGACAGCTTCCAGTAATGATTTGCTACTGATCCATCTTCAGATGGTTTATCATATATAGGATTTTCTGCTTGGGGGCCTTAAAATACAAAATAGGCATATGGAGTGGTTTTAAAGCTAAATGGGTGTGTTCCAAATGTAAATCTTCCTTAAGAAGTCTAGCTGAAAAAAGCCTTTCTATCGGCACTTTTTGGAAAATTATATTTAGATGTTTGTCTCACAGAGTGATTGTGTCCTTGAGCCACCCAGAAAATTGCATTTGCACAGACTCTGCTGCAATAATGTAAATTCATTTTATTACCACTTGTTGAATATTAGCTGCATATCCTTCCAGGCATTTTCTAGCTCAATTACCATGAGAATTACCATGAAATAAGAGAATTTTTTGATGAGAATAGCCCAGCATTGTTTGCCTATATTATTTTCATTCCTTCCTCTTCCCCCATAGCACTTTAGAATATGCTTTGAGTTTATTTAGACTCTAAAAAGAAGCATGCTAATTATGGCAACAATTACAGCAAATTTACATAATTACAATAGTGACCTGCTATGCCGTGCAACCAAAATAGTAACGTACTGCAAAACTTCCTTGAGAAGTACTGCACAGACTTGTTGCTAAAGAAACTGTTTGGTTGCAACGGAAGGCAGGTCAGATACTGTCAGTGGTGTAGCGGGAGGCAAAGAAAATGGAAGAAAGGACTGTGGAATCAGCATTTAAAAGAGACAGCATGAATCAGATTCTTATAGATCCCCTCACATAGTGGTTGTGTGCATTTTTGACACTGTGCACGGCTGCAGCTGTGCTTTGCTGTGTGTGAATTATACATTGCACTGCAAGGAGGTATAAAGGGGAGGGACAGGTTCCACAGCCCCCCATTGACTGAGCTCCTTATTTTGTGCCCTTTAGATCTCCAAAGGAAGTTCTGCTGTGTTCCCTCATTTTACACTATAAATTAGTTCCAAGCAGTAGCATGTCTTGTGCATAATCAGAAGAAGGCGCAATGACACCAGCTGTCCATTCCACAGAGGCTCAGAACTGCTTGGATGCCAACACACTCCTGGATGGAATAATTTTTCACCTTGCCAGGAATCTATAGTGCACATTGACAATAAAAGCATCAAATCCATCTGTTGCAAAGTAGAAACTTATTTTTGTCTGATATCTGTCCAACAGACATCAGAAAATACTGTATGCTACATACCAAGACTGGTAGCCAGAAGATCCCACCCAGCTGTGATTTATTTTCATTTACTGACTATACTTTAATAGCTAAAATATGAAATTCATGTTACTATAGAGTAAATACAGCAGATGGCTTGTCAGTTCTGCACTCTGTTCTCAAGATGTGGCTGTGCTAATGCTGATAAAAGGCTAAAGCTTTTGCCATAAGACTTTCTCGCTTCTAAACAAAGACTGAAACTGCTTTGCACAGAAAAAAACTTAAAGTTAGAAACCCTTGGGCATGCCAATTCCTGACGGACACTAGTGTCTGCAGCAGTGCTTTTGAAACTGGAGTCTGCAGATTCCTGAGATTTCAAAGACCACTTCTAAAGCTGAGGTGAAAAGTCACCAAGTAACACAAGCCTCTGGACAGCAGGTTCAAGTTTGGTCTACAGGGTTCTGCACTGCTGCCAGGAAAACTGTCAGGGCCTGCATATTGAAGAGAGTGGGACACCACTGGTTTCACATTCGCCCCAGAACTGCAAGCAAGCCTATAGCATTGGTGAGGCTATATTAGCCAATCAGCATGACACAATGTGTTGCCAGAAAATTCTGGGATGAGCTTTTCGGCCACCTCTTACTCCATCCCTGAATACCGTGAAATCCTCTTTAGGCCCTTCATTTCCATTTTCATTTCCAGGATTTTGCAGTTACTGGCATATTAGCAACAACTTTACAACATAGCTTTTCCCCTTACCATACTGTCATAAGAAGGATACAATCATCTGCACTGCAATCTGTCTCCAACAGATCAATCAAAGCTAAGTGTCTCATATAGAGTTATAGGGAGGCTGTTCTGGCATCCACAGCACCCAGCTTTTATACCACCATCTTCAAAATATCCTCCCTTCTAAATACTTCTTCACCAGGTTCCTTCCAGCATCACTGTCAATGTCATATGAACAAAACACATTTGTTCCTGATGTTAGCAAAGCTTAAATGTACTTGCCCCATTTTGCATCTTGTGCTGTCTTTATCACAGCCCTGGGCTTAAGGTACATTTTCCATAAAGGGATTTCTGTTTAGAAAGAATTCTGTCTACCTACGTATCCCTTTATTTATGCATCACTCACATGAAATATAAAGTGCTCTGCACCTTAGATTTCAGTTATTCCTAGATTTTGCACCAGCTGTTCCACTCTGTCGTGTGTATTGGAACTACCTGTAAATTTTCATATGAAATATTTTTCCCTTGAGAATGAGGGAATTAGGATATTTCAGATTTTTCCAGATTTTTGCTCAGAAACCAGGATCTCAGGCCAAAGTGATAGCCTCAAACTCTCTTTTTTTAAAAAAAATGAATTTTTCATCATTTCACATTCAAAATTTCATATTTCCAGCTTGCCATCTGAAGAAAGATGAAAATAATTTTGGAATTTCAAAATTTCCAGCAGAAAGGAGATTCTGTTTTCTGTACAACTCCAGTTTGATCCTGATCTTCCCATTGCTGACCATATATTTTCAACTATGCGACCCCCTTGAGTCATAATTCAGTTACAGTTTGTAAACTGAAATCTTTGTTGAAGGAGTTAAGTGATAAGAGAAGCTGTGAGCATATGAGAGCGGCATGTGCTCCAAAAGCAGTGCAAGATTGATCAAAAAATTGGCCTGTCACACGCTAACAGATCAACAGTTGCTTAATGTATACTGTAAAAACACATTTTGTATGTTTAAACTTTTTACAAATTGCTTATAAATTGAACTTTTAGATAAATTATGATTTAAACTGTTACTGAACAGATCATTTCATTACACAGAAAATGATAATATGGCAGACAGAAATTTTATGACTTCTACTAGGAAGGCAGCAGCCGAAAGCAAAATTTTTTAACAGAAAAATCACCTTTTTTCTTGAGTGTTCCTTGAGTTAAAAAGATACAAGAAACATAGTGCAAAACATATATGACAGACTGTATCTTATATACCATATATATCTTCCTCCTGTTGAAGTCAATAGTGAAGATTTCCATGATATTCCATAACACACATTCAGGTCCCCTATGAAAAGTATCTCTAAGCATAAGCTTTAATGTCATTTCAAAATATCCAGTGTCATTACATTTTCAGACCTTTATTCTATATGCAAGAAATCAAAACATCACTGTCTTATTAAACCAGTTCAGAATCTTCAGATGTTACCAAAATAATTGCTGTTCTGAACACAATTCTCTTCTGTTATCAAACAAAACTAAACAAAATAAAATAAAAAAACTCATTGACAGCAGCTTTAAAAGAAATGATACAATAGAGCATTTATTCTGCACCAGAATGCCAGTATAAAACTTGAGTGTTTTCTTTAATTTTTCAAGCAAAAAACTCCCCTAAATTTCCCCCAAAATTTTGAAAACAAGTAATTTGTTTTTCAAAATCCATCACTGAAAATACATGCCACTTTCAAGAAAGCAGCACAGAACAGTAATATTCTGAGGATGATAACTATTGTATGATTATAATAATTTACATCCCAATCTGACAGAAACCCCAGTCCAAAGAATGCAATAGAAGCCTATAATAGGCTCTTAAGATCATAGTTATGAGTTCTATTTTTAAATCTAAGTATCTCACACTTACTTTAATGTTTTCTGCTTCTCTGCTTTCTACTACAGATGAAAATTAATTCCTTTATACACTTCAGATCTAAATTCTGAGAGAAGCTGAACTCCTGCCATTCACTGCAGTCACTGAGAGCTGGGGGTTCCTACAGTCACTCATGAACAAGCTCTTACACACAAAAAATTAATGTATATTTAGCATAAGGTTAACTTCCAGATCTCTTATGGATCCTGGGGAAGAAATCTGCAATGGCTATGGATCATCAAGCCATTTTAACGAGATGCTTATAAACCTTAACAAAGGGAGGACCCTAAGAGGATGGGTGTCCTCTGCAACATATCAGTGTACCCTTGTACCAAATCAATGTCCAGATGCAAAAACAGAAAAAATGAATTGGATATTATTTCTTATGCAGAGGAACAGCTTCAGCCAAAAAGTCATTAATCCAAAATTAAATGCAACTGTGTAAATAACATCCCTACTCTCTCTTCTTCCAAGAAAAGAATCCTTTCAAAAATGACCTGTGTTTCTGAGATAAATGAATGCATTAAAGGTCTTAACTACCCTTTGATGGACCACAAATGGACACAATACAGAACAATATTTGAACAGTAATGATTTGTCCTTTCTTCTTCAAGTGTAAGCTGATTGCAAAGGCTTCAGGACCGTAGATTAAATAGCTAAAGGGGTCATGAATCTTAATAGTTTCTAAATCAGAGAGATCTGCAACTTACTTGCACTGACTGGAATGTGTGTGGAATGTATAAATATTAATAGGTCTGGCAAGGGCTTGGCAGACAAGCTGTATAAAATTTCACAGCGGGAAGATTGAAGCTGCTGTGTGCAGAGGAGCTGAGATGCTCCCACCTGAAAATGAACTGTCAGCATGTGTGTAAATACATTTTTCCTGAAGCAATATTTAACACTGAGCTGCCCTGGTACAATAGGTGCTCTATGCATTGATGTCTAACTCCACAAGATTATTTAATACAATGAACATGCACTAGGCAGAAAGCTGGTATTGGGGAAGTACATTGTGCGCCGCATATCTGAAGCTTGCTCCGATGATGATTGTTCTGCTAAGACAACTTGCTTGTAGGTACCATCAGGAAATCCATTGCCACAACTGCATTAAAAACAAACAAACAAACAAAAAGCTTGATATAAAGTTTAAAAAAGTTAAGAGCTCACAAGTAAATGGCAGAAGTAAAACTGCTCACCCGACCTCAACTCTAACTGGTCTTATGTAAACATTTGTGAGCAAAAATTACAAAGATCAATAAGTCCCAATTCTAAAGACACAGATAGAAATTTGGGCCTTGGTGTGGGACAAAGTATTCCCTCTTCCATACGCCAGACAGCACACATCCGAGAACCTTACATTATGAAAGTCATGAAAGTTATACACAGGAATGAGGTCAGGGTCCATAAAATATCCAGAGCACAGACATGATTCTGAACCACACTGAGGTCAATAAGAGGTTTATTTTATTTATTTTATTTTATTTTATTTTATATTTCATTTTTCTTACTTTGAATTGTGTTGAATATATTGAGACCCAGGTGCTTCACAACAGTTACTAGAACACATGAAACTTAATCCAAGCTCACTGCAAGCACAAGGGACTCCCTGCATTTCTCAGTTCTTGCTTGTGTGCGTGTTCCCTTCCCTTATCACTTTATTTCAGGGATACCTTCAAACAGCCTCATGCTAAGGACTCTATCATACCTATCATCAAGAGCTGCTCTCACAGCCTCTCGCTGGCCATCTGTAACAAGTCGCTACCAGTTTCCAGGTGGTCTGAGTGCATTTTTTATGTGGCTCCTTTGTCCTCTCCACATTCCATGTGTACCTCCTACTTTCTTGTTTTTCCCAGGGACTTTCATGAACCCATGCACCACAGTAAGGACTCCATATTCCCACTACTTTTGTGAAATCAAGATTCTGTATAAAAAGCATCAGCTATAACAAGTGGAGGGTATTAATTCAGCTAATCAAAATGAGAACACTGAAATTATTTGTCTTGAGTCTCTTCCCCATTACAAAATAAAACAAAAAAAGTTGACATATTTCTCAAAAATCTGCAATTTTGTCAAAGCAGCATCTTCTGACTGAAAAAGTCTATGATGAGTTTCTTTCTGCCTATTTTGAACTGCATTTTTCTATCAGGTCTCCAGCCTGTCAAGACCCATACAGCTAAAAGGAGGGATTCCTTCTATCTACTCTGTTCCCTGTAGGACACAGTGGTAAACAGGGATTATCCATGCCCCATAGAATAGCAGTAACAGTAAAATAACATATTTTTCGAAGTCTAATAATAGATGGATTTTTCATTCTAAAATTTATAAAATGAAAATGAAAATGGGACAGATTCTGGATAAGCAATCCAACGCCTGAACTGCTAGACATCTGTAATACTCTTTTCTCTGAAGACAGAGAAAACAAAAATTTGACCTTTATCAAGAAATTCACATTCATTACATGTTGCTCTGTGTAGATTTGAGAAAACTTTTCATAAAATGATGTTATTTTTTCAAGCCAATGGATGATCCTGGAAAGTAACACTGAAACAGCTTTATGATCAAAAACTATAATTAGAGCAGCCATTATCTGCACTGTCTGTTGGCTGGTATCACTGTGCTACAGTGGATAGCTCTCAAGTGAAGGAAGTTACTATGGTATCTACTATTCTACTTGCTGTTGCTCTTGGATTCTTCAGTCTTCCTTTTTGTCAACAACTTTTCACATTCATTTCTTATTACTTTCATCTCTCCAAGCTTCCACTTTACTCCTTTCCGTTTCCGGTACGCTTTTCAATTCATACTCCATTCCAGGTTTTTTTCATGCCATCAGTTTCTTCTCTGTGTTCATAGGTAGAGAACAAAAATGTCAGCTACTTTCACTGCTGTTGCCAAATTGCCTCTGTCCAGCTAGGAATAACTGCACTTCCATTATGGCCAGTCTCTCTCATGCTTACAAATAGATAAAGGAAAAAAGACAGTCTGTGATTTCAGTCTTAACAATCAGAAATTCAGGCAAAATAATCAGAAACTATAGTGTTTTATTGAATAAAGGCAGAAGTCCTTTAGTCATGAAGAAGTCAAAGGCAAATTGCATCAGAAAAGTGCTAAAATCAAAAGTTTCAGACAAGCAATCAATTATCTTTCAAGCCATAGCAGGAATCTTCACAAAGACAGCAAACAGGGATGTTCCACTAACGAAAAAATAAATAAGAACCACACAGTGAGTCTTATAAGTGCTGTGAAAGGCTGCTTTTTATTCTGAATGTGCAAAATATGAGATAAGGTATGGTGAGGTCACAGAACAGGATGAATACTGTCACCACTCTTATAACAGAACATTTCACAAAGTCATAAAAGAAAATTCTCTCACAAGAAGTCACAAGAAGGGGACACAAGTTGTCAGTCTAGATACTCTCACTTTTAGATCTGGTCTTAATTTCTACAAATACAAATGTTATGATTATGTTGCTTTCATTATTCTGTCACTTTTGCTTCTAAAAATCTTTCATGACCCAAATCTTGTTTTGCAAATACTTGTACTTTCTTTATCTCTTGTTTTTACATTAATTCATTCTTGAAAAGTAATACCTTTACATGCTATTTTCCCCAGCGATTGAGAAGGGAGATCTGTCAAGGGACAACCGACTGCATTTTAAACTAACTCAGAGAGATATATGCAAATGTCAGTATGCCTGGAGTTGATTTTTTGAAGGTATAATAATTCATATTTCAATTGAAATAAAAAAAATTGAAACCTTCAATTGTAGTTTATGTTTAGCTTTCTTATATGCTGAATTTATTCTTCTGCATGTATTCTTATAAGATGAATTTTGAGCATCTTCTTACATTAACATGTCAAGCACTTTCCCCTCAAATGATCTTAATCTATGAATTGAATAAATTTAATGAATTAAGGATTCATGTATCACCTAGTGAAAATAAAATCCAAAGAATGGACAATTCCATCAAGAAAGAGCAAAACTGTTTTTCCATTTAAAATGTCTTTCTAGATTTTTTCAGGATTTGTGAAAATAAATAGTCTCATTTGCAATCCACCATGATTAAAAGAAATACATTATTGCAACAAAGTCTTCACAGGAGAGTATACAGAAGAATAAATGAATTAACAATTCCATAAGTATTTAAAGTACTCCAATTTCCACTATTAACATAAATTTTTAAAAAGTCCTTTTTTCTAGAGAACTTTTTCTCTTTTAGCATTATATGACAGTTCCATTTAGCTAACATTTCCCCAGTTATTAATAATTTAATGACAGGAAATGTGGGTAATTCATTAATGTCATTCCACAGCTTTCTTTCATCCCTTTGCTGTGTGGAAAGGGAAGGGATCATAACCTCCAGTGGTGTGGTCGGTTGTCTCCATGGTGGATGTTCCCATGATTATTTTTTGCTTTGTTTGACTAATGGTTGTTCAGTCTGTGTACTGTTCTCTACTTTGGAAAAAAGAAAGCACCATGAGAAAACAGGCAGACTGTAAACAGTCCTGCAGGTACAACTTTGTTGCATCTTTGTAATAGGAGAAAAGAGCTAGGAAGAACAGCCACACTGAATAGCCCTCAATGTGCCAGAAACAAGTACACTTGGAACCTGAGAAGTAACAATATTATTCAACTCCTCGCCAACAAGATCCTTTAATTCTGTTCAGTGAAGTAAACACCTGCTTTTTGCTTTCCACTAGTAGATCTCAAGAGATCAGATCAATACTATGCCTGTATTTTCTAAGGGGAAACTGAGCTTTTGAAACATAAAGTCAGATTTTGAAATAATGAGTTAGCCGCAATATAGGGAGTCAACCGATGTTCTGAGTTGAGATAGGCCAGAGGTAAAACACTCATAACTCTTGACTGTTCAGGTTCAATATGGTAATTCAAGACTCATCTTACATCTCAGTTTTGAACTGCATGTGAAGAAAGTCTTGTGAGTACAACTATGCTTGCAAATCTACAACCTGCAGCGATGGAAATCTTACACTAACAGCATCTTTGGTGTTATGACTTCTGTGTCAGTCTAACAGAGAGGTTAATGAAGTTTCCATAATTCAAGTTTGAAATGCAACAAGAAAAGCTCTGAAATTTCAAACACCAATAATTCTGAACTTAGATGTCTAGTTCAGTTTGGTTCCTAATCTTAATGAGGTATAAATCCAGTGTGGTTCTTCCTCTCCAAACAATCACTCTTCTCTAATTAAAATGAATAACTTTCCTGTATCCAGATGAGTACCATTTCAATTTCATCAGTATTTATACTAAACACTGTTTCAGAGAGCAGCTTTTAGTGAGAGGAAATGGATTTGTTTTTTAAGTCCCAAACTTAATACAATATGGTTCTATTTCAAAGCATTCTATTTGTAATAGAATGTCTGCCTCCAGTGTCTACCCAGGTTAATTTCTCTTTTCTTCATTATTGATTACCTATCAATAGGCTTAAGAAGAAGCATGCCAATGAAACCATTCTGACAATAAAGGGAAAAAATGTCTTGTTAAAAATGTCCTGCTCTTAGAAGACTCAATAATTGACACTGAAAACTGACCTAAATTGCAAATGTTATAATATATAATCTAAGATGCAATAGAGAAACAGGATTTTCTTTCGTTCAAATGAATGGGTAATAATAATGAGAAAGTTATTGTGTTTTAACAAAGAAGAGAGCTTTTGTGTTGTGACAAGGAAGAGAGCTTTAGAATTAAAGATCCAGTTTTTCATTTGATCACACAGCTTCTCCACACAATATACTTTGTTAATCCCCAAGTTCTGAATGAACTCTTTTTCCCAACCACCAAAAATCATTAGCTAGATAAAAATCTTTACCACCCTTATTTTATTACCTGCAATGACATTTGTTTAAATATATTATGTTATAGTCAAGTGAAAAGCTAGGCTTGAACCAGCCAAAAAGAAACAGCTAAATTTAATTAGAAATCTTTCTGTACATAAAGTGGATCTAGGTAGTGGATAAACTTCTTTAGAAAATACAGTCTCTTAGGCATCTGTCATATCAGTAGTAAGAGAGAAAGAGAAGTATAGAAGTTTATAATCTATACTCTGTTGAGTAACTCCTGGTGTTTCAAAACCAGAAGCAACAGGAGTATTCAAGCCTCTTCACAACAGCAATAATCTGAGTCAACATAAGAGAACCACTGCATATTTCTGATACATACTTCAAAAAGAAAAAGACAATCAGTTACCTTAGTTATCTCGTTTATAACAGCTATAAAGAGGCATTGCTCCTCTTAAGAATGAACACAAGGCCTGTACGTGTGTATCTAGCCCTCACAGTTGTTCTTACTACCAGATGTATATGAACTGTGTAGAGTGTAATTCAATGCAAGGAGATTAAGTGGCTATATTTGTGTAGGATATTATTAACTTAGACATCAAGGAACTGATTGTATTTGTAATTAACAGAAATATGTGGGAATAAGATTATTTAGTAGTAGTTGCTGGCAGCGTGTAGAATGCTTAGGCCCTGTAAAGAGCCTGATTAAATGCTTTTACCTTTCCTGCAAAAAAATCACAATAGCAAGAAAAACGGAATAAATATGAAGAATGACAACTATTTCCAGAAAGAAATCTGGCAGGTTTTACTAGTTATGGGACTTGCATTAGTCATTTTTCACCAGTTTCTGGATAAGCATTAATTTATTACTGAAAGCATTTCCAAACTTTTTAAATAAAAAGCATTTATAAGAAACTATAACCTATGGGAAGGTTCAAACTGACTGTATATCCATTTGTTTTATACATTTTTTCACAGAGCTAATTGTCAAAGGGCCAAAGCTTTTTGGCTAAAAATGGGAAAGCTTTTCCAAAAACTTTCACCAGAAATGCTGCTTTTCAGCCAGATCCATTCTTCTGCCTAGAGGTAAAGAAGCAATGTAATCTAGGAGACCATATCAGCTATCAAAATGAAAAACTTGAATACAATCTGTAGACTAAAATTTACGTTGCTAGGTAAATGCTAATGAAGGCAGTGCTAGACATCATGATCTTTTACCACTGTTAAGTTTTGCATCTAAAAAAAGTAATTATCAGAATTATTCTCTGGTGGAAGAATCAAATTTGTACATTTGGGACGAGGCACTGCAGAGGTGCTAAACTTCACTCTGAATCCTCAATGGTCTGGCTTTTGCCATAAAACTTGGGGTTACAGATGAGTTTGTGAATTTGAGTAAATAGCCTACAAACACTAGTATGGAGCGTGTAATGAGTATGGTACACAGATCCCTGGACTACATCAAAAACAGTGTAGGGTAGAACCAAAAGTTGCACACTGGTGCAATGATGAGATCAAGTTAATAATCTCTGCTGAGTTCTGTGGTCAAAGAGCGTATCATGGATGCAATCGCACACACTGCTCTGGGGATCAAACTGTCTACATGAGGATTTTACTTCTCTGTGTGGACCTGTTACCAAAGGCCCCAGGCAGGAAAGAGTCTCAAAAGGGGGGGGGAGGGGATTGTGGGAACTGTTACCAGCTCAGACAAGAAGTCTCAACAGGAGCCTCAGACAAACATACCCAAGGACACAGGTGCAGCTGAGACCGATACATCTTGAGAAAGTACAGATAAACCAGCAGAAGTCAGTTGGGGCCAAGATTAGGACTGAGACAGTTATTCTCAAACAAGGAAGCAGGCCAAGTTGAGACCATGTATGGAAAAGTAGAGCAAAGTTCATGGCAAGACACTGAGTGACACCTCTTCTGACACCACTAGGGACCACCAGAGACCCCCACAGAAGACCCCTAGAGACTCAGACCGCATGCGTAATGATTATGTAAATGTAGTAATTAGTTCTAAGAAATAGAATGAATATGTATAATCATTCCTGGAAATTTAATGCATATGTATATGATAGAGCAATATAAACTTTAGATGATGCGACACACGGTGTGCACGTTGGGTGGAGCTATCCCCCGTGTACCCAGCGCCGTAATAAGAATGCCTGTTTCTTAATGCTACATTGGTGTTAAGGAGTTTTTCTCCCGATTTCGGTGACAGACCCATTTCAGGTCTCTTTCCTCAGGAACCTTTGACAGGGTGTTGCATTTTGCTCTGTGGCCAGACCTTCAGGCTGGCAGCAGGCTAAGGTGACTCTTTGGAAAAAATATTTTGTTGTCCGGAAGAGAGCAGAACAGGAATTGGGGAGTTGGATAATTTCTAACTTTAGCAGTTTGTTTTTAGAAGTAACAAGAGCAACAAAGACAATGAGATATGTTAGATTTACCATACCTTTGGCTTGAGTAATTCCAGTCCATTGCGGACCCTCACCCAAACATCTACAGCAATGCTAAAATGTAATTATGACTTGCAGCTAGTTTTTCTTTTTCAACAGCACAAGAGATTACTCATGCTCTGTGTGGCAAATTAGCACTCTTTCTCTGACTTAAATTTCCTGGTAATTAGGCGTTCCTCAAGTAACTATCTGAATGCCTCGGAGTGTGTACCAATTTCTTTTGTTTCCTTGGGGGGCTGAGAAGAGGGTCTTAATTACCTACATTCTTTCCTAAACTCCTTCCACTTAGCCCCTCATAAGCTTGTCTCCTCCCTATTTCAACACATCTTGTCTTAGAAAGAATTCAAGAGTTCTTCATAATATCTTTAATCTCACCGCTTTTTGAAAAAGCATCATTTAAGAAGTTCATTCGAATGATCAGAATGATCATTTAAGAAGTTTTGCACCATGTGTTCGACCAAATAACAGTTTATAGATTACATAAGATTACATTCAGGTTATCAAATGTTGTTAAAATGCTTCAACTTATGCACAATGCACACTTTCACCCAATTCTTGATTGTGTATAAAGTAGTCAATGTTTTTTTCTGAGTGACCAGATATTAAACTCTTCTTGCAACAGGCCAGCAGTCTGTGCTTTGCTCATAACTTTTTCCAGCATGACCCAAGCACAAGTCATTCTTAACTAAGTTCATTCTGCAGCCAGACAATCACAGAGGCTGGTACCTATCCACAGAATATTTTGTTTTATCAAAGACAAACAATTCTCTGTCCCACAAAGTCAATGTTTTCCAATGGGTTTTCACAACCAGATCTTCTTAGAAGCTTAAATTACTGAGAAATTAATGGGAGAGAGTGTCCAAGTCAGTAAAGTACATCCATATTCACTTTTTCTTCAGATATTCTGATTTAGAGTTCGTACAGGTTCACATTAAGAAGAATGAAATAGTACCTCAAAAAGATACTGTGAAATTGTTTTGTAGTATTTTGTGATGAGACTTATGCTTGTGAATTACAACAGGCATTAGAGTGTAAGCTTACAGAGACATGTTTTGGAGGGCATGGACCTTCTGTGTACAGTGAATCTGTGGTACTGGGGCAAACTAAAACAAGTCACATCAAACTTGCTCAAAGCCCCCTGAGTACAGATCAAGAAAGCTGTCAGAAGCTGTTTTAAGAATATCCTGCTTATAAGACTAAACTGTGAGCCCCTCTAGTAGGCTATAGATAAGTGTATAGCTTGGATCATTGGTTTTTAGCTATGAATTTTCGTTGAAATTCAAAATACTAGAGATAAAAGTACTGTATTTCTTAACACCAAGTTGCTTAGATATGTGGAGCAAAGAGTGGCTTGTTACACACTTTAGTATGGTTTGGGGAATGTGATGTTATAAAGGAATATAGTAAGTTCCCTTTACTGCATATGTAAAAATCCTCTTAAGCGTCTCTTGGTAAATCATATGTTGTAAATTCAGGTATTAATCATAAACAATCCTGCTTTGCAATAACAAGTATTTTCTCCATGAATCTTATTTTGGCCCTCACTGCTCTACACAAAGCATATAAATGCCATTTGAACCAAGCAGAAGAGATTTAAAGACAGAGGGCCAGAACCTTGGCTGATTAAAATTGGCACAGTTCCGTTTGGGACAAAAGAGCTACGCTAATTCATGCAGGCTGAGAATTTGGACTGTGATTTTTGGGTGAAGAGTTAATATATGGCAAGATGATCAAACAACATGAGGCAGAGATTTGATTTGTAGCACAGAAGTACTGAAAAAATTCAGAAGTGATACGTTAGGTGCTGTAAATTAGATCTCTTTTCACTGTATAACAGCAAGGGATTAGCATTAAAGGGATTTTATATATTTTAGGGAACTAAGAGAAAGACCAAGAGGATAACTTCCCTTTTCTTTTCCTTTGAATTTCAGTAGAGTCATTTTTCTTACTCTGGAGGGCACAGTGAACTGTTGTACCAAATACAATAATTAAATTACCACAGACTTGCTGTTAATGGAAGAGAATAGAGATTTCAAGAGGCAGTGCTAAGAGCAATAGCCCTCTTTAGCTTCCGTCAGCAGCCTGTTATTAATTACCCCGCACAAAACAAAATTACACCAGGTCATAACAACAGCATATTATTCCCACTCTGCACTTGCGTGACAACGACAACACAAAGTACAGCATGGTGCACTAGGTACACTGGCTTAGTCACTCTTACGCAGCAGTCGAGGCTCAACCAGACCTAGCAGGTCAGTGTAAGCTCTCCTATTTCTACGCACTCCTGATTCCCAGTGTCTTTTCTGTCACATTGTTAACATCAGCCTCTACACAACTTGCCTCTTTGCAAATGTTTACTCTATTCTTTTTTTAATTTTGTTTTTTTTGCTACATTCTTCTACTCGAGCTGATTTTCTTGAGAAGAGGATAGGAGACCTAAAATGGCTATAACTCTTATACCCTAGTACCGTAAGTCCACAAGAAGATGGTGGACGGGCTGTATCTTCTCTCCCCTCACACATACATCTCTGTTTCTTTCACACAGAAAGAAAATTATCTTGGTAGAGAAAGTCTTCTTCCAGTGTGTTAAGCAACTGCTATCCCCTATATCTTTTCCAGGCAATTTGATTACTCTGCTCTCCAAAGACAAAAATTTGTTATCCCATGTTTAAGAATCAAACATGGTGTATTTTTACAGAAGTGACATGATTTGCTTTATAGGGAAGAAGCCTAAGACTGTTCCTTGCCTTATACATCAGAATATAGTACTGTTTGCAGAGAGAAAGACTGGAGGATACTACCTGGGTGTGAGCACAAAGGTCAACATATTTATTTATTTACACACCAGGGGAAAAAATGAAACTACTTTGGTTCCATATTTATATATTTTAAGGTCTGAACCACTTTCATAAATGTTCGTAAGCCTTATATCTGATTTCAAATATCTGCATTTCAGTAGATGTACTACATGAGACTTTGATTTTTAATAAAATATAATTCACTATTGTTAACCCATTTTCAGCTTTCTTTTAAATATTTTCAGCCTCCTGACACTTTTTAAGTGTGAGAGTATACATGGAATTATAAAAAATATTGAAGAGGCAGAGCTGGCTAGGCTGCTTCCCCATATTACAGAAGAGTAGATTTTTTTCAACTGGAAGTTCTGCCAGACAAAGTTTGTGGGCATAAGAAAACTATTTTCACTTTCATATGTACATTTATGGGCATGTTTAGAGACCTGAATACCAGCTTCGGCATTAACACTATAAAATATACGTGACTTGCTTTCACATACATTCCTTCCTTTGTTTCTCCTCCTCTTGCTGGGGACTCTGCTGTTTTATTGTGCTAACTGCCTGTTAGGTCATAAGCTGGGTGTGCGCCACTCCTCATTACTGCTCCCTTGATTCAAGCCACACCAAAAGAGGAATCACGAACTACTCCAGAAGGTCCCCACTTCAACCAGTGAAAGACTGAGGCTGGCGGATACACCACTGACAGTGTTATGAGACACTATTGTTACAAAAATAAACAGATTTGTTATAATTCTTACCCTGCACTGGCTGTAACGCTCCCTGCAGATCTGTATACTGACACTGTTATTTTCTGTTTTGTGCAGCCAGAGGTGGACCACAAAAATTCTGAGGAATAACTCACTGTGGAAGGTTTCCAATTCAAGAAGTTCCCCAGGGGGAGGGCCTGGAAAAGAAGAAGGGGGGGGGGGGAAAATGTTCCTTAAACTAAGTAAGAATAAAATTATACCAGTATGTCAGTGAAATGTATTCTTTAAACGCAGCTGTTCAAAAAGTATTTCTTTGTCATCAGTTTTCCCAAGCATGCTAAATGTCAAATGCAGGCTTCTGTCTAAGGGTTTGTTTCTAAAAAATGTCATACTAGTTAAACACAGGCAACAGTGAGATATTTAGTTTCTTTCTTGATCAAGGACCCAATAAATAAAATACACTTTCTGTGCATGCAATTTTAAACTTGCACTTTGAATAGTGTCAGTTTTAAAAGATTGATTACAACTATTTTATACTGTGAAGAATTAGAAAATCTGCCTCTTATTTTTTACATGCAAATAAAAATCTAAGGATCTAATTTATGACAAGGTAAAATAAAAAAAATTAAGTAAAAGAAAATAGACCTGATATTACTTCAGTCTCATTCCAAATCGTTTGCTGCAAGTGAATGAGGTTACATGATGTAGCTGAGATGATCCAATGTCTCACTAGCCCTTAGAAGGCAGGTGGTCCTCCCTGCCTCATCTTTTCAGTCCCACTCATTACAAGCTTTGGATTTATTTCTATCTTCTCCCTCATGCAAGATCTGTTTCTCAGCTAATCCCATTATGAGCTGGTTCAGCTCACAAGAACAGAATAAAGCAAATCACAGAATCACAGAATAGTTGAGGTTGAAAGGAACCTCTGGACATCATCCTGCCCAATGCCCCTCACAGCTGGTCAACCCCCAACCTGTACTGGTGCGTGGGGTTATTCCTCCCCAGGTGCAGAACTTGGTCTTTCCCTTTGTTGGACTTCATGAGATTCCTCTCTGCCCATTTCTCCAGCTGGTTGAGGTCCCTCTGAATGGCAGCACAACCATCTGGTGTATCAGCCACTCCTCCCAGTGTTGTGTCATCTGCAAACTTGCTGGGGGTGCACTCTGCCTGTCCTATTGTCCAGATCATTAATGCAGACTTTAAACAGTATCAGCCCCAGTATTGACCCCTGGGGGGACACCACTAGTGATTGGCCTCCAGCTGGGCTTCGTGCCACTGATCATAACCTTCTGAGTCCAGTGGTTCAGACAGTTTTCAGTCCACCTTGCTGACCACTTATCTAGCCCATACTTTATCAGTTTGTCTATGAGGATGTTCTGGGACAGAGCATCAAAAGTTTTACTAAAGTCAAGATAGACAACATCCACTGCTCTTCCCTCATTCACCAAAAATCCACTAGTCATTTCCTCATAGAAGGCTATCAGGTTGTTTAAATCCCACAAAAAAGAATATAGTTTCTATGCAATGTTAACTGACATTATGATACTTATGTTAGTAGACTAGAAACTAAGGAATGACAACATATTGTAATTTTGATTTATGCAAGGCCTTGGGAAAAAAAAATAATGCATTTCAAATGAATATGCTTTTTTTTTTTCATCTTCATCTGAATTTGACATCCCTGATACCCCTTCCAGAGTCACAACAACATCACATCCACAAGTAGCTCTTAGTGGATGTAGTTACACAGAGATCCCAGAGCTAGTTATGACCAAGCTCATCCTGGGACCAGAGTCGATGTAGGTGTATCAGTATAGTGCTGGGCAAAGCTAGCTAGCCTTGTTGAGAAGGCTGCTATGTTGCTAATATGCTGTATCCCTTTGGGATCCAAGTTGCTTTCTCTGAAAGGTACATGCTAGTTCCACTCTAAGAGAGAGGTATTTGCACTCTCTTTCATTGTATGCGATAAACAGAGCCAGTCAAACATTAAAATTATTATTGCAAGCTTGGGTCCTTAGGAACTTACGGGTTTGAAATACAGATGTATTCCATACAATTTGGTGCATTTATCTGAGGTGTCTAAGTTAGGAGTTTAACCACTAAAGGTTTGAATCATTCTAGATATGCCTAAGTCTCTTATTTAAATGTGGAAAGATTTAGGGCAATGGAGCTCCTAATTAGGTGCATACATTAGGAGGGATGAACTTGTGCTTAAACACCTTACAAGATACCTGTATCCTTCCTTCAACTTCTGATCCATGAACACTCTCCACACCTGAGTTAGAATACCCATGCTGTATATGAGCACAAATATTGACTAGACACAGAGAAGGATAAACAAAAGACAACATTCTCAGCAGCTAACTGCAGTGCTCTGAGACAGGGCACAGAGATGTCCATCTCAGATTTCCTAGTCTGGAACATTTAGGATATTCTTGTGGAAGCTGAGACATGTCGGCTGAAATGCATTAATGCAGAGAAGAGATTTGAACCTGGGTCTCCCTCATTGCAGGTGAGTGCTCCTTTCACAGGGATATGGGATAAAATAGGACCATTTCTGCTACTTCCCTGCTATTCCCTTTCTCTGAAAGGACTCACTCTCCCTCCCCAGCTTTTGAAAAAGAAGATCCAGCTGACAGGGATGGTTTAGGTGTCAGTCAAATCAAACAGGAAAAATCCAGCTAGATCTAGATCTTTGTCTAGCTCATTCAAATGGGATTAGTCACTGTTAAGTAGTCCTAATCCTGACAATCCAAATACAAGAAGCTCTAAAATAGTAATAGCCAAGCAACTCTCAATTAACAACCAAATAATTTTTGCAATATTCAGGATTAGATCAGTTCACCAATGAAATGCAGCCATCTCTGTGGTAGAACAGAAAGGGTGGGATTCACTTGTCTTCTATTTTGGCCATTTGAAAGCTAGGAAACTCTACTGAACTAGTTATCTAGGCTCCCCTTACAACTGTGCGGAGAGGTAAGCCTTTCCAAAGGACAATTCAACCTCTTCCAAGATAAGTGTTTTTCAGAGGAGTGATGAATCAGCCTCTGGGTGTGCTCTTTTTTTTCTGTTTTTTGTAGGGGAAATGGAGAGAAGCACTCAGACAGTAGTGAGGAAAACCCCACATGAAGAGAGGGGTCATAGGACAGGATGAAATAAGAGATGACATAAATGAATGAGACTACACTTGGAAATTATGTACGCAGAAAGAACCATTGGCTCAACTCATTTTTAAATGAGTGTTTCCAAAAAACTAGCAAAGCAACACACTGAAATCAAAACAATTCCATTGGTTCCTTCATGGATCCAAAATAATGAGGACCTTAATGTATTTCTCCTCCTCAACAGAAGATTTACAATAGCGCACCATTCCCAATACCTCACTGAAGTATCTGTTCAATACCAGAATAAGAAGTGGAAGACAGCTGTTGAATCAAAATTATTTTTTTACTGCTCCTAGGAAACTGGATTTTCAGTCAAATTTTTGCTCAAAAGCTGGCTGATCTTAATGGCTTAATTTAAACAACAATTGTTGTTGAAGAATAAAGTCATTGACAAATGAATCTGAGATCTGACTGATTATGGATGTCTACTAGTAACATCACTGGAATAAAAAGAATAATCCCATCTCTCCATAACAGTTGAACAAGAATCATGGTTCAATACAGATATATTGACCTGTATAGTTTTGTTATGTCCACTACCACTTATGAAATAGTTAAAAAAAATCCAGAAAAAAAATAGATTTAATAATTTGTTCACTGTCATAAAAATTGCAGTGAAAATGTCCTTCATCAGCAGAGATATCTTCAAAGGATATTTTATTTGATTATCTTTGAGATAATTTAAATACAATAATTATTCTGTCCCTTTGGGTAAGAAGACAAAGAGAGCTGAGAAGGATAGAGACTTTTAAAGCCTTTTGCCTTCAAGAAAAAAAGCAAGGTGCATGCAAAAAAGGGTAATGAAGAGAAACCAAACTCATGTGTGCCAGATTTTACTTGCTCTTTCATTGCTACAGAAATACACACATACATAGTTTTATCAGCCATTCTCCTTCCTGAAAAATCTGTACATGGGTTTCTGCTTTTTCAAGGCACTGCTTTAAGATGCCTGTGATCAGAAGCTTATGTTGTTAAAGTTACAGCCTGTATTGTTTAAACAAAACTGTACCACTTCCAGAGAAGGCAAAAAGAGAGCTGAGAAATGAAATAAATGTCAGGTGGGGGAAAAAAGAAAGGATGGAGGGAGGAGGAGATGAGAATTCATCTCTCATTTCCACTTTGTTTTCACAAAACCAGGAGTACACTGTGTTGCTAAGCAGGCCTGCTTTGTTCAGGACATCTTTTTCAAAGGAAAAAGGAAAAGAAGATAAAGAAACACATTATGTTGTTCATCAATTAACTGTAATTTCCAGCATCCCTATTTTGATCCATTACTTTCCTTCTCCTTTCCCCTGTTTACCTATCAGGTTTCCAAATCTCTCGACTGAATTAATGCAATTTTTTGTTTGCACTAATTCAGTCCTCTCCCTTTTGTACTTTCTCTAATAACAGCAACAACAACTACAACAACAACAACAATAATAAACTACTGCAGTCTGAGTAGAGTTTTCCTGCTTTGGCTAATGGAGACAAAATAGAAGATAAACAAGCAGTAGTTACTGGCAGAACTGTACATAATGCCTCCAGATGGAATCTTGTCTGTAAAGAACCTGGGTGAAACATTCAGAAATGGATTAAGAATCGTGCAGTGATCTTCTATTTTCTTGTTTATAGCAGGTCTGGCCAGATTTCATCTGCTTGGTCACAGATTCCACCTGTTGGGTCTGAAAACACTGCATCATAACTTTGTTGATTTTCTTCTGAACTCAGCAAGCTGTACTATTATTTTCCTGATCTGTCCTCCGGTATGCTTCTTAGTCCGAATTATATCATGGGACCCCTAAGTCCAGCAAGGTTCGGTAGAAACACTTCCCCTTGAGAGATAACCGCTTTGACTGCTATTACAGGGTGGTTATTATGGGCTACAATTTATCCCTGAAAAAAGACTTTAATTAAAAATTTTAAGAACTTTAGAGTTGATAGTATTAAATACACACAGCTTAAACCTCCCTGCACCCTTCTGTTTACATTTTTCCATCATATATGAACATGCACTGAGGTTCTCCTAGGGTTGTCCAGACTTGTTCTTTGTCACTCAGAACTCGTCTCCTGAATTTTTTCAGCTCCTTTTAGGGCCATATTCTGTCTTACAGGTATGGTGGAACCTCTATTTACTTCACGCTAAAACATACTCATCTCTTCCCTGCTCCTATCTAGAACTTGTTGTGTGGGGGCTTTTTCCTAGCCTCAGGAGGTTCTTCATGAAATATTTCCTTTTTATGTTACCTCTTTATCCTCTCTGGGGACCTTTTGTCCCCAAGCCCTCTTCCTATAGAATATTCAAACTGCAAACTATTCTTTCAACTGCAGTTAATATTATAAGATACAAGTTACCTTGTTAAACACACAGTGATTAAGATTAAATGCTTTCTGGTGGTTATATCTGGGAGGTCTTATCAGAAAAGGTAAATACACAGAGAAATTTGTGATGACAGTTTTCACTATAGCTATGTTCTTGTTTGATTATTAAATGGTCTGCTTGTTGTTTCTGTATTTTTTTGATACTTTTGCTGTGCCTTGTCTGTAGAGCTAGCACTAGAATAGTTAGAAATTTACCAAAAGAATGATTTTCCATCTGTAAAGCTAACTTATTTGAATCGTGTTTTTACTGACAGTAATTTTGATAGGAACTTTGATAAGGAATATCCTTTTGATAGGAATTTTGATAAGAAGTGAACAACCCTTTCAGAATGTAATGTGATGTAAGTCCAAAGCTCCCTACAGCCATACTGCTGGACATGATTAGGCTTGCAGAGCACCATACTCACAAAGGTGCCTTCATATGATGTCTAAAACCTTGCTTTTAGGTTTACATTTTATACAGGCAATGAATTTAGCCTTCAGGGGAGTTTTGAGTTCTCCCTAACTCCTGTCTAGTCTAGACACTGATAAACATTAAAGAAACTTTTCTGTGAGGAATATTTTCACACAAATGTATCTATAGGCAGGAAGTAGTCCTTGTCTTTGGGATTCATGGTAACTAGACACCTACACTAATTTTGCCTTGGAGATTTCCAGATGTGCGGGGGGGGAGAAGAACTGAGTGTTTTGTTCCCCCAAAGTTAAAATGTGGAAATTTCAAGGATCAGGTTGTCTTCTCTTATTTAAAAGAAATTGTTTCCCAATAGAATGCAGAGAAATGGTAACAGGGGAGTAATTATTATTTTTTTATATATAATGTGGAAACCGAACAAGGGAATCTAAGTATTTTCATGATTTTTATTTTTACAATTTCATGTTGGTGTAAGACCAGAAAGAAACAGAGCAGTAGTGAGACTGAGCAAGAAATGTGCCCCTCACAGGGAAGAAAAACATACAACACATAAAAGGACAACACATTTTTAAGCAGTTGTTCCAAAAATAATCTAATCTGAAAACAAATCTACAGTATTGTGTTGGAAAGATAAAGGTCAGATCAGGCCTACCTTGATATGATAGTCATCATATAGCATCACCGATTTATCGAGAATTGTGGAAAGGTTCAGAACTCCTCTTGTGGCTGAGTGCTTAAACGTTAAATTAGAGATTCACAGTTCCTTTATCGTGATCTCTTTCTGTTTCTTTGAAGTACGAATTCTGTGTCATCAGGAGCGTAAGCCATGACCTGCATGCAGAAGAGTTCACAACTTGGCAACTTTCTCCAGGACAGAGGGGATCCCATCTCCCAAACATGTCCATTAACCATGATGTGATTGACCACTGAGAACCATCTTCTTGGAGGTAAAAAAGAACTTGTCATCTCTACCCACGATGATGTTCCAGGTGCCCAGCTATGCGAGAAGGTATAAGGCTGTAAATCCCAGTTCCACAAGATGCATAAGCACAGCCCTTCGATACACTGGTCAGGAGACATATAGATTTGCAGATACAGCTTGTTCTTCTGGTTTCCCTAGAGACTGACTTAGCAGTCCCTTGGTAAGTGCTTGGGTTGCTGAGAATCTCACCCTTATTAAAAACCTGTTCTCAGAGTGGCTGGAACATGGGCACTTGCCTCAAAATTATGGCTTTGACTTCTGGATTGGGTGTCCTGTGTGCTGCTGAGCATCACAGTGCCTAATATATCACTAGATCTGGTCATTGGTGTTTATTGATTTAAAATTTTTCAGGGTTTGATGGAGCTGTTTTATTCTACAAGAGTTTTAATCTAAACATGAGTCCAAATTTGCAGGCGAAGTTTAGGGTAGGGATGTCTTTCCTAAGTTTAGCTTTGATTTGGGTTTTCAGTGAACCTGGGGAAGAAAAAGTGTCTCTCACAACTCAGGCAGAAGGGCACAGTTTTCTGTGTAACTACTATTGTCCTGTTCGTTTCAAGGGAAGACTCCCTTGCCTCGCCTCTCCACCTTCAAAACAAAACCAGAACCCAGACAAATCCCCCAGCATGAAATTCTTGGGGAATTTAGACACTAAAATATGGAAAACTTGCTCCTTCCATTTGCATATCAACTCCTTAATCTAACCCAGCCTAACCTAACCTAACCTAACCTAACCTAACCTATTGGTGCTTCTGCAGCCTGAGGCTTTGGGATTAAACAAAGAGATTGTTCAAGGGATTCAGTGATGCTTAAACTGGAATGAAGACATGTTTATGATAATGCTAAAGACTTTGCATCAAAATGGCTGAGGCTGGAGCACATATTCAGTTCTGCTAACAGTGCTGTGATTGAGGGACAAAACCACTATAAGAAATAATTTCTTAAATGGCTGCTATTAGTGTCAGTTGAACTCATTTGTCAGCACCCTCAGAAAATGATTTAAACAAGCTTTATGGACAATTCACCCTAACAGATGCCTGGAGGGCCAAGACTGTCATCAAGGAAGACAGGATTGAAAATAAGATTGTAGGCAGATGTGCTGTTCTGTGGGATAGTTCCTCAAGTATTATTTCCTTCCATGCAAGACAGTAAAAAATAAATCCCAGAGCAAGTAGCACTCTATAAAGTTACAAGAGTCCAAACCAAGAGAATCTCCAGAATGCAAAATAGGAGGCTATGCATAATTACGAAAGTTGAGAAAATGTTTAGAGGGAAAGAACAAATGCAATTGCTGGTTAGATTTCAAATTAGCTCTATGATTAAATACAAAACTATGCTTAAGTAATATCCTTAATATTATTTAAACTGATAAAGACAAGGACATTTTAATTGGGTTCATAATGAAAAGGCTAATAGCCCTTTAACTACAGTCAAAACTTGCCAAGACATAACATTTTAGTGTAAATATAAGATTCCCTATTATGCTTAGGGTATAAATGGAACAACTAGAAGTTTCCAATTACATTCAGAAACCATTAACTGTAACACCACTGTTAACTACAAAGAGAAAGAAAGACATTTCAGTGGCTTCCTGACAACTTTAGAATTCTTTCCTTAAATTTCTGTCAAGCAGGCAGAAACTGGTGTAAAACTATCAGAGAAATTACTTTATTTCTGAATCTTACTAAGAATATTTTCAGGCAGTTTTGTAATGGTTAGAGAGTTCCATCTGCAATATAGCCATGCGGAATTCCAACATTGCTCTGACATCAACCTGGGAAAATGCATATGGGAGTCAAATCAAGGAAAGTAACCAGTCTAAGAGGACTTGCACTGGCTATATGCAAGCAGGGATATGCATATGGGTGCAGATGTTCTCTCTGTGGAAGAGTACCGTACTATTTACATGAAGATGTTTTAAAAGGTAGAGGAGAAAGGAGTTTTTCTCTTTTAAAAGAGCTTGCAAATTATTAGCTTTAAGAAGCATTACTTTTATAAACTTACCAGGTTTTCCTTTGATATATATTCTGACATTTCATAGGTGACAGAAGAGACAATATTTAGAGCATCTAAATACCCTTATAAACAAATAAATCTACTTCTACCAGAAAATTTAAGGAACTGAATTTTCTGGTTGTAGGCTCCTGGTTTTAGAAGAGGAAATACCAAGCATATTTTTATACTGCTTGAAATGTCACTGGTCCTAGGTTGCATTACTACCCCATTATTCCTAATTTTTTTTAACTACTAGTTTATTTTATGCAATTCATGAATTATGTCTTCCTGTTATCAGTTGTACCTTTTCACTAACCTTCTATTCATCCTTAAATCTTTCTCATTTTTTTTTTTCACTTCTATCTGGCATTACCCTATTTCATTTTATTTTCCTCCTCCAAATGACAATTTTTAGAGGGTAGCTGTGGGAGTTTTTCAAACTGGAAACTGATTGTCCAGAGACATTATGGCAAACTGTCCATGGAGATATTAAGAACTTCACCAGATAAGGCCCTGGGCAACCTGCTCTAACTCTGAAATTGGATCTAATTTTGTAATTGGTCCTGTTTTGATCAGGGGGAGGACCAAACAGCCTCCAGACTTTCCTTCTGAGCTAAGTTATTCTATGATTCTATGAAATATTCTCACTTTCATGATCTGGAAAATGCCTGGGGATTTGTTCCTTTAAGCAGAAACGCTGTGTTATGATGACTAGAAACAACTGGAATTTGTCAATTGAAGAGATTTAGATTGGAAAATACCATTTTTTTTTAGAAACACCTGTTTTGACAATATGGTGTAGAAGGTTTCCTTGAGTTTGCGGTGGATTCTGGTCAAGGTCGAAGAGAGAACAGGAAACACAGTTCCTCTTCAGAGGGTCTGTTGGTGTGGACACTTCACTGAGACAGAAGACACCAGTCATCACTGACAACATCGTTCACAATGATCACATTTTCTGGACTACTAGTTTATCCTGATAATTAATTCATAGGTACTAGCATATTTTCATTACTGTAATGCCATTGGATGTTTGGAGTCAGCAGGCTTCAATATGTTTAAAACGTAGACTTTTTAATAGATACTAAGCAATGGATTTTATTTATTTATCTGTATATATACTTATATTTATACATATAGTTATTTATATATGCTTTCATATTCTGTAAGACATTTGCTCTTTTGTTCTGTTTAGAAAAGTGGGTTATGCAATACTGTATACAGAATGCACTGAAAACTATACAAATTAAGTTTCATTTTATGATGCAGTATGAATGTGAATTATGCAACTAGTGAATCTCCTTAAAAATTCTACTTTAGCATTAGAAAATTAACTGTAAATTGTAATTTACCATCTGTTCACCGTATACCTACAACTTGTGGAAAAGATAAATTGAATTATTCACCATACCTAATGCAGAAATAAGCTTGCATTCGAAGCCCCACTTACACTTATTAAGAAAGATTTGCTAACTCTTTGGGAAAGGCTCATGAGTAATTTTTAAGTATCAGTACCAAATATACAGAAACACTTTAAAAACTGTTCTGACACTTTAATTTATGATATGAAATGGAACATCTTGTTGTTTCCATAGCAAAGCAATCTTACAAATGCTAAATGCTAAATTCTAATTCTAATTAGTGAAGGGATGAAAATAGAAAAAAGTATAAATTTTATTGAAACAATTTAGCACTAGTAAATCATCAGATAGAAACTGATTAATTGATGAAAGCTACCTTTTTGAGAATTATTTCTCTCAGACAGCAGAGGATGTAACAAAGGACTAACAACATTTTAACTCTCAATGTCCTCTTTTTATAGCAACAGTGAGCTATGGCTGGCATTTTATCATGCTCCTCTTGCAAATTCCTTAATCCAAGTATATGAGCAGGAACTTTAGCAAACGACAGACTGTCTAGTGCTTAGCCTAGTGAATCTCTGGGACTTCCACAGCTGTAAATATTGCTCACAGATAGCTAGATCCAATCAGAATTGAAATGAAGTAGCAGGAAGGGGGCAGAACGGAGTCCCATAAGAACAAAGTGGAAGCCCACAACTTTCACTGAGCCGCCACAAGTTCCTGAAGCCTTCTCCTACTCAAATTTGGTGTTCCACAGACTTCTGCAAGGTTTACAACAGCTGGACCTAGGTCTGAAAAGTCTGGGCAATTCCCAGCCTCAAACAGCTGATGTTCAGCTGGACAACTGGAACCTGGGACCTGTGATTCTGCTCCTGGGCATGCTGCAAAGACTGAGCAGCTCAGCACTCAAGTACTACCAAAATCTGGTGGGGCTCAGAGAAAGAGATTTGTCTGCCTAAGTACCCTGATGGGCCCACACTTCCAGGAACTGGGTGCTACCAGCAGTGCTAAACTTTTAAATCATAGTCTTTTGTTTTCTGCATTCATTCAAGAAGAGGAAGAGTAGTACTGAGGGAAGTTTTCGTCATAGGAGGGTTCAATCTGACATCTATTACTCTCTAGGAAAATGCCTTAATCATTAGGCTGTACCTTAATGGGGGGAAAAGGGACACTACTCTATCTGGTTGAAGACAGCATGCTACAGAGGTAGTAGCTCATTTTTCATTTTGCTTTTCCTAACTTCTAGTGGTGCTCCTGGCTTGTTACACAGCCAATTACTCCATGGTCTTGTCCACTTCCACACTAATACTTGCAAATCCCTAAGAAGATTACTGTCTCCATCCTCTTCCTCTTCTGTGCTCAACACAAATTAAGAAACAACTCTAGCTCCAAGAAGATTGCAGTTGAAGTAAACAAGCTGGAAGACAATAACTTGGTGGAAAGGGAGTATAAAGCAGAAGCATAGTGTGCACTGCAAAGTTTGGAAACAATGCCAATCCCATGACTTCTTTGGATTTCTCTATTCCCTTTCATCAGGACTTATGTTGAGAAGGTGCTACTTGGAAAGAAAGGGAGTGCAGAGGGTGGAGAAGAAAAACAAGTTTAATGCTAGCAGAAGGAAAGAACATGTCCCAGTAAAATCTATGAAAGGCTGTCAGACATTGACAACTTTACTGCTAGAGCTGGCAGGGATTTTTCAAGCAGGAAACCAATTTAATCAGGAAATGTCAATTTCTTGAGTAAGGAATTTTTTTCCATGCATGTTTTTCTTTCACACAAGCTCAGTGAACCCTAGTTTGAGCAGTCTTCTAGCAGTGCTCTTGGCAACCTGAGGGCATGTGGCTCTGGAGCAAGGGCTAGCTGATCCTGTCACTGGGCAGCCAGTTTGTTCGGTCAGTCTTTTTGTTGGGATATCCAGGATCTGCGGCAACAAGTGAAGCTTATTTGATTCTTGTCAGTTTTACTGCTCCTCATCACTGAAAGACAGTGGAAAGACTTGGAAGACTAATAAGCTTTGCCACTGTTGCCTGTACATCAGTGTTGAAAGGTTAAAGCCACCAGGGTACACTCTTGTAAGGACAGTTTCTAGGACATCTCCCAGGTTTTTAGTACTCAAGGTTGCATGTCATGAAACATGTTCACATCCTGGCTGCACATTGATCAAATACTTGTTGTGCATGTCTAATTCCCAGTCCCATTCTAATTAAATGAAGAAGTTGACATGCATCACCCTGTATTAGACTGAACAAATTCGTCGTGGTTTCCTTTCCTTCTCTCTTAATTGTTTTGCAGGCTATCCTTTGTCTGGAATTCCACTGCAGCTTATATATGTACATACGTGTCTGTGTGTGTGTGTGTGTGTGTGTGTGTGTGAGAGAGAGAGAGAGAGAGAGAGAGAGAGAGAGAGAGATACAGTCTGATCATGAAATAAATAGATTTTCTCTTTGAACAGTACGGTTCAACCTTCGTTTTGTGGGGGGATAAATTATTTCTTTTACCACTAGGGCACACTGTTGCTCTTCATTTAATAAAGGAATTGGTAGTGGTGAAGAAGCATTTTTACGTTATTTTTAGTAAACTTAAGAGAAGTGTTTAAAATGGTTTCTTTAGTACAAAAGAACATTTTTCTTCAGTATCTATAGTACGCTCACAATGCACACTCCCATCTGAAACAATAAAAATAATTCTATTTTAAAGAAGAACCAAAAATGGGATTTATTAGTGTGAAATATTGTCACTTTACCAGTTAGTGTACTGTTAAAGGTGAAATTATATCAAATATCTACTCCTATTTTGGCACAAGGAAACTAATATGATTTATTTCTGGTTCATTTTTGTACTGATTTTTTTTCCTTTGGAATAGAAAGATGTTTGCTTGAAGAGCTTATTAGTAAAGAAGAATTAAAATCAATTAATAACTCAGTCAGATGTGCACATACACTGCATGAACTGTTTCTCTCTGTACCTTACTCTGAGGCACTAATTTGTTGCTGAAGATTCAACACATACAGTGCTATAGAAATGCATACTTTCTGGTAAGTAAGACGCGGGAGAATTTGAAAAGAATATGCAACGATTCTAAGAAAAAAAAATCTAACAGAGGAACACAGCAAGAATATGGAATTATTTTGCTTTTGATATTAGTCATTTTCCAAATATGTATAATTATCAAGGCAAGCAGGTTTTTTGCAATAAAGAAAAATATGAAATCTCCAAAGATTATATACTTATATATGTATTTTACGTATATTATATAAACTTTGTAAGATTTGAAAAGCAAATAAAACCCCCAAACCAAAATAAATCCAATGTATTAACCCTCTTTTCCCTTCCACTATCTTCAGTTATCCTTTTACTCTTACATTTTCATTAAAAACATCCACAGTTTTCATCTGGCTTGCTGGTGTTGAAAGAGAATATTTAGTGCAACTGAGTCACATGATACTGATTTCACACAAAACAAATGTTTTACATGCCATAGCTACCTGCTGTTTCATTATTCCTTCTGTCAAAAATACATATGGACATATTTTTATTGTCATCACCTTTTAAAATCTGGATTGTCAAACATTTTACCTATTGCCCTTGATTATAGTATTATGTATTAATGTCATTTAGATCTGCAGCAAATTATTATGGGTGCTGATTAGTGTGATTCTTATTTGAAAAGTGCCGTGGCAGCACAATTACCCTGTATTTTCTCTTCATTTTCTCTCAGGCGTGCTGAGCCTTTGAACAGACAGTCTCCACTCAGCAGGAGCAGAGGGGACCTGCACAGGTCTCAAGGGATGCTCAGAATAGACAGATCCAGTGATGCACAGACTTAATCTCTTTTCATAGGCTCCTAAGCAGTCTGGAGTCTCAAAGCTATCAGAAATAGCTAGAGCTGGTCATGATTCTTCAGACAAAATGGTGATCTCCAGAAAATATCATCTTACCAAAATTAAAGCTTTCACAGGTATCTGTCAGTTTCGATGATGGATTTTTCTTAAACCAGGGTAAAATCTGGATCAAAATTAGGCAATGAAACCCATGATAACCCTCAACCCAATTGTTAGGTGATTATTTTGAGACACTGGAGCCAGAAGTACAAGGCTCTGAAATAAAATCCACAGACAATGATCGAAGCCTGGCCATTCTGTAGTGTTTATTAGTACCTCACCCATATGTGTTTGCCATTTCTTATCAAAATCTTTGAGAGCACTTGCTTTTAGTTGTATTTATTTATTTTTAGCGTGTGGAGGAACACAACATTATTGGAGTTATAATTGGAAATAATGGAGTCAAGTTTATATAGTTTCTGAAACAGACTTAGAAATTGTGAAACAGAACTTCGAAAAAGAAAAAAATTCTGATCACCCAAGTAACAACCTATTCTCACATCCGCTAATCCAAAAGTAGACAACACTCCATCTTTTTCAAAAAGCAGGCTGCTGATAATTGGGACGTTGGCAACCTATGTTCAGGCATAGAGCCCAATCTTCTACTTTATAGATTATCTTAATTCCATGTTCAGTTGAATTCTGCTGCTTTACACCATTTGAGGATGTTGAGTGGGATGTTGTAAGAATACCATTAGATAAATGGCACTTTTTGAATCTGGCTATAAGATTATGCATAAAGTAACAAAATGGTGTGTTATACTTGCCCAGTAATTCAGGACCACTTTTTAATCGGTGAGATTGAAAAGACCTGTGATAGTGCAATTGAGGTGGCTAATTTAAAAGCCCTCATAGCTTCTTGGTAACTGACTTTGCTTTCTATCTATAAAATGCTATGTTTTCAACCTATAGAGCTGGCATTTACTTACATTAATAATAACTATATTTTCTAGTTATGGAAAATATTTCATTTTATTCCTGAGGTCCATTGAAAACACTGAACCTTTTTTTTTTTTAAAAAAAAGGAGAGGACAAGAGTTTGACTTCAATTCCTAAAAGCACCATTTTGCAGTGAAAGTTCTAAGAGTGAAATACAATTTTTAATTCTCCTCTGTTTAAAAGAAAATGATCCTTGATGATAAAAAGGTTAATTTGGAAAGAGAAAAAGGTCCTCTGCTTAAACACAAAAGCAAGAAGTGTGACCATAAACATGATCAAAAGGACACATATCAAAAAATTTTAAAAAAGAATTATTTCAGCATCTGACCAATTTTTAAAATAGGGAGCAGGTGGCAGTCCTACCAGCCATAGTCTATGGGGAAGCAACTGGTGATTTGGGGCTCAGTCTTGGAAGATGTTTAACACTATGATATTCATAATACCTGGAAAGTAGCCAGGTGCTGATTTCCCCTCTCTGCCAACATTTTCGTGTGTCAAAAGGGGAAGGGAGAGAAGGGTGTAGAGCACAGAGATCAAATGTAAGCAGGAGTTCTGGCGGGTGGAATTCATAATGCTACATACTCAGTAAGAAACCAGGTACTCTTTTGTATAGTTTTCAGAATAGAAATAAGCTAATGTGTTATTGTGGCTAGTGATAAGGAAGAATGTCAGTACATGGGGGCACAGTTCAGCCTCTTCTATTCAAGTCACACAAGATGCATTCAGATTAGTCTGAAATACAAGACAAAGAAAATTAGCAAGAAACAAGATACAAAAGCACAGTCAATTATATGCAGGATAATGCAGAGCACGAACGATTCTCTTATTTGTGATATCTGCATATAAATGCAAAATTGCAGTGTGTCTCTTTAGACTCTAATATCAGTTGATGTTACATCTAGTCATTCTGTCTTTTGATCTTGTCATATCTGTCTTGCTAATTATGAAAATAGCAAGGGGTGGGGTTGTCATTTTCCAGATGAATCATAATTTGACCTCTAGCAAGCTCTGTATATGAACTATATGATAACTTAGAACCAGCTGATTCTAACTGCTGCAAAAGGGATATACAAGAACCAACGTTAATTGGCCATTACAAGTAATAAATGATCTTCTTGGTCACAATTCTTTTTATGCCATTTCCTGTGGTTATATATTGTGGTCTGTTAGTAAAATAGGTGCTTACAAAAGGAAGTAAGCTGTTGCATGCCAGCTAAATTAACTGAATGTTGACAAATGTGCAAGAGTGGAGAGTTTGTGCTTAAGTTTAGAAACAGTTTCTAAACAAACAAAAAACCATCATTTATCTGAAAATGTTAAGTCTAAAAGAGTATCTCTAATCACAGTTTGCTTGCTGAAAGCAGGAACTTCAGTTCTGCCCAGGTCCCAGATGATGATCTGAAAAAACCTTTCACAGCTGTTACCTAATCCTAGAGGCACTTAAATCTACTAGCTGGGTCCTTGCTCTGTTTCAAAAAACACAAGGTCCTTCGAACACTCTCTTTGGAAATGCCAGAAACCACTCCAATTCTGAGCAGCTCAATGCTTAACTCCTATCTGAGCTTAGTCAGAATCCACAAAGTAGGGATGAAAGTCATTCCTCTAAGTTTAGATGTCTTTAACGTACAGACATCTGAGTCTACTAACCAGTGGATGGAATGTTTTATAATAGAATAGTTTTTATAATCTCTTCAGAATCTACAGAAAGAAATAGACATTTCTGCTGCAGGATTCAACTGATCTGTTTTCAGTGTCTACATTAGAAGATGAATCACACCCTAGATTTGCCCATGTGGCTGTCTGTATGGTAGACATATAAAATAGATTAGATGAATCTGCCAAATTTGTTTTTTCCTGAAGCCCCTTGAGGATTTTGATCTAATAAATGATGTCTCAGTGTGCATAATGCACATCTAAAGAATCTAGGTCCCTAAAAATATTTTTAAGTGGCTGCTTTTTACATCATAGCCTAATCATCAAACTATTAGGTTTATGCAGGGAACTGGCAACCAGCCCAAAACCCACCCCATCCTTGTGTGGTTCAACCGCGTATGGGTTCTCACAAGAATGTTTAAATCTTCATGCCGTAAGTGATGCTGACTGATGGAAAGGCTCTCAATTCTCATTTTTAAGAGAAGTCTCAGGGCAAAAAAGGATTTGAACTTTCTTGGAGAAAAATGAGCAAAAGTTTATTACTTGTGGTTGTGGCACTTTTCATGCTGGCAGCTTTACGTGTGGTCTGTAACGTGTGGTTGGGCCACATTTATTCGGTCTTTGTTGCCCAAAATGTTTCTGTATTTCGTACTAAAGAATCACTGGATAAAATGTATAAAACAGGCACGTGAGTAGTGACCAGAACCCAGCTACTGGTATGGGCCAATTTTTTGCTCTGTTTCTAGTTTCCAGAAACTTGTGTTCCTTACCTGAGTAATGATACACCTTTCAACAGAAGGTGTAAAGTTGGACTCCAACTCTAAGTGCAGATAGCAATGATTACAAAACCTCTTGGGAGACAGGAATTGCATTCCCCTCTGACACATGTGCCTCCATTGTTTAATGCTTATCTCTTGAGCCGGTTCTGATCCCTGCCAGTTTTTCTTTTTAGACAAATATAATATACATATAACACAGGAGCATTCATTAAATCCCTGCACCATCAGGTGTAATTTTCCCTGCAGCAGCTTCAGATTTCTGTACAACGCATGAGTCTCACTAAAGAAAAGACAGTCTGTTCTGTCCTAGCTATGATAAGTCACAACATTGCAATAGATTCATGTTTCCACCTCAGCTTTATTTTGGCGTGCCTTTTTCTCTGCAGGGTTTTAATCAGCACGTCTACACCATGTTTCAAGTGCAGGCTCAAACCCTAAACTGTTTTAGGTCCATGAGGTTTAGGGCATCTTTGAGCCTACCAGGAGGGAGAGATCCTCTTGAGAGCCAACCTGAACGTGTCCAGACTGTGATGGGAGTGTGTCAGGCAGTCTGTGTCTTGCTAGACAGACCACTGCATGTCCCACCCCTCTTGTGCTCCCAGCACGTGGCTGATATCTGGCCGAGGCGGGATCCGTCCTACAAACACCCTGATGCTACAGGCTGTAGGAAAAGATGTGATTTTTTGACACTCTCAATCCACCATTACAATTGTGCTATATTCTTAGTGATCAGAAAGCACCCTGTTTTCAGTCTGCTCCCCTGCCTGGCCATATGAAGTGCAGCGTAGGCCTTAGTACAAGACAGGAAAGAAATGAGGCTTCCTCCTACGCCAACATGTACCACAGACCCCAAGTCAGAGCAGATTTCAAACCATGCCCCCACCTTCGAACCTGCCGAGGCTCTGGCTCCTTGCTCCCTTCTCAAGTGGCTCATCCCCTTTCATAAAGAGCTAACAAAATCAGACATGATCATTGAGTCAAAATCAGATACTTCAGTCCTCATGTTATTTATTCTTCCTCTGGTCCCTACATCTTCAGACCTCCCTTTTTTCTCATTTAGACAGTGAGATTGTATAAATCCCTGTCTAAATGAAAATCTCACTCATTCTCTAACCTCACCTGCGGCATTCTAGTTTTCTGAAAAGATGCCTACTTTTTTTCTAGAAAGTCTAGTGTTTCCAGATGTCATATAAGTCTTCCAGAGAAAGTGTCAATTGCAAATTACAGAAAGCCTAGTGTAAAAAAAGCTTAATTCCAATAACAGGGGTAATATAGATGTGAGTTACAGCTGGTCCTGATTCTGCCCCAGCAGCTTTTTGTGGCTTCATGGACATAAAGATGAAAATAAATTGTTTCTTGCCTGACCTTTCCTTCATGTTCCCATCTAAAAGCCATCTTCTATTTTACCATAAGCAATTAGGTGGAACTGAAATGTAACAATATCAGCCATTTGGGTGAACAACTGTGAAGGCGGATCTTCAGTTATTCAAAATTATTCATTCAATTCAATGTTTAAATTCAAACCATTTGGATAAGTATTATAGCCTAGCCTCAGTATTTTTTCATTTTATTGTTTTGCTTACACTTCTTAAAGCAATTGAATATACACACATCTTAGGATAGCAATACAAGTGATTACATGATTAATAATGTATTTTTTGCTAAGACTTTTGCTGGAAAAAAGTGGGTTTTGTGAATATGAAAATACACACTAGTTAGTATAAAAAAGAATAAGAAACAACAAAAATAATAATAACGACAATAAATTCTTTTTCCTGTAGCAAATACTTTTAAAAATTACTAGAGATTTTAAAGTCCAAATAAAAGTTTAATCTTTAAAAAAAAGTTTCATTTTTAAATTCCAGAGAAAATCTTAGGTACTTTTTGGCTTTTTTTGGTGCTTTTGACACAGGAAAGGAGAACTAAAAATTCTGAATAAACATCCTTTTGATCTTTTATTTTCCCCTCACTTACCTGTAAATCTCCAAAAAGTGATTTTTAAACTTTCTAAAACAGAAATTTTCAAGATTGCTAGATGGAATTTTCTATTTCCTTCTTCTCTCCCTCCCTTCCTTCTTTCCTTCCTCTTTCTTGTTTTCTTTCTTTCTTGGTTTCTTTCTCTATCCATTTTTCCATTTTTTTCAGTGTGTTATATTTATTTTAACCTAAAAGGGGAAAAGAAGACAAAGAAAAAAGAAAAAAACACAAATGTTTACTAGAAAAAAGCATTATTTTAGGGAAAATTTGATTTTTTTCCTCCAAAATATTTAAGAATTTATCTTAGATGCCCATATATTTTAGTTAGCTCATGTTGTAATTGTCCTTATCATACAGTAACTTGCCATTGAAGTCATTGACTATGGCTTTCCAGTGCTGCCTTACAATCCATATTTAAGTTTCAAACCGAGAGAAAACATGCATTATTTAAATGTACAGTTTATTTACTCTCTTCATCATACTGTAAAGTTCATATAACTTATTGCCAAGTGTGTTTCTTTAAAGATATGCTTGGTATTGTTACAGTAACCTTATTTTTTATTGAATACTGGAATGAATAACTATGTGAAACCTGCATGATTTGTTGGCATTAAAGCTAAGGCTGCCTCCAGGCACTGTTAACTTATGCATCATCCTTTACTTAATTTCTCTGTTTTGTTTTAATTTGTAAACTGTCTCTGAGATGGAATGCACATTTTTCATGTAAGTTGGCTTTGCTGGTATTAAGTACCTATCTTACTCTCCTGAGTATATGACTTACATTATAATAGGTGCAGGGGAACAGAATTTATTAAATTGCACCAATATACTTCGCATTTTTCATAAGGGCACAAGAATTCCATTTAAATGAGGTTTTTAATTTTGTGCATCTCATGCCTAAAATGATATTTGTGCTGACTTGCAGATATAAAATGATCAGTCAGCGGGTCACTGTTGTTTTAATTTTGTGCTTTTATTTCTATTCAAGATTTTGCCATCTTAAAAAAACTTTTACAGAACTAGGGCATCATTTAAGTCTATGAACTCTACTTAAAATAAAGCTAGTTGATATCATTGACACTTTTTTTAGTTCAACAAATATATCAGCAGTGCTGCGGCTGACTTTTTTTTCTCTGCCAGATTCTAGGTGTTGCCCCAGATTTTTCTTTTGTGCTCCAGTTCTAATCTGCGGGTGAGAAGAACAAGCCACAGGGTGAGTCACAGCATCAGGATCCTAAAAGCTGGTCTGGACCCGGCCCAGATGAAGATTTAGACTGCATTAGAGGTTAGTCATATCCATCTCCTCTATACGGGCTTAAATTTTTTGCTGAGGGAGACAGTTGATTTGAATCAAGCCTGAGAACAACCAGTGTGGATCAAAGGGAGGTTTGAGCATCAGTGGAAATTTCAAGCTAAGCTCACGTGGCCATTATAGTAACCTTCAACAAGCTCCAGGGCTGCTATAAGCCGCATCACTGTCACAAGGTTCTTACTGCAAGCATAATCTTAGTGGACTGAAACCCCTTTTCCTTTCTTTTATGCCCACTAAATGGTGACTGACAGCGACACAGTTGTCAGTATGGAGGGTTTTCCTACGAATTATTCAGGAGGAAAAGTCAATCCTTAGAAAAGGTCTGACCTCCACAACAGGGATGGGTTTCACTTGCATTAAAAAAACAGCCTCTGAGTGTGTCATTAATATTGTTTGATTCTTGTTCAGTGAGACAATTTACATGAAGTCATTTGGTATGTTTGTGGCTTTCAGAGTAACTATACATTTTGCTGGTAGAAGCTAGATGATGTCTTCTCTGATGTCTGAGTAAGTGACTGAGATTTTGAATGCTGGAGTTGCAAGGTATCTTCTCCTACCACACATTTTTCCAGGTCACTTGACTCAAAATCCCTGCATTTGTTTACAGGTAGGGAGAGAAGGATAAAGAGATGGGAGGAAGAGACATGTTTTCATTATTAGAAGTCTAATAACATCTTTTTAAACATAAAAGTGATTTTGAAGTCTCTTTGTAAAAGATTGTTGCTGATTTGCAGATATAAAATGATCAGTTTGCTTGTTACAATATTTTAATTCTGTGCTTTTATTACCATCCAAGGTTTTATTCTGTTAAAGATCTTGTGCAGAACCACCTAATTCCATGAACACTAACAAAAAATTAAACTAACTGTCTAGTTTTTTGAGATATTTTGTCAGAACTGTAGTATTGTAGCACAAATGATGTACAAGGTGAGGTAATAATTTTGGTTTGCAGAGCAGAGCAATAAAATTCAAGCTTACGCAAATGCACCAACATATGTGTAGGCAATTTTTATTTTTCACTGACTGTGTAGCAGGCTGTCCATCTAGATTAAAAAGGGCAGTTTCAAAATTGAGGTAAATTATAAATGAAATTGACTGAGGGAGAGTTAGGGAAAAAAAAGGCATGTGAATTAGGAATTCTTTATTAAAGTGACTAGAAAAACTCATAAGTTCATAATTAGAAAGGCATAATTTTCCCACATCTAACTAAGGAAAAAACTGAAAGCATCAATTAGAAAAAAGAAATAATATTTAACAAGGAAGAAAGAATATTCAGTATAAATCAGGTTGTCAGAAAACTAAATTTTGAGAAGAAAAACTGAAATTATTGGGTAAAATTTGTAGGTGATGAGAGCATTAAAGGAGGTGTCTTTAAACAAAAAAAATCTTCCCAGTACTTCTTGCCCACTGCTACACAGAGATGATTAAAAGTGTCAGTGATGGCTCAGTAAAGCCAGAAGTTCTCAGTAAACATTGCTATTGTATGTTTGAAAAGAAAAAGAATAAAATACTTGTATTATATACCAATGAGGAAGTGTTTCTCTCTCCATTGGTAAATAAACAAGACCTTAAACCACAGATCTTAGAATCTAACTTTTATTAACAAGCAGGCCTGGATGTCCTACACCCAAGAATCTTGGGAGAGCTCACTGAGATCTCTTCCTTCCTAATTTTCCTAATTTTTAAATAAAATTTAGCATATCAGGAAAATTCTGAGAGATTTTTTTGCCAATGTTCATAAGGTAAGTGTAATGATTCATGTAACTGGGCTATTTAGCATGACATAAATCTAAGATATTATGGAAAACCTGATACAATATAGAGTTAATAAAGAGTTAAAGGATAAAAATTGCTGCCAGACAATGTTTCTGTTTTACCGAAAACAGACCTTAGCAAATACTTCATTTTCTGATAAGGATGGAAGTTTGTTTGGTAAGAGTAAGTCCACAGCCCTAATAGAGTTTGTTTGTACTGCCAAAGATGCTGATTAATTACTGCTATATAATATTAATAAAGCATATGTCAGCATTGATTTACACATGGAGGACTGTCAGATCTCAAAAAGTAGTTCTTAATGAAGAATTGTCTTGAAAATAGTATTTCTAGTGAGATTCCACAGAGATCGGCACTATGTCTGAGGCTTTTCATAATTTGCTGTTGATACGGCAGTAAATATATAAATCATTGCTGAAGGAAGTCCTTTCATAGATCTCATGGGCTTTAAATTAGGCCTCTATATTCATAGCTGTGAACAACCACATTCCCTGCTTCTATCCATGTGGCACTTCTCATCTGCTATTCAGTCCAGATTTTTCATCACTGTTAAAGGTATCTTTGTCAACTGTCTTGACCATATGAAAGCCCAACCACTATTTATTTCATATGCTAACTGAATCCCAGCCCTTTGTGTTCTCTAAACATCATTAGATCTTCAGAGTCATACAGCAATGTTACAGTATATGTTCCATAAATACACATGACCATTTCTTATTTTTAGGTACCTTTATCAGAGCCCAAAGACTTCTGGATATAGTACCTTATATTTCCCTTTACAAATCCACACTTGGCTACACTGATCTTGGATTTTAATAACTTGTAAATTACATGTTTTTAGCTTTTAACACTATACCATCAAGATCTAAATTTAGTATCAACTAGTTTAACATTGCTTATTTTTTAATTCCAGTTAAATCTCTAAAGACATATAAGCATACCATTTGCACCTAAACAGTTAAGTTCATATTTTTCCTAATAGTTCTAAACAAAAAATAATTAATTGCTTACTTTGAATGAAGTGTGGTACTTCTTTTTTCTAAATACAGTTTCTGCCTCTTGGACCACAGGTGAAGATCAGTGACCAACATTGCTGCATTATAATCTTTAAAAAGGGATAATCTTATCACTAAAAAATATGAATTTCAGGTTGTGTTTCCTTGTCAATGCCTCATGTGTGTAATTTCCCTTAAGAGGGGTTATGTGAGCATTCCCACAAGGGAAGTGATTTGTTTTGGTTATTCAAGTCCATCTTCAGTCATTCTCCTGTGTTTATTCCTCCATTTTTTCCCCTCTCTTTGTGGTCTACAAATTAACTCTTTCCAGGTGCGGCTCTTGAATACCATTTTTGCTGAGATAAGCATGCATAACATTGAATTGGCTGTTACTTTGTTTGGGGTGTCAGGAGTGAATTAATTAAGCACTCAATCCAAATTCAAGGAAAGTCTGGTATATTTGCATAACTTGGACAATTATCACAAAGAAATGTTTTTTACCATACTGTGCAGTAACAGTTCAATATTCAGTTTATCTTCCCATTTTGGAAAGTTCCCCTTTTTCTTTAGATGCTACTCACTTCCATGCTATTGAACCAGAAAAGCTTTGCTAGAAACTCAGTCTAAGCATGACCCTAATTTCTTTGAAACTTCAAGGTTCTGCCGCTTATAGGACATTTACAACCTTCAGTAGAATTATGACAATATTTTTCTTTTTAGAGCAAAGATGAGAAGCTGAATACCTCGTCATTTGTATGCGTGTGCGGATTTTACCAATTAAAATTCCAAACTGAAACTGTTTTATAACAATTCCGTACACTGTAAAATAAAATGAACTGAAGGTTCCTCTGTTCTTTACCCCCCTGCAAATCCATCCTTGATTGAATGACAGAGGACCCTTCAGTTCTTCAGTACTCCTGTTTGGTGTGAAATGTGTCCTAGCTCACATGATGGGGAAACAGCATCTGCACTACACACTCATCCCCACCCCTGGCTCTCTCTAGCATCTCAGAGTAGCAATATGGTCATGAAAGCAATCTTTGTTTAAGGCACAGTAATAATTCTCAGCCATTTGCTTAATATCTGAAAGTGTCTAATCAGTTCTGATCTTCTGATTTACTAAAATGTTAAACTACATGAAAGAGTAGCACATAAGGCATATTGCCAACAGATTTACAGTACCTTCAGCTAACAAGGAGCAGGCAAGACAAAGCTGTGTTCCTTGCATAACTCTTGTTTTCCTCTATATTTTCTTATTTTAGCAATCTAAATCTTGTAGGTATTATCTTCAGAGAAATTTGTGGCAACATATTCAATGCCATAATTAATAGAAGAAGACTTTACAAATAAGGGAGGAATTCTAACTGGTGATAACCACCTTTAAACCAGTTTAAGTTGCTGATTTAGTTATAATTTTGGAATGATAAATGGGCTGACAGTAAGTCTATGCTGCTAACCATTACTCTAATTAAAGTTTCCAGAAGGAGGGACATTTTGACTGCTGGACAGGCTCAGGAAACAAGGAAAGCATTGCTTGGCCTATAAGGGCAAGCTGATTTCCATGCCTTTATAGAAAAGCACTGTTAAATTAATTTCAAGGCATTAGGTAAACACAAAGCACTAGGTAGGAAGAATGCTGTGTAAACAGCTGCTGTAAAAACATGAACCTTAAATTTTTTGAAAATGGTTTTGACTCAGTCAGAAAAAAACAGATAAAATTGCAGAACCTAAGAGGAGAGATTCTCAGTTTCTCCATACAAAAACGTTACTTTCCATTACTGCTTCTGTTGTTAGCTAGTTAGTGCCTCATCTTCTTTCTATAAAGTCAGTGACTACAATTCTGTCCTGAGAGTAGGACTAGGTGACAAGGAATTGAGGCTTGTGTCCTCTGTAGTTTTTGTGATAAGAAGAAAGATGAGCTCTACTGTACCAGCAGCAGCAGAAGGTAGCTAGTCCAACAGCTAGCTAGCCATCTTTCCTTCAGACCATATTTTAAACCTCTTCAGAAAAAAAACAAAAATAATGAAAAAAACATTTTTATATGTGATCTTGCAATAGACTATATGTACCTTGCTTTTTTGGTCTTTTAGATGACTCCAATCAATTCTAATCAAATACTTACAGGAATTGTGTGTATGTGCACAAATACATACAGAAACTGTGACATATGGTGTAGGTGTTGAATATGTTTGCTCACAGATTAGCTGATAGGCATATTATTTTGTCTATTCTATTAAAAGCTACGGCTGGGCAGCAGGGGAGAAAGCTGTTCATCTTGCTTGTTGTGCTTTGGATCAATTTAAACCCACTGGAAAGAGAATACATAATGCATCCTGAAATCAATTTAATAGGGTCAGTTTGGAGAGGACTGCAGAATGCGAAGCAAGTTTTCTGGTCCTTCTTCCTTATGCATTGGTTTCTTGGGTGGAGAAAACTCCTGAAGGCTCTGCTTCTGCGTCACTCCTTCCCTGCTTCACCCAGCATTTCAGAGGACTCTTATGTGTAAGCATGTTCAGCAGGCTCTGCCTGAGCCAAAGTACCAAACTGGGAATAAAACTACTTTGCTCCCTGCTAGTTAAATATACTACATTACACTTATTACAAACTGTGAACAATCCAGTTAAATATCTAATCATATATACATGTAAATATTTATGTGTATATATATCTAGAATCTAATGTGCCAAGGCAAGAAGATTTATTAAATGGAAGCCTGCCCATAATACCTACCTAGAAGGCACAAAGTTGATTTTGGTCCTGGTTCATTGGCTTCTAGACAATAGTCTAACTAGTCCTAGGAAGAGGATAGGAAATCCTAATCACTATATGACATTCATTCTTTTTTTATTCTCACTGTCTGACCCTATGACTCTTACTTTCTTGCTTCATATATGCACATCTTCAATAGGATGTGGGGAAAGTGCATGTTCTAAGGTGTTTGAATACCACATAGCCTATAGTCACAGTGTTCCCGTGGGAAGGAATTTCTGGTCACTACAGAAAAGGTGAAGAGACAACAGTCTGACAGCCGAGCACTTGCTTGGGTGGGAGAGCCCTAGGTTTTGGTCCTTGTTATGTTGTCTCAGGTTAAAAGTGAGTGCTTCAGTCCTTGGACCCAATGATCGGTATTTCTGACCCAGTAGCAGTTACTTACTTATATAAAACTCAACAAAAATAACAGAGAGATTAACGGATCCAGCTCCTGCCTCTACCCAGGGCTACTCCTAGAGCAGTCAATAGCATGGTAGCAAAAGAATTAGATCGGGAAAAGGGAAGTTATTGTTCCTGGTCTGCAGCAAGAAAAGAACAGATCTGAACTTGCATCTCCCATATAGAAGGGAGTGCATAAACTGTGCTTCTGGACTGAGTTTCTCTATTCTTTTATTAGAAAGAATCTTTGCAATGCTTTGTTTTCATTTGCCTGTGGAACAGGAAACACTGAAATTAAAAAGACTTTGTGATACAGGTAAGTATTCCCCAATGAGTTCTACATACGCTATTTCATCTCTCCAAATGCCTTAGTCTGTCTGCTTACTGTGCTCAATACAAGGATACGTAGCTGAATTTTAATGACTTCTAAATAAGAAAATGTAATGGAGGTCAGACTAGATGAACTAATAGATTCTTATGTTCATAAACATCAGCAAAATATTCTGAACTTCCTCTTTTTCTGCTATGTTGAATTGTATCATGCTGTAGAATAACACAGCACAGCATGAAGGATTACACTTTCATTGGACATTATTCAGCCTCTATCGAGCTGGTTTACTACTTCTTCCTCTTTAAGCTCCACTCTCTCTGCCCAGACACATATTACATTTTGTCCTCTGTCGATGCCTCTCTGGCATGGGAATCTTTTTACATTCATCTCTGCTCTCTCTGTTACCTTTTTACTTCTTGCACTTACCTCCACACTCCTGATTTTTCCTAAAGTATAGTCACACATCAGTTTTAATCCAAGCCAACCTTCATTTATGTTTTTCTTCTCTTTTTGTCTTTTAATACATCACTCTGTGATTTGGTTCCTTCTGTGACGCCCCTTGTCTTTCCGGCTACTGCTGCTTCTTCCTCTCTATCACATTCCCTTAACCAGCCACCTCCCCCTGGCGCTCAGCTTCCCACTGCGTTATGCCTTCCCCTCAGATCCTTCCAAACTGCTCTCTGCCATTTCCGCCCTACTGAAACAGCCCTTATCAAGGTCAGCTATGACCTGTTCTCTCTCTAGACCTCCTTTTTTGTCTTCTCCATCTCAGTCTATTGGCTATATTCAGAAAAACCTATTGTTTTCCCTGCTTAATCCTGTATGGCACTTTGGTTCCTAGTTCCTCTCTAAATGCCCTTCAAACGTGTTTTACAATTGGCTTCCCTTCCCCTCTTCCACTTAACAATGAAGTCCCATGGGGCTCCACTCCTACATTCATTTTATTCTTCCTTCCCTTCTATATATAATTCTTGATCTTGGGTGATATAATTCAAAATTCAGTCTCTTTATCCTCATCTTTCTTACACTTGAACTCATGACAATATATACAAATATTTATGTTTATATAACAGTATAATATCACTGTCCCACTTCTGCACTGAAAAATGAGTTCACTCTCTCTTTTCCTGCCTTCATTCTTCACTCTCCATTACACCTACCATTCTCAGACTGAGCTGCAAAAATTCAGAATTGATTTTCTAGCCTTCCTTTTTTCCTCTCTCTAGTTTTTCAGTAGGACTCAAATGATATGCGCTCTCTCTCTCTCGCTCTCTCTCTCTCGCTCTCTATCTTCTTTTGATTCTCTCTACCAAAAACATCTGGATATCCAGGCATAATAACCTCTCACTTAAATTGCCACAGTGTTCTTTCACCTGGCTCCTTTATTTATCTAGGATGCTACTGTAAAATTTCTCTGGTTGCCAATTTCTGTTTTGCCTATTCCCTCTACTTTCTCCTACTTTTCATTTCATATTCTCTTTAAGCTTGTTAACTACAATGTCATTGCTCTTGCTTATTCCAGTTCACTGTCTCTTGAGTTATATATAGTTATATCTTTTGTTCTCTTCCACATGCCCTTTTTCATGAATCTTGAACTCTCTTTCTGAAATAGTTAGCTATGCCTGTACACCCATATCCCTCAGTTGCAATTCTGGGGCTTTCAAGTGCTCTCAAGAAAGACTTTGGGAGAAGTCTGGTCCTATGTAAGCCTTTACAACTTTTTCTCTTTCCAACAGTGAGTTCTGTAAAACAGTGATTAATACATTCCAAGTATTTATGCAGATTTGATTTCCTGAGGACAGCAGAATTTTCTCCTCTGTGTTGTAAGAAACCAAGCATATTGCCAGCCATTGGCAAATAAAAATAAGACAATAAAATGCAAAATTGAATACAATCAGAATCCCTAGGTTTTCTCAGAGTATTCAGTGACAAAGGAAGCATCTATTGCATTTTTTTCTATTCATGAGAATACCAGGCAGCTTGATTATTTCTTCAGTTAACAGAAGAAATGGAAGGATGCATTTTACTTTGCTCTTGGTTAAAAAAAAAGCAGCAGTCAGAGACACTGGCTCTCAAGAGGGGCATGTTGAAGTGAATAGTAAGATGCTACAGTAGTACTGAAGAAAAGAACATCAGGGAAAGAAAATGCTGTAACACCAATGACAGTGAATAAAACTGAATATGGAAATCAGTAAAATTCCCTTTCCTTTGCATATGCAGAGGTATGAGATTTCTTCCTATTATTTTTCAGATTCCTCAGGTTTATTATCAAACGCAGCACGGTGGTAGCCATGGGAACACTATTAAAGTTGTACCTAGTTTGCCAGGCAAGGAAAGAACTTTTCAGTTCCACAGGATGCTGTTTGAAGTATTTTATAGATTTTTTGTCTACATTTCAATGTTGCCACCATATGTATTATAGCATAATTTACAGGTTTTTATTTGTGATATCTTAAATTTTTTCACTAAACTTTTTGCATTATCCTTTTAATCCAATTTTTAAAGGAAAGCTATAATACAACCAGAATACAACTTACTTTATCAGTTTTATTCCCCTGGTGATTTGTTCCATTTCATTTTTCATTTTCATTTACATTTCATTTCCCCGATCATTTCTTACAAGTGTATATGCCTGGAAAATTGCAGGAGGCCAACAGTGAGACTGATATAACAAGGATTTTGTTTTTGTGGTTGAAATCTGTAGTCCAAAGCAAAATTGGATTCACATTTTCCTCCAACATTAGTGTATGTCATTGCATGAACTGGCAAGCTCAGATTGCTCAGGTAATCCCTGCACATTTAGATTACTTCATGCCAAGGCAGGAAGATGTTGAAAAGGGAGGTGTGTGTGAGAAAACTGGGAGAGGAGGAAATACATACAGACGAAACCAAGTTCCACCCTCACAGAATACTGTCTCTGAAAGTTTGTGTGTCAGATTGTTATCTGAAATGAGAATTTGGTGGGATCTCAGCAGCTAGGATCTCTTCTCATTCATCACATTCCATACATCCTGCCTAAAGATAGGATTCCCTCTCCAATTTTGGCACCTCTTTAAGAATGTAATGTCTTTCAAGAAAGTTTGGTTTCAGATATTTCACAGGTGTGCCTATGTCATGAATACAATGAAGATAAAAAATTTTGCTAAAAAATTGAGCACATCCGTCTTGTTATCATCATCTATCAAAATGGGAACACAAACCAAGCAGTCCTTGTCTCATTTTGCAGTGATATTGTTGGTACAAAAAATCAAGCCTCAGTACTTTCTTGGTTAGACTTTTGATCTTCTGACTCATGCAAAAGTAATGATTTTCATTTTAGCCTGTGGTAAATTGAGGCCACTATTTCTAGAATACATAATAGTAATTAGAAACTGCTTCTGTACTTTGTATGATTATTGTACCAGATGCTGTTGCCTGACAATGTTATAAAAATCAGGTGTTTCACTGCCAGGATTGCTACAACAATGGTAATGTGCTTTGATGCTTTTTCTGGCATAGAAAGACAAAGCTTCTATATAAACATTGGAATGAAAATGACTATGTGGAACGTGCAGTGCCTGCCAATCCATAGCAGTACCAACACGAGATGGTAACTCCAAAATCAGGAAAACTCTGTGATCCCTTTTCATCCTCAGAGAAGGGACTTTGTCCTTAAAGTAGCAGGAACATCTTTGAAATCCATTCATATTCCCTCTGTTTTCCTATGATAGTCTAAAGCCTTAGGAAGAATGTGGATACTTGTTTTATAGCTCAGGAAAGAATCTGCCAGACCAAGTTTTGTGTATTTGATCTTACAATGTTCCAACAAAACACATCATCCAGAGTTGCCAAGAATGACTCTGGATTTGGCTCTAGAGTTTTGTAGTGTTGGGGTGAATAGAAAGAATGAGAAACCAAAGTGTCCAGGGTGATGTCAGTAAGAGGTAGGAAAATAAGAGATAAAAATATCGAAATGTCAGGGAGGAATTCACTTCAATGAAAACAATTAAACAAAAATTTTATCTGTGGCAAGCAGAGAGGGATATCAGAATACAAGCGGTTTTCAGGCTGAGTAACATCAACAGCAGAGGGCTTCAGCAGAAGGGATTGAAGTGCAAATACAAAAAGGAGCAACTCTGAATGATCTATAGTAAAAAGGAGAGTTTGTTTAAAAAATCTATATTCTTACAAGGAAAATAGCAGTAGCCTGTCAAGGACATTCAGAAATTTATGATCTGTAAGTGATTAGTGAAGTGTTGTAATGCACTTTGGAAGAAGCCTGACAAGATTCACATAATCACATAAACCCTGAGGCTGGAAGCTACCTCTGGAGATCATCTAGTCCAATCCACCTGTTCAAAGCAGAGACAACTAGAACAGGTTGCTCAGGACTTTGTCCAGTTGGGTTTTGAATATCTCCAAGGATGGAGACTCCACAGGTGCTCTACAACCTGTTCCAATGTTCAACCTTCCTCACAGTAAAACATTTTTCTTATATTCAAATGGATTTTCCTGTATTTCAGTTTGTGCCCATTGCCTCTTCTCCCTTCACTGGGTACCATGGAGAAGAATTGGCTCTGCCTTCTTTACACCTTCCCATCAGGTATTTATACGCATTGATAAGATCACCCTGAGCCTTCTCTTCTCCAGGCTAAAACATTCCAGCTCTCTCAGCCTCTCCCTGTTTGTCAGATGCTCCAGTCTCTTAATTATCTTCATGGCCTTTTGCCAAACTCTCTCCATTATGTCCATGTCTTTCTTGTACTGGGGAGCCCAGCACTGGACCCAACACTCTAGGCACAGCTTCACCATGGCTGAGTAGAGGGGAAGGATCACCTCCTTCGACCTGCTGGTGATGCTCTTCCTTATGCAGCCCAGGAGGTTGTTGGCCACCTTTGCCACCAGGGTGCATTGCTGGCTCATGGTCGATTGTTTGTCCACTAGGACGCCCTGTCCTTCTCTGCAGAGCTGCTCTCCAGCTGGTTGGACCCCAACTTGTACTGATGCGTGGGGTTATTCCTCGCCAGGTGCAGGGGAGGCCTTTCCCTTTGCTGAACTTCATGAGGTTCCTCTCTGCCCATTTCTCCAGCCTGTTAAGGTCCCTCTGAATGGCAGCACAGCCATCCGGTGCATCAAGCACTCCTCCTAGCGTTGAGTCTTCTGCAAACTTGCTGAGGGTGCACTCTGCCTGTCCTATCGTCCAGGTCATTAATGCAGACTTTAAACATTATCAGCCCCAGTATTGACCTCTGGGGGATGCCACTAGTGACTGGCCTCCAGCTGGACTTCATGCCACTGATCACAATCCTCTGAGCCCAGCAGTTCAGTTTTTAGCTCATTTCACTGACCACTTATCTAGCCCATACTCCATCAGCTTGTCTATGAGGAAGTTTTGGGAGACAGTGTCAAAAGTTTTACTAAAGTCAAGATGATAGACAACATCCACTGTTCTCCCCTCATAGGCTAAGCATGATTTCCCCTTTGTAAGGCCATGCTTATTACTCCTGATCACCTTCTTGTTCTTCACATGTCTGGAAATAGTATCCAGAATTAGTTGATCCATGACCTTCCCAGGGATCGAGGTTAGGCTGATTGACCTGTAGTTCTCTGAATCCTCTTTCTTGCCTTTCTTGAAGGTAGGAGTGACATCTGCTTTCTGCCATGACCTTTCGAAGATGATTGAGAGTGGCCTTGAAATGACATTGGCTAGCTCCCTCAGTGCTCACAGATGCATCCCATCAGGGCCCATGGACTTGCATATGTCCAATTTGCTTAAGTGATCTCTAACTCAATTATCCTCTACCAAGGGTGTCTTCATTACTCCAGATTCCCTTAGAGATAAAAAGGCTTCCCACTGCTCACACCCATCCTTTTCCCAGGGAATAATGAGATTCAGCCTGTTGCTTATACACAGTGATCTTTAACGTGCATTACACACATTAGGTCAGGCATTTGAAAAATGTTCCATAAAATCTGACCTTTTTCTGCAGACCTTTTCCTCTGCCACTTTCAAAACCTCTTACCAGCATAACTTGACATGAAAATTTAAATTTATAAGTGGATTGTGTGTCTGTAGGGTTTTTAAAATAGTAGAAAGACATAGCAGGTAGCAGCAAAAAGGAATGAAATGCTGTAGAGAAATCTACCTTCACATTTGTAAAATTCTTTTTACAATCCCGGTGTTTTAATTCTTTAGGCAAGAAACAGACAAACTGCATAACATGAGCTTGGCTGTGCTTTCCATGAGAAAGAACCAGTTCAGAGAAAGACTGATAGATTAATTTCATAAGCTTCATTTTGCTAGACAACACACTGAAATGTAAGATACTGCCTCTGTGCTGTGTTACTCAATGGCAGTTGGACTACCAGATAACTATGAGCCAATCACATGTTTTGTATCTACCACAGCACACCATCTCCAGTGCTCTGCTATGTTTATAATGTATTCATAGATCAGGTGGAGATGTAGTCCTGAATATGTGAATCAGCAACAGGTTGTTTGCTTCTGTTGGATCTTAGGCAAGGAAGAGCAACTCAAGAATCATAACTTACAATTTCTTCCTTCAAACACTTCTGAAACCAAGTAGAATAAGAGAACACTGATTCATGACTGCTTCTCTCCTGGCATTTAGAATTCTGGTAGTTTACCCATAAAAGTGATGGCAGACTCCTAATAAGGACAGTAGTCTACATGAAAATTACACCTTCGTTGGCCCCACTCCTCAGACGTACCCTTGACTCTGCATACTATTCACTGTTTCCATTCCTTACCAAGGAGCTAAGACCGAGGCAGAAAATCAGCCAGTTCTTTCTGCTTCCACCTCCCACAGAGACGTGATGTAAGGGACAAAACTCCAGGGAAGCTAAAGAGAATGTTTTTCCTCTTATCCAAGTTAAGGACATAATTCTGTGTTTAGAGCTCAAAGAAAGAGCTGTACTTTTAACAAAGTAGCTACATAAACAACTGTTTTCTCTTGTCTGGCATAAAACAAAAATATCAAATTATATATAAATTTTTCTTCCTTGCTTATGAAGAAATCAGTAGTATATTAATTACAGTGACTGTGTGTACCTTAATCATTCATAAATGATAAATTAAGATAAGATAGTTACCATGGAAACAGCAATAATAGTATAAAGTATAAAAGTATATCACTTCACCTTTTATTTCCATGGCATAGTGTCATACTATAGTTCTGTTTTTATTAGGTGGTAGTTTAAGATAAGAAATTCTTTCTCCTCCTTTGCAATGACACTGACAACTTCGGAGTACTCAATTATTAACTGCTTGTTTTAAAATGAAAGAAATTCCTAGCTTTTCTGAATTTATTAATGGGTATTCTTTTGAAACTGCAGAACTTTTCTTCTAGAGAGGCAGTCATTACTTAGAACTATTTCAGCTTGCATTGCCTAAATAATAAGAATATATGCAGGTAAGGATTATCAACCAATAATCAAGCACTGATTGCAATGAGATGAGATACACTTTGAACCTATTGGCCAAAGCCCTGTAATATCTATCATATTGATCTGGCATTCATTTCCTGACCATCTGATAAGCAAGAGCACTCCCCACAGGATAGAGAAGCAAAAATGCAGCCTATGCTGTTCATGTTAGGGAGGAGTAAGGGGGAGCTGCCTGCGAAGGAGGGGGAGCCAGGAGCTGAGGTGAGAGCCAGGCAAGCGGGACAGAGCCCCCACGACACAGGGTCTGGACCTACCACACCTGAAGCAGGAGAGCAGGAGAGCAGAGCAGGACTGGCACTCCCTAACCAGGGCAGCCACAAGGCTGGGATTGCCAACATACTTGCAGTGGCAGAGCAGGTCCAAGGTCCAGCAAGGCTAGGTCAGGACTGGCATGGTGCAGGGTGCAAGGCTGGGAGCAGCCTGTCTAGGACGCAGCTCAGGCAGGACCAAGGGCAGCTGAAACACAGCTCCCGACCCAGTGGGCAGAGGGTGAACATGTGGAGGCCTCAGATGATGCTTCTCCCAGCTCTTTCTCAAAACCCAGCTGTTTTCACAGCAATAGGCTCCAAGGGTGCATGGCTTTGCCAGGCCAGGGCAGATCTTGAACACAGGCAGCCAAAGCCCTGTGATGCAGGGAAAAAGTTGCACAATAGGCTTATGCAGAAGGACATTTAGGGGCTTATCATGTCAATTAGAGCCTGCTAGTGCACTCAGGGCCTTGAGACTTTATCTGTATTATTTAGTAAGCCAAAAAATATTTATCTGATGACATTCTAGTGCTTTATTTTCAATATGGCACTTTGAGTTAAAATTCACCCCAGTGTCTGTAGTTCACTCTGGAGGCAAAGCAGTGGTATGAATTTCACGTTTAAATGTATTTAGTAAAGTTGATCTTCTGTAAACTGTTCCTTATTCACACAAAGCTCTTGTTACCTTCTGTGGAAGTTTTCCTTGGGACCCTCTAGCAATAGTACATGCTATATGTTGAAGTGTTCCGCTCACGCTAATATAATTCCTTTTACTTAGTAAAACAGTTACATCTCCTGTATTGATTTATGTTACCCATCTACCTGCTGGATTTTTTGTCTCTAATGAGAGTCTGATTCAGAGCTGATTTCTCTTCTCTAACAAACATGTATAGTGTACTACAGATTTAACTATGATATTTATCCCTCCGAGCAGAGCTGGCATTACATTCTACTGCAACTCGATCTTTCCATTCTGCAGCAAAAGACGTTCAAGAATGTTCAAGACGTTCAAAAAAAGAAGTTCAAGACAGCTTTTAAGCTCACTTTCCAATAACTTTCAAAGACTGTAAATCTCATTCATTCTTTGTGATTCAGTAAGTTTATTAATCATTTTAATTACTATCACACATTGCTGATACATAGAAATATAAAAAGTTTAGGGTACAAATCATTTTGTCAACTATTTTAAGTTTGGCATATATTGGAAATATGGTTTTCTCTTTTAATTTACTCTTAAAGCAGGATAATGGTCTGAGGTAAATGTGGTCACCTTCTGTACGAACCTGTGTTTTTAGAGTTTGGCTGGTGTTTTAGAAAAGATAGATTTTGACTAGTGGTTAACATTGTTTTGTATATAGATATTGTATTTGAATTGAAAATACTCTTTTGTTATTGATCCTGGTAGATGGCTATGGCAACCACGAGATACTATTGCTCAGGAAAAATTGGTCATTTACCTTTACAGGATCTATATCTCATTAGACATCGTTAGAAATCACTAGAGATCATTAAAGATTATTTTGGTTGGGGATATATGTCAAATGGTTAACATATTTACATAGAAAAAAGGAAGATAAAATTTTGGAAAGATGTCTGGCAAAGCCCAGCAGCTGCAATACTTAAAAACAGTGATAACTTATTTAAAATGTTATTTCTGGGAAGCATCTCCCTTTGTCCAGCAAAAAGTAAACACTTTAATATCAATACAGTAAGCTGACTGTTAGCATAAAGAAGAACTATTTTTAAGGTACCTCTTTATTTACCATTTCTGACTTTTGTCCTTTTAGGTTAATTATTGTTGAATAGTAGATTTTACTGAATATTCACTTATTAATTTTTTCTTAACTCATAGGAAATTGTCATTGTAACTAGATTAGTTGACAGTAAGGTGTACAATATTTACAATGACTCTATTTTTTTTTTTTACAGGGATCTATATTGCAATATAATCCTAAAAAAATACTGAAAATAATAAAAACAGAAAAGAAGATAACACAATAAACTTATTCTTGTTTTTTGTCTCCTTTTCTGCCATTTTAAATGAACTGTGATCTTATTAAGTGCATTTAGTAGGTGAAATAGTGAAGTTCAGCAAGAGATAAATCTTTATAAAGGGATATGGAAACATTTTTGCTATAAATACCAGTCAATGCATAAAAATGTATGTTTTAATAATTTCAAAATCTTGATATATGCTGCAACAGTACTGAATAGCTATTTTTTCACGTGTTTCATTTATTTTGCCTCAGAAGAACAAAATATTAGAAGCGCAGTTCCATTCAAGCTCAAGATACCCAGTCGTAGTGCCACCTGAGGCGCAGTCATGTATCCGTGACACCATGCCGGGGTAGCAGCCCTGTGCAGGGCTGTGCCATCCTGGAGAAGCAGTCAGAAGCTGGATGGGGATATCCTGGCACATCTCAGATGGCACCAGACATCTGTCTGTGTGGGGGTGACTAAATGGAGCTCCATGTCTCCACAGCCTATAGTGGGAGCTTAGCTCCTGAACTCATGCATGGATGCCTAGATCAAGACCTTTTAATCCAGAGCCAAAACTCATCCAAAAAGCCAGAGAAAAGCTGCATGCATAAGTTTCCACAACAGAAGTGCGTGTATTTTTTCTGTCTGCTAAAGTCTATGTGACATGACACATACAGTCGTCACATTTGTACATGTGCCAGAATTTAAACAGTGCGATATCAGCTGAAGCTAATTCTGTACCATATAATGGAGGATTGTTTTCAGTTCTGTATAACTGAACTTTCACAATGTCAGGAAAAATTGAAAACCTGTGACTACTCCGAAGCAGCCTAATTTGTGCCTGATGTGCTCCATGACGCATGCTTGCACAATCAAATTCCATCATAATCATGCAAAGTAATTTTTCAAACCATTTGCATGCGTAAAATATTTAACATCTGTATCTGATCACATCTCCTAGTAATAGTGGCCTCAGCAATTATATGCAGGCCAACTTCTGAGCATCTCTTTCTCTCAAGCCCTAAAAGCCTTCATTTTGTACCCTCATTGAATAGAAACTAGACACTGTGTTAAAATTTACCAGACTGATGTAAGAAATACCTGGCAATACCTTTGGGAAAGAAAATGCGTATGGTGCAAGTGCAAAATCCATCTTCATATCAAGAGCAGATATATGTAAATCCTAAAAAATGTCACAGACAAAACAAATGACACGTTTCACAAAACTTGATTACATTCTGTGAAACTTTCAGCATTTCTTAGGATTCAGCAGTATGGGAATCCATATACTGATTTCCAAGAATACTATCTCCAAGATTTGCAAAGTCCACACATATCTTTCCCCAAAATCTAAATAGATGACATTTAGCTAAAACATATACATTTTATGAGGAATCTCCACCTATAGTCCAAAGCGTAGGAGGGGTTGATAGGTCCAGCAATCCTTCCCACATTAGTAATACTTGATGCTCTTTAGGTCTATTAATATATATGCACTTAGATTAGTTTGTGCAGTCATTAAGTTGTCACATTTAAATATGTTTATATAACATAATAAATACATAAAATATACATATTGAATATAGTTTAAAAGGTACATACATGTTTCTACATTAATAGAACAATCAAATAACAGTGCAGATTGCCCTAATGGCTTTGTGGGGAAGATAAGCTGTCTGAGATCTTTACAGTGTGCTGCAAATTTTGGCACCTAATTGCCATAAGTGCTATGCATTTAGACTTCTCTGCACATGCAAAGGTTGCCTAAAGATCACTCACAGTTGCTGCTTTCTTCTCAGTCCTGCAGAAAGCCTTGGCGTGCTGGCAAATTTGTCTGATCTGCTCCACGAGTCTCCTCTGCAAAGTCTCCTCCTCTGTTCTCCTCTGCAAGTCATATAAAAAATTTTACTCTTCGCTATGAATCCCAGCTGGCTGAGAATCTTAATTCACAGAAACCAATGCATCATCCTACCCAAGGTAGAATGAGGAAGACCTCATTTTTTAAAATGTATGCATTTATATTTATTTAATCAAATGAATAATCTTCTGACTCTTTACTACTACACTCATCCACAGTATCAAATTATTCTAGGATATGCAACAATATCAGCTCTGACTGTCAAACTGACACTTACTTTTTGCTCTCTCACATTTGCTTTGCAATTTAATTTAATTCAGCTGAACTTTCTCTTTTTGATTTACCATATAATTTGGATAATGAGGGGAAAAGAAGGGCAGAGATTGAGGTATTTGACTAGGTAAAAGAGCAGCAAATTGTGCTTTACAGTTTTTGATTTGTTCTAGGTCATGTCCCTTTTAACTGCTTTGGCAAAAGTAAGACTGACTTGTATTCTGTAGTTTGCTAGATAACATCTGACAGGGAACATTTTGCCAGTAATTAGCAGTTCAGATGGCTTTCCAGATGAGAAAATGTTTTTTTTACACCTAAAATGGGAAGACAGTGACTTTCTCCAGTTCAGTGTGTCAATAGCTTGTTGCCACTGATTTCTGTGATACATAGCCATGATGGTAAATCTGCCAAGGTGAGCTTTGTAAAACTGCTCTCAGTGCTGTCCCAGGGGTGACAGTCAAACTCATCACCATGGTGACTAATCCGAAAAAAACCCTGCCATTTGACACAAAAGAATAAATCTGTGACCGAACCTAGGGTGTCCTATCTCAAGTCACGATCTTCTGAAACATTACCATCAGGTTGCTGAGCTGCTGTGCTGGCTCTGTGAGTACGCTTTCCTCTGCTGAAAACATGTCTTGGCATCCAAGCAAGCATGACTCAACAGTACTAGTTCCAAGTGGCTTTTGTGCCTTGACTTGAGGATTTGTACCCTTACTAAACACACAACACATTTCTTTGTTTTCTTTCCAGGAATCCTAGAGTGATTAATTCCCATTAAACAAAAGACAGATTTACTGGTCCTGTTTGTGAGACTAAAGATCATCTTCTTCTCAATGTGGTTCCCACAGTTCTTTCACAAATGCAAGATACATTTCAAAACCTTGTTTTTCTTCCCCACTGCAACTTCCTTCTTTCTTGGAGAATTGGAATGGAATGATATGGAATTAAAATTTAGTTTCACTCAGATCTAACTGAGCTGGCATTCAAAGACCATCCGTGTCCTATGGAGGATGCCCTTTTAAAAGTACAAGTCATTCAGAACTTGAAGAATGAGACTGGAGATACCGCTGGCATGTAAAAGTTGCTCTCTGTGGTTCAAAAGCTGGGTAAAAACTGACTACAACAGCATTGTGCAACTCCTGACACTGATGTGTATTGCATTCCCCGAGAACAAATACACACACAGAAAAGTAAACAAGCATTGCTGCTTACTACCTCTCTAGTCAGTCATCTTGACCTCAACTTTCAGGCACACAAATAAATAAAAAACACTCCTACTTATCAGGTCTGCATTCAATTTTCTCACCCTAAGTTATAAGGCTGGGTTTGGGGAAGAAAGGGAGTTTCCACTTGTTCTTGGACTGCCCAAGGTGATCATGGGCTGAGTGCATGTGGTGTGTATTATCTGCCTTGCTTTTCAAGATGAGATTTCATCTTCACATTGCATTCAATATGGATCTGAATTGTATTGATTCGATTACAAAGTCACCTTTAAAGAGTTAGTGCTGCACTGACCACCTCAGCGGGTCTGAAATATTCCAGACTGCGAACAAAAGGTCCAATTTCATTACATTGAATACCTGCATGTGGCTGTTGCAGTGCAATTTCTGTCCCCAAGTTTTATCATTTCTACAGTCCCTGAAAATCATTATCCTCTCAGAGTATTAATCCAGTTAACTAGCCAAGGTAAGTGGTTTTTAAATTAGTGGGATTTACAAAGACAGCTGATATTCCCTTATCCAATTATTTATTCTGAATAGCTCACAGGGATCCATTCTGCTATGAACCATCTCATCTTCAAAAGTATTTTAGAAGTGGAGGAAGTAGCCTAATGCAGCAAGAAAGTTCAGTTCAGGTCTTGATAATGAACTTCCAGATAGTTAATAGAAAAGAAAAGAACTTTCATCTTCCTGTAGTGCACGAACCCTATTATTTCATTTTATTTGATATGTACTGGAATAAAAAAATGCATTAATCAATGTGGACATGTTCCTTCTCTGTTCCATCATACACTGAATTGTTTCTGTGCTTCCTAAACAGATTTAGTAACACTGAAAATAAAACTTTTATTCAAGGGACTAGTAGTTTTCTGAACCGAGTAAAAAAATTGCCAAAAAATTGCATTTTGGACCCGATCGAAATTATATATAAATTCATGTTGTTTTCATCACTTATAGCTGAAAACAAAAAAAAGAAGAGAAAATTAGTCAGAAATTAATATATTTTTTAAAAATGTTTAAAAGTTTCACAGTTTAACTGTTCCTTTATTTTAGTTTAGTAAAACATACATACATAGGTATATAATTATACATGAATGTATATACAGGGCTCTTTTTTTCATGAACAAAAATTTTTCACTTTGAACCATCCTGAAACAAAATGTCTCTCTTTCCACAGTTTTTAAGAGCTATTAAGAATGGAATTGTTCTATTCTGATTTATGTAAGAGACCTTAGCTTATATGATCTGCATGAAATAAAACATATGTTCCAGAAAATAAAAATGAATCTTCTTCAGGAATAAGGAATACAGAGTTGAGATAATTTTACAGTCTTACAAAGGTCAGAACCCAGAGGAAAAAGAATTCTATCATATGCTCTTTGATATCTTACTTATTCAACCCTCAGTCTTTCTACCTCCCTTTTGCAACTTCAGGCAAAATATATTTTTACTTTTACTATAACTAGATAGTTTTAGGTATAACTAGAACCCTCTTGGAAAAAGGGTCTGTCACTGTTTTTCTAACTTGCTTGTATTTCAAACTATGCGAACATTCCACAAGAAAATGCTTTTCTGTAAGAGTGAATGAGCACTGGCACAGGTTGCCCAGAGAGGTTGTGGAATCTCCATCCTTGGAGATATTCAGACCTGACTGGACATGGTCCTGGGCAGCCTCTGCTCTGGGTGACCCTGCTCTGAGAGGGAGCTGGATCTCCAGAGGTGCCTGCCAGCCTCAGTGAGTCTGTGATTCTAAGATATTCAAAGTCCCACTTACAGTGCACAAATGTCCAGTGAAAGGCTGGACATTTGGCAGAAATATAGCTTAAGCACAAGCATCTGTATGACTGCATGCATACCTCTCCACCTGAAAACTACCCAGTAGGCATTTGGGGGTCACAGGGCCTTTGAAATATTCAGGCTTTTGCAGGATGAAAAACTGCTTTCCAAAACGAGCTTCTGAAGTAGCTCAAGGCTGTCTGCCATAATGTGATAAATCTGAACTGCTGTTTTATTTCTAGAATATAAACTTGAAAATCTCCTGAAAAGAGCAATTGCTTATCTGTTGTGTCTGTAGTTCTGGATCACGTTCTTAAAGAATTTTAATTTCTTTGTGTTTCTAGCTTCAAACATTTATTCAACACTTTCGGAATACTATAACTAACTACGACAAGCTATTTATTGTGAATACTGATTTGATTTTTGTGCTCAACTCATAGCTAGACTTGAAAATGAAAGGTACCCATTCCCTGAGCCTAAGGGAAAGTGGCATGGCATGACTTGTGTCCATATGTTCAAACTCTCTCTCACCCTGCTCACAATAGCATAGTGCTGGGAAAACACCAGCTTACCCCTCCTTTTCCTCTACTGTGTATAGTGAACAAACAAGTGCAAGAAGCCACTCTTTTCCTCTGTGGGCTAAATAAACTACCTGGCATACCAGAAGATAGAGTGCACTACGGCAGTCACAAGGTGCATGAAGGAAGCGTTTGTGTTTTGTAGGCAGCAGCGGCTGCGTTTCTCATTGTTTTATCCTGATGGGCTCTGAGGATCTGACACAATTCACTCCAACTGTTCTGCTTGTTTGGCAGATTTCTTTATTTAATTAAAAGTTGCTGATGATTCATTAGAACTTCTTCAGTCATTCCTGAGAAGTAAGGTTCCCTAGGCCACCCTAACATGGGCATGAGACTTCTCTCAAGGCTTAGACTCTCAGGACTTCAGTGTGTAGTTCAGGCCTCATGTTGGAGCTACTAACTAAGCAGTAAAAGAGATATAGCCCAAAAAATCAGAGGAAATGCTGTTTAGACAAAATATAGATTGTGATCGATGTAGCATATTTGGAATTAAATAGAGCTGCCATCCTATTGGTTTTCTTTTTCACACATATTTGAAGAACAGTTTCTTTCAGCTAAATGTAAGCGATACTATGATTCAGTAAAATGGAAATAAAATTTAAACATCCCCAATTTGAGCAAACTACTATATAGATACTGTATACAAGTATATGGATCATTCTCTGTAGGCTTCTGTATTGCTCTAGCTGTAAAATAATTCATTCCAACCTACATAACAGTATTAGAAGATAATGCTAGCAGAATGAATTTGTGTAAGCCATATAATACATCAACCCCACCACCTGGCATTCTTCCTGGAAAAGGACAATTTTCCTTAAAAACAACCCCTACTTCATGATCTGTGTTTACTTAGATTAACAGCTGCCTTAGGAAATACAAACACCACTATTATTAGCAGAATGGCCTGATTCTTTCTATTACCACCTCTGGCTGAATCTATACAAGCAAATTAAACCAGGCCGGGGCATGGATTAAGTACTGGGCTATGACTGTCCAGTACCAACCTGTCTGCACATTCTCTGGCAAGGTTTTTGTCTGGCACGGCAAGCGCTGCCAGCACAATGCCTGGGTGCAGCTCAAGAGACAGCTTGGGCGAGGGTTGTTCCCAAGCAGCAGCACGGGTATGGCCTGTTTTGGGGCAGGAGGTGAGTTTAGCCAAATGGACATGAGCTGAGCTGTACCACGTGCCATCAGGGCCAGAGAACGCCCCCTTGCCAGTTTTAGGTAGTAGTATAGATATTGCCTGTGTGTAATACAGGTTGGTTTCCCCACAAGCTGCAACTACATGAAACTGCATGGGCTTTTTATCCCCAAGATGATTTGCTCTAAGTGATTCTCATTTCCATTCATAGAATATTAATAAATGATCATTCTTCATCCTATTCTCAAGCGCTGATGGAAATCTCAAGTTCACTGATTTACTCAATAACTTGTCAAGTACTAGGAGGAATATAGCAGCTGTATATTTCTCAGTTTAAAAGTTTCTTTCTTGTGATCTGCTCTAGCATATCTTGTTAATGTACAGAATGAAGCATTTCACTGTAACAGAAGCAGTAAAAATATACCTCAAAGAGACTTTTTTGAAGCTACTGTCAAACAGTGAAGCTGCACGTTCACACAAAAAGCTGCTGTTAACCTGGAAAAGGATATCCCACTGGAGCTACTTGATTGTGTAATGAAGTCAGAAGGGTTTTACTACAGTACTTCAACGTACAAATTGAGTCCAAAGGAATGAGACTTACCCATACATCTGTGTTAAAAAAACATCCTGGGTCACAATGAACATATGCAGAAAGAAATACTGAGACAAATGCTTGTTTAAGAAGGCATCACTTCATGAGAATCTAGCTCACTCACTTTGTCTACAAAAGTAAAATTATTTTCATCCTAATTTATGAACAAAGAGAGGAAGGAAGTAAAATTATATATTCATAGTCAAAAGATTACGCAAAATGGAAGCATTAAATTTTAGTTATCCCTGGATCCAGACAGCTTTAAAAAGTATTTTTTTTAAGATGTTTATGAGTTTCTGAAGATGGATTAAGGTCATTATGTGCAACATGAGGTCATCATGCAACAGAGATTAGTGGCTGCATTATGTAAATACATTCACTGGAAAAACAGGCTTTTATATTAGGACTCTAGAGTATTCTGTTACAGTCACTTTCCAATCATAGACATATACACTGTATATCAGGGACTGAATTTTGAGTTTATATATGCACTGTCAAAATTTTCTTTTGTTTTTTATATTTAAAGAAAATTACATGGAAGATATCATTTTTGTCTCACAACAAAATGCTGCTTTGTCAGAAGGAATGAAACCTTTCTAGGGTTTGATCCAAAGTCCTCTGGCCAGTGGAAAGACTCTTGGACTTCAGTGAACTTTATATCAAACCGTAGACGAATCACAGTAGGACAGCATTTAAATTCTTTTAATAGATATTTGCTAGGCAATGACCTTCTGCTGATTTTTTTTTCCCAAACATGTTATTCTGTGCTCAGACCTGACATTCACATCAGTGGGAGTTTTATACATAAATTTGGTAAGACTGAGCTCTCCTCCCTAAATTTTTTTTGTCCTTCAGTCAAGGTTTCGACCTTTTTCTCTGTCTCAGAGAAAAGTCCCATCCTGTGGCTCAGTTCAGTGCCTACCTAATATTATATCCTGAAGTAATCCACAGCTTCCTTTCTTCCCTCTCTTGATGTCTGGGCACTTCCTACACCCATGAAAAGACTGTGCCTTTGCTGGCCCAGGTGCATCGAAGTCCAGCGCTGTGCGAGGTTGGAAGTGACACCTCCAACAGCCTATCATGCCATCACTGTCCTCTCTGCAGCCGCAGCGAGCCCATGACTCACTTCCTGACGAGCTTATGCTCTCTCAAACCCTTGTGTGATAAATACCTAGTTGTAGGCTGGGTATCCCTCTTAAGAAAGAATTGTCATAGTAGGTTGTCAATCATTTGTTTTTGTTTTTTGGTGCTCTTAGCTGAGCCACATTTTTATCTGTACTATTTATGCATGCATAGTACTTCCTGGAATCCCTGGCTAAGATTGGAACCCCATAATGCAAGATAATGTAAAAAATAGATTTAAAAATGTATTGTTGATCCAAACTGCTTCAGATGCCAAGGGGAGTGATAAAAGAAGTGGAAGTGTGTCCATTTTACAGAACAGGGAATTAAGATATAAAGAAATTGAGAGAGAGCATAAGGTGTTCTTCCAGTGTGGGAGGCAAGGTATAAGATCTAGAAATCCATCTGAAAGACCAAGTAGACATAGGAGGAGCTAGTATCTCTAAATGTGTGGCACATAAGAGGCTATTCTAATAACAAATTGCCCACTTCTCTGACACCACAAAACCAAAGACAGCTATACATGCAGAAATCCTACACTGTGGATTTGGTCCACATGCAATAGCTCATCCATTTGTGTCTAGAAATATTCAGGAAATCTGCAGCAGCTATGTCTTGAATCTAGACCTGTGATACAGATCCATGGGTTTTGCAAAATGACATTCACCTTTCTGCAGATTGCCAGAGCCAGAAGTACATGTAGCTTCAGATGTGCACAGAGCAATATATGTCTGGGGCACTGGGGGCAAAGAGAGAATGACAAGAGGATGCATATTTCAGTGCAAGCTAATAAAACAATCAGAGAAGTGTTCTGTCACAGCAGAAATGATTACAAGGGGAGAATTTTTTTTGTAAGCAAGTGACAGCCTATACCTAAGGCAGCAAATCAGTCAGCAGATCCAAAAGTAAATAAGACTCATATTTTACATTTGTACAAATACTGTTTTGCAGTTTCTTCCTTATCTCGCCTTTCAGACCTACTCCCCCACATCCCTCCATTCTCAAGATGACTATATTTTCATCAGATATATTGATCGGGAGACCTGTTCAAAGAAACAAATTTGTTTTCATAGCTCTGCAAGCAGCACAGATTACCATTCTAGAGTTTAGTCTACACTGAAAGTGTAGACTTTCAATTAGGTAAGGCTGAAAGTGAACAGAGTGTTACCTTCCAGGTTTTCTGTGTTTGAATTAAAAATTACAGAGTCACAGAAAATAAATTCATTTTTCTGTCTTAAAATAACAGCTTTATTTCTATTACTCAGTTGATGGGGATCTTGGTCAAAGTCTGCATGAATTCTAAGAATTCATTTTAAGAACTCTTTATTTTGCCTTCTTCAGAACTAAAGTTCAGATTAGAATGTCAGGAAGATGTAAAGTAAAATTAGAGGCCATGACAGGTCTTACCAAAATGGGCTTAATTTTCCATGACTTTTTTGCTGTTATTTCTCAATGATTTTTTATTTTCTTTAAAAAAAAGTCTTTCCAAACACACAATAATTTTATTGCCATATTCTTTTCTTCCTGCCTTCTTTTAGTGTTTTAAATTTAACCTGAAGAGACAAGTAGGCAAAAAAAAAAAAAAAAAAATTAAACATACATATACATAAATGTACAAATACAAATAACTATACACACCTACAAATGTGTATAATATAATGTTATTTTCTTTGAAACACACCAGGAGAGGGGAAGCTTTTTTATTCTGAAACCATTTCCTGTGAGATATTCAATTTCATTTTTTCATAAAAACTGAAAAAAAAATAAGAAATCATAAATGTTTGAATATATATAACTTGAGGTCTCAGAAATTGAACATAAGCTCAAGTCCTATAAGGGCAAGGGTGTCGCAGCATGTCAAAAGCCTTTGAGTTTCTCATTCAGGAAAGCTATCATGTAGCTCATGATCCTTGAGTAAGGTTCCCAGTGAAACGCTTGTCCTTGCCAAGATACTGCTGCTGAACATGGGGAAATAAAATTTGGAAGGAAATTATATCATTTTCATGTCTACAAGGAAACACTGTTACGGATTATAATGCCTCTTTTGACCTCTCAAGAAGATACAGAAAAAGCTTCTGGATATGGAAAAGAATGTTCCGGCTCTTCTTTAGAACCACTCTGATTCTGAGAGACATAAGTATTAATTCAGGCTTTTTTTTAGAAATCTGTGTAACTAATGTAAATCGCTTTGGACTGACCAGTGTTTTGCCTTGAACCCACACTCAACCCAACCCTTTGCTCTCCAGCCCCAAAATGTTGCTTATGGCAGGTTTTGCAGGAAGGACCTTACAGTCAGCCCAACATAAGTTTTTTACCCAGGGAATCCTCCTGGAGGCCTGTCAGGTTACAGGCACCGGATTTGAAGCTAATCTCACATTTTTCTCCAGTTAACACTGCACCTCACATATTTGTGGTGTAGAAGTAAGGCTCCTTCACTGCACCATAGCCCTTAATACAGCTCTTCTGCTTGAGCTGCCATCCAGTAACCATCTGCTCAATCAGTCATGGATGCAAAGAGAGGACAAGTTACTTCCTTCTAAGTCTCACTGAAAGCTGCGCATGACCACTGCAGACTAGTGCTATGTCTCATCTCCCATCACAAGACCCTTGGTAAAAAAAAACAGCAGCAAGAGTTCAACCTGAGAACCATGTAAAAATGTGAGCCAGACGGCAGAGGCAGTGCAGGATCAGGGGCTTGCTCCTCAGCAGCATCCTGCCACATGGTCTCCAGATCCAAAGCCAGGCCAGGAGTCTAGCTAAGCTCACAACTGAGGAAGGGAACAGGGAGAGGGCAGCAGGGATGTCGGGGTGGTGGCTGTCGTCAGAACAGCTATGGCAAGAGGCAAAGTGCTTACAAATGGCTCTGTGGTATAATGCAGGCTGAAGGTGAAAGAGATGCTTTATTGGTAAAAGGATTTTAAAGTTTCTCTGAGGTAAGAGAAGGGTAAAAAAATACCCATTGTTCTGCTTGGTGTGGGTGTCTCTGGAGCAGATGAAGGAGTGGACAGGACACAGGTGTCCATCCTGCAAGCTGGGCAAGCAGAGGAGGATAAAGGCCACCATACTGAGTTTCCTTCCAGTTACGCAGTGTCTTCTTACAGCTCTGGGTTTCAAGTTGACCAATTTTGTGATTCAGCTACTCCAGAAGCAGCCTGAAAAGATATGACTTACATTAGTGTAAATGCAGTGGTCAGTGAATAAAATGTATAGAATTATTAGTTGTTACAAAGGGGTGACATAGGTTTAGTGGGTTATATTGAGTTGTACCGACTGTCAATCTAGACATAAATGACCAAAACAAAATTTGGCTTGGAATAACTCCTGATTATGTTTCCAGTCCCTCAGTGGCAAAATCCTTGAGAAAAAAAATTCTCTGCTGGATGACTGATCCTTAAACTCTTTGTTGGGAAATGGCACATTTTGCCTCCCTTCAGCTGCAAGACCTGTTGCAGTCCTGTATATCCTTCAAAAGCTGCATGATCCCAGGAGTTTCAGTATAACAGTCAGAACATTTTGCACACAGAAAACCTCCTATTCCTGTTTCCTTGCATAACAGACCACACAGTAAGGATTTCTGCACATGTCCCAGGCAAAATCTCTCCCTCCAAAGGGCAAGATTTCACCCCTTAGCCTAGATATGAAGGTCTTCATTGAGTTGCTCTGTGTAAATTCATTCTGCATACAAAAGCCCTCTAATCAAGGGAGCACTATATTGAGCATTTTCCTCTTCCAAACACACTTTGTCCGTAGCTTGACTAGATCCCAGAGTCAAAAACATTTATGGTCATGCCATCTCATCTAAAAAAGATGTCACAGTAAATCTGAAAGTCAAGTAGTAGAACAAGTCTGATAAGGTTCCTGGCAACAAATTGATTTCATGACCTTTGGGGAGAAAGAGATTGAGACATGCCAGCAGGATGCAAGGGATCTCAAGGGAAAAGCCATTGGAATCTATAGGAGGTATCTGCCACTCTGACTTATCTCACGGCTCATCATGTGTGACTGCCATGGATAATGATAATGAAAGTGAACTCATTTGTGAAATCGTTACCTTGAACACAGCCTGGACAGAATGTAAAACTTCATGTGAGTCACAATATTTTGAGATAAAAGGAAAAGTCACTTGTATTACTACAGTGAAGGCTTGGAATACCCCACTAGGCAAACCAGGGAAACAATAGGGGGGAAAAAAAAATAGCTTAAAGATGTGACATAACCATGCAACTCCTTTAGCTCTGATATTGCTTGAAGAAAAGAAAACTTCTTTAATCTGATAGATAATTAAAATCATTTTGCTTTCTACCTACAACTCAATTCCATTCCAAACTCCGACAGAAACACAGTCTCAGCTTTAGCCCAGGGGGAAGCAGGCAGGTCATTTGAAGACAACGAGGAAATAAAAGGGCTGTCTCTTGCCCGTGATCTTTAGTAGCATTTCAAAGCAGGGTTGCTACTGTTGTTTCCTTGCCTGCTTGCAGTTTCATCACAGGCCTAATTCTGAGATGCTCGGTTCTCAACAAACCTTATAATGCTTTCTCTTTGCCTTGCTAGACACAGAATATCATGTTTATGTCCCTTACAAGACAAACCATTTTCTCCTTCCATTTTTTCCCAGATCACTACCCAAATGTAAGGAAAATATCTAGATTCATTTATGCCTTCTTTTTTTGTCACCCTCTGCTTGTGCCACCACTCTCCCCCGCATTGTAACACATTGCTCAGAAGTAATTACAGCCACAGGCTCTGCAAATAAAGCGGTGAAGGTGAGCCTAGGGGATTAACAAGGCCACTCTCAGAATGTGCTGTAAACCTAAAGCATGTATCTCCGTTAAACACTACCTCAACTTTCTCTCTATAATAGCTAGTCACATTTTTATACCCCCTTAGTTCGATGCAGAAGTTTGAACTAGATCCCCTTAGATTTCTCCCAGACCTGTCATATGTATTTTTTCTTCCAGATAAATCATGTTTTCTTTTTGCCTGGTGGTTAACACAAACATAAAATACTAGAAAACACAAACTTGAATTCCAAGAGAATGTTACATTGGGAGCAAAGACATTAAAACAAGAGATTCAGCACACAACAGAGGTTAGGATTTTCCAATGTGCTCAAGACCCAAATCCCATAAGGGATACAGGAGCTTGAAAAAAGATTTAGGTGGAACTGAGATGCCTGAATCAAAACTGATATCCCATACCACCAGCACAAACTTGACTTAAATGATGACTCCCTCTCTGACATGACACTTTCTCTAGATGCTTGCAAGTCTGTTTCTGTACCAAATTCATTCAGCCTGAGCAGTGAAGTATGCAGCTCCTTCTTAAACCCTATCAGGAATTCAAAATTACTTGAGAAGGGGTCTGACCTTACAGGTAAGCTTAGCACAAATGAATAGGATCAGTCCCCTCACAAAATATGACTGAAATGATTTTCTTTTAAAATAAGTGCTGGAGCAATAATTATGTGGTAACAGAATTGCTGCCAATAGTGGTGAGATGCTTGTTTGGAAAGTGAGAGACTTCGGTTCACTGACCTGCACTTTCTGTGGTGGTTCAAATCATATTTACCATCCTGTAGCAGGCTCATCTGAGAGAGCAACATGTTCCCAACTGCCAGCAAAAACTGTAACTCCTTGCAAAAAAGGAAAAAGATTTCTGAACTAGAGAGAGACAGTGAGTAAATAGAAGGGGAAGTGGTGCGTGACTCTAACTCTATGTGAATATGCAGTTGGAAAGCACAGAGCTCACAGTTCTGGTCCATCCTTTCAGGACTGCTTCTGTGTATTTAATGAAATGTGTGCTTTCTACTGTGATCCCAATAACTCTCTATGGTCTAGTGTCTTCTTTTAAAGTTGTGTTTTCCAAAGGCCATTAAACTAATTTCGATTTACTCCACTAACATCATCTAGAGTATTTCCAACACAGAAAAAAAAGTGAGAACCCTACGGAGGAAAGAACCACTCTTGCAACCTTACAGTTGTCTTCTACAGACTGTTTCTCAACAAGGGCAGCAGTTCCAAAACTAAATTCTGCAGGATTTTTCTGTAGTAAATTCAGGTTTCTGCCTAGGAGTAAATTGTTGACTTACTAGGTTTACTATGTAGCAGTATATTTCTGCCAACATCTGAGAGAAAACAGATAATAATAATGAAAACAAGCAGATTAACACTGGCGAAAGAGTAATATCGCTATTTGGAAATACTTCTATGCTTAGGAAACACTGCTTAAAACCAAGATTTCAGTAAACATAAACTTCCTCAGATAAAGGAATGTAGACTATTATATCAGTAGAAAGTCTGACAGCATCACCAAATGATTTCAGTGGTCACCATTCAGATATGAATGAAGAGTTGTCAGAGAAACTCTTTTTAGTTTATGAACATTCAGGCCACACACTTCTACCCACATGCACATCTATATTTCAGTTAGTAATCTCTCCTCTAGATGAAAGAAAAGGAATGACTCAAAGAAATACGAGTATCATTTTTTTTTCCTCAGAACTGAAAATAGAACTTACTTAAAAAAAGAAAGAGAACTATAGCTTCAGATTAGAACATGGAAACATGAATTTCTTTTGCTCGTACATATAGCTGGGAAGGCAGGTGAAAACGTGTAAGTAGTATATTATTATCTGAATAATAGTTTGCATCTGCCTAATTCCTTTCATAATAAAAGATCCCAGCATGCTTCAAGTGATATAAGACTATCCCAGGGCCAATAATGTACACCTCTTCTCTGCTGACAAATAATGAAGCATTATTGATATTTAGCAACTGAACCCCAGTTCAAGCAAGTATGAGATCAAAATTAGAGAGAAAAGGACATAAGGTGCATACGAGGCAAATGCAACTAGTCAAATGGAAAAGTTATGTTGTTTCAAAAATAATGTTCTACATTTCTGAAACTGCCACTGAACTGGGGCCAAGGCAGCTGAGATGGAGCACATCCAGGAGAATAGTCTAGTACAAGCAAATTGCCAGAGGGACTGCAATTTTTTCTCCCATTTCCTTCTTGACCAGGACATCAGGAAATTGGTAAAGTCACTTTTATATCCTTATTAGCAGCACCAAACAGAGTTCTGCCATAGATGAGGAAGGAGTTCAGTGTTGTCTGTGTTGATGGCATGGCCAGGCAAGATTTATGAAGTTCTTAATTTTTCATTTCCTGTGATAAATATGCACAGGACTGTCACTCACTAACTTCAGTTGTTTTCTTAAATTACTTTTCTTACATTTTTGAAGCAATAGCCCTTAGAAAGCAAATGCACCAAAGCTTAAAGAAAAATATAAGTAAAGAAAATATTACAAGAAATAAAAACAAAATAACTGAAAGTTTTAAAGAAGGATTTCTCAGACTGCATCCAGGAAGATGAATAATATAGGCATGACATTCATGCATGCTTGAAGCTAATTTAATAGAAAAAAAATATGGTGTATTCTGTAATTGGGTTGTATGGGAAGAAACTAAGTCTTGAGTAAAAAAAAGATCTGGACCTCTGCATCTGGGAAATTTTGGAATCAGACTTGTAAATGATGAAGAGATACCAGGCAGCTTATACCATTAATCAAAACAGGTGTCTTTAAATACACTCCAGAAGAAAACAGCAGACATTGTGCTATATTTCCAGTTATTGAGAAAATGCAGTAAGACAGTCAGTGATCCAGAGAGTAAGGACTTCTTGATTCTTTACAACCATTATTCTTTATTGTAATTTAAGATCATTCTGTTAGTTCATCCAAGCATGGGCACAAACTACATAATATGTGGTAGTCTACTCCTGGGCAGAATGCCTGGCCTCCACTATTTCCCAGCCTCTGCATGCATGAATGACTCCTGCTGTGGCTGTCTAGGCTGCTGGCAATGGAGACACAAACCAAGAGCAAGCGTGACAAGCCCTGGGACCCACACCCCATGCATCAGTACTGCTGGTCCTCAGACACCTATAGCTTGAGTCTAATGAATGCACTCTGTCTTCATGCTAGTAAAAGCTTGGGTAATCCATTTGCTTGTAAAACCATGCTATCACCAGCCTAAACATGCCGTAAATAGGCTTGTGCTAGAGTACACACAAAGGGACAGAGTAAGCTCCATTTACCTTAAACCTGAAGCCTTACTCAAAATTTCTCCCTGAGTATGGATTTGAATGCAGTCTATTCGGACAAGATAAGAGTTGACTTAGTTGTGGATGAGGACTTGTTCTCTAACTGAAGCACAATACACTAGCCATTTATGCACCTTTTAGGATAAGAGTATATACTGATGTCTTAGATCACCAGAAGCCTTACATCTCTCTGAGGTGGACCTGGTGGAGAGATCTGCATGGCTTGTAACTTGCTTCAGTCTTCACATCCCTATAGCGCAAGAATACATGCTCAACTGTATGCCAACAGCCTCTGATGCACCTCTCTAACACAGAGAGTTTGCACACTTGGTGGACACATGATATGGTATGTTGCACACATGATGTCCTTGGAGTTGCACCTGATTCTTTACTATCTGAGAGAAAAGCTTGCTATAATAAGCAGAATTATTTTTTTACTACAGGGTTACTTTAACTGTTAGAATTTACTATAGACTTGGAAGAATAGTATTCCAAAGTGGCATAATGGACAAATTTCTTCTAACATTTATTATGTTGAACTCCTCCTATATTTAAAGCTTCCAGTGTATTAGCATTTACAGGATTAGGTTCTTTTACACCTTTTTTTCATAGTGGTGTTCAAAAGCTTTTCTGCAGATAAAATATTATTTGTCAGTTTATAATATGGCCTATGTAATCGGGGATTAACCAATACAATCATTAATAATAACATCAACAGTGTTTGACTGACTCAAAGGAAGGAGGCTGGTCTTTTTTCCAGCATCCCAGGTAAACATTTAATTCCATAGGGATACAAATTTCAGAACACCTTTTGGTGAAAAGCAAAAGGTACAGTAGAGCTCAGCTGATTCTTGAAGGTAGCATAATGGCCAGCATAATACCATTATTATGCACTTATTTTCAGACTGTAGATTTTATTAAGCTTTTAAGCCACAAGCTTATTTTTAAGACTTCTCAGCTTCATTTTCAAGGACCATATTTTTACAGCACAGCTTTCTTAAGTTTGATAATTTGTGTAGTATGGATAAGCATAACCAAAGAAGGTTTTTCTAAATTAACAGTAGTAATAAAACCTTAAAAGCTATATATTGATATTATGAAGTATACATATTATATCCAAAGAAGTTGTGTTAAAATTGCTATGAGAGGAATTCTATGGAGAAAGTAACATGACCTTGTAGTTAAAGGTTATTTGATTGCATACCTGTATGCAAGAAGTCAAAATTAACATTTCACTATAACTGCTATTCTGATGTTTCCTAACTTTTGAGACCTTTATTTCTGACTATTTTATATTAAATAAAGCACTATTTTTACTGGGGGAAAGGGACATGTGAGAGGGATATCCTTATTTCCAAGGTAGAAATACCACCTAACCCCAAATTAATTTAGGCTATGTCTAGATTGCACTAGTACCAAGGAACAGTCTCAGACATCAGGCTTTCTTCCATGCTTCTTGTGGCTAGCCTTCCTTGGTTAGACAGTCTGTGGCTGGTCCCACAGGTTGGGTAATATCTGACATTTACTGCCTTTCAGACCACATAATGGCCCTTAAAAAAAGTATTTTTTCTTTGTGCACTTCCCCCTGCCCCCCCCCCCCCCAGTTTGAAGAGTTGGGACTGAAGGAAATAACTGGGGGCTGTGTTGCAGCCATTCAGAATATTTTTACTCCATGGTAGTAATGATGTATGTTGCAGATCCTGGGCCATGGCATGAAGGCCTGTTGGACATTTGAGGACACCAGGTCTGCTGGGATAGCATTGTAGGACTGCTGTGGGGGAGGGTGCCCATTGTGTCTTTTTAGATTAGACTCTGAACCTAACAGTCTTGTTATCTGAGCTTATGTTTTCTCATGGAGTTGAATAATCAAGCTCCTTCCACAGGGAACGCATGTGGTGTGGGTGATCAAGGGACCACTGGCCATAAGCAAACAGAACAGCCAAGAAGTTTGACAGTGTAAATGTACCTTTAATCATTAGTACTGTTAAGCAAGATCTTTAAATACCCAATATATGAATCAGCTACTGAGGAGGGATGAAGTTCTAGAGTCTGCCTAAAGAACTGAGAGAAGCTCCAGTTTCCAATACAGACTATGTTAAATGCTTATTACTCTTTAATCTCTGTCTCCCAAACCATAATACTGTGCCATCAGCTCCCATACATTGGCTGCTGACATTGCTACCACATCTTCCCTGACCTCTCTTTTCCCTCCAGTCCCTCCCAGAATCCCAGTCCTCTGCCCTTAGTTCTTCACCTCTTCTTCCTCTGATTAGCCCCACATCTGTCAAATTCTGGCATAATACCTGTCTCTCATTTCTCACTCATTGCTCCTGATCTGACATGACAGTGTCCATCTGGCTTTGCTCCTCAAGCCTTTTGTATTTGTGTCAGCTTCTTCTTGGCCTTACTGGTGGGACAGCAGCACACCAGCATTCACAGCCCTGTTCCCCAGTCTGTCAGCATGAAGGAGGACTTGCAGAAGCAGTCTTACTTGACCACTCAGACCCCAAAATGGCACATTTCCTGGGAACAGTAGCTTTGGAGAATGAGGTTGTCAAGCATTTCTAAAGCAGATTAAAGGAAAAAAAAAACAAACAGATTTTTCAGTTTTACCTTGGTCAAGTTGGAGCTGATTCTCACAACAAATTTAAAAAAGCACATCTCTATGCTCAGATCCAGCCTCTATACAGTTCTTACCCCAAAACTGACCAACCAAAACTGGCACTGAACCAGCAAACAGTGGATCTGGATTCCCATTCTCATAATGTCATAATGTCCCAGCATATATACATATATATATATATACGTGCACACACACATATCTGATACTGTTTACATCTTAAAACTTTTAAGCCAGGCCCAACTTTTTTTTTTTTTTTTTTTTCTCTCCCTTCTTTCAACAGCAGAAACTCTTCTGGAGGTACACTACTGTCATGATAACTTACGGCTTCAAGCACTGAAGTTTGACATAGCTATTATCTATGGAAAATATGTTCCCATAAGTATAAGGCAACTCTAGCACAAATTCTTGTCCATGGGTAATAAATGTATTAGCAGTCTGGATAACTACTAAATCTCTGTATGGTGTCACAGAGGAAAGACAGTCTAGTAATTAATCACTGAAGCACAATGAGGTGCATGGGAAAGGTCATATGGTTGTTCTTAGCCAGACATGTTACAGAAAGAATTTGAGTATGACCAACAAGAGGCGCTACGACACAATTGCGTGTGAGCTGGAGATGTCATTCTGATTTATTAAATAATTACCAATAATCTGATTCCTACCCTTAAGCACTGTTGAGTTCTATCAACAGCCATCTTTTTCTTTATGTCAAAACCAATAATTATTTAATCCTATACAGATTTTAACAGTGCAATCTTCATTTTATATTTATAGAAATGTTCTTTATTTTCTCCTCTAAAAAATCTTTTTTCTTTATATACAAGAAAAGAGAGCTTCTTAGTCTTTGCCATTTTAAGCAAAAAAATAAAAATAAAAAAAATCATTTTTTGGTGCCTTGTGTTCCCTGCAGCCAAAAAACTAAAACAACTAAAAAAGTTTGCTTTAATAAAGTATACTGGCATATAAGAAACCTCTTTGCAAAAGATTACTGATATCTGTGTTTGGTAGCTTGTTTTTTCTTTGATTTTCATCATTTCCAATTGCAGTAAAATGTTTTTTAGTGTTTCCATGAAAAGTTTAAAATAATAACTATTTTAACATTCTTCTGCAGTGTATTTTGTTCTTCATATTCTGAATCATTTATACTAAATGCATGATCAACTAATATTTTGACTACCTCACAATGAACTGCAGGATGATAATTTGATTCTTAATTTAAAAAGGCAGCTGTGTAAGTATCTTTTCTCTGAACTGTGAAAGACAATTCACCATAATCTTAATAATATTTTACATCAAGAAATAGAAATATGCCATTATTATCTCTTTCTGGATCAGTTTCATTTTACTAGATGTAATTGTTAACATGTAGAAGTTCTCCAGACTGCTTTATTTTGTCTCATTTTATAATGAGGAAGATGGTATTTGCATGTCATTACTGATTTTTTCCACACTGAGCTGTTCCTTTAAAATTTTGTATTAGTGAGTGTTTAAAATTGATCATTGCTAAAAGGATCATTTTCTTATATAATAATAAATTGGAAAAGTACTGGATGGTTGTTTAAGAGCAAAAAGCTATTATCACCACATGGGAGTTAGGACATAAAGCAAACCCCAAGATACCCACCTCTCTGCCTGTTTTATTTCTTGAACTGGATTTGGACATTGAGTAGAGAGAAATATGTAGCTTCTATGGGTGATACTTATTTCCTATATGTTGTAATCCAAAACCTTGAGTTTCACGTTCAAACTGTGTGGCTGGAAAATATCTTTTGGCTTAACTGGAACCTTAATAAGAACTGAAAATCATGCTTGTTATAAAGCACAAATATTTCCTAATATTGCAGAATGACAGATGCTTGTGATCATCATAGTGGGGAAGACGTCTTAGTTAACAGTAGGTAGACATTGGTTTCCAGATGCAATGTAGCCTGAGTGAGTGAAGGGGGCTGTAAAGCCATGTACACTCTGTTGCACGGGTCCTACTGACTGACTGCAATGGGAGGGTGTCTCAAGATATAGTGAACTTTTCTACGCTCAAAAAAAAAATCTGACTTTGATTTTCTTTTTACATTCTAAATGAGGCCAACCCAAAATCTTTCAAGACTTTTAGAGACTCTGAGCCATTTATATTTAAGTTACTCACCAGTGGTTCAAAAGCAATGGTTCCAGTGACTGATTCAAGAAGTTAAATTAATGTCCACAAACATCCCAGGAGAATAACAGTCACTAGGATATCAAGTCAGCTTCTCTCCAGCTCAGTAAGTATTTATTTATAGAGTGTGGAATGGCTCCAGTAAGAGATACGGAGAAAACCTCTTTAATAGCTTGGGATATGGAAAGCTACACTTCAGCCCCCTCGTATGGCTTAGGCACAGTAGGGATCTTGAATTATAGCTGCCTAGATCCATAGGATATGTCAAAAACCACTTGGCTATTGAGTAGCTGCATGAATGGTTTCATAATCTTGGCTTTCTATCTTGGTCTTGATATAGGACCACCCTGCCTGAGTGTTCAAATAGCTGTAACAATCTCCTGCCTGCAGTCATAAATGTCAGTAAACCATATCCAGCCCATCATGTACAACTGAATGATTTCTTGTTCTTATTGCATTCATGGTTGGATAGCTAAGAAACTCAGCTATGCAGATGTCACATTTTAAATAAACATACTTTATACATAAATTAAAAAAAAAACTCAGTCATACTTCTCAAGACCTCCTAATAGTACAAATATAAGAAGTTAGCACCTGTTCTTTAACACCACCAGGGTCAACAGAAAAGAATCTGAAAAATTCTATGAACAGTAGGTGAGGTAAAGTCCACTGAAAGTTGCACTGCCTTTGATAAGAACAGCATTAGGCAAGAGCACATGTAAAGAAGGGGAATAAACTAGTGATACGGACATACTCTTAGAGGACTAAGCCATGGAAAACAATTACCATGAAAACCCTATACTACAAGAAGAGATGAATCACAATTTGTTATTAATAAAGAATAGAATATTTGTCATACAGTCTACTAAACTGGTGAAATAAAACCTCCCATAAAATCAGATAAGTCCAAGTAACATACCATATAAAGATCATTTCTCACTATTGGCTGTTAAATATGGAAAAGAACCAGAAGAGAGGGAACTGAAAACCTTTTATAGGGTACACCTAAAAGGCAGGCAGATTATTAGTAAGACCTCAGCCACCTGTTACTAATTATTTTAGCTTCAGGTTCTTAAGTAAACACAGATGCAGCTAAACTAATCACTAGAGAAAAATAAATGCTCAAGCTGAATGTAGGAAAAAAATCCTTATCCATTACACTTTCCTTATAACACCCATCCTGAGAGATAATTGTTTTGAATGGAACAATTAATGAGGTTTTTCCATACCAGGGGAAATTACTCCATAATGAGGTTTGATGTGTGAGAATTGAGGTGGAATTTATTAAAAAATAAATAAAAGCCTTATCCAAGGTGAAAGGTAGTACAATGGATGGTTGGGGATGCTGTATTTTAAAGGGCATTCTCACAACAAATTGTTAGCACACAGACAAAGCAAATCAAACAGTTATATGTGGAAAATGCACAAAAAATGAAAGCTGTGAAAAGACAGAGACATTAAATATTAAAACAACTGTTTAATAAATCCTAATATATGTTAAAACTCTAATTATGTGATGTATCAGACTTTTATTTACCAGTTTACAGGGGGGAACGGAGAGCTTTGCACCCATACATCACTCATTTGAGCTGTACCACATTTCAGAAACTTTTTCACGCTCTTCCTAAAATTTTAACTAACAAAATGTGGACACTACACTGTGACTTTTCATGATGGAAACCAGGACCATGAACAGTGTGCAGAACTGTAAATGTGTGCCGTCTCCTTCTCCTATGGAACATTAAGTACCGCCTCACTCCAGCCCGCAGAGGGAAGCATTGCCAGATCTTCCATCACTGCTCCAGAGCAATCCCCGATAGCTGCTTTGTACCACAGGAGTCTCAACATGTGTATCAAGTCTCTCTGAAGGGTAAAGTTATGTCAGAAACAAAGAACAAAGTACAAAAATGATCAATGACAATGCAAGGTTAACTAAAACCAAACCAAATCCAAACAAATGGTATTTCAGTACAAAGCAGAATAATAGAATCTCATAATAATGCATGCAGGGAAATAAAAGAGGTGCACAATCAATGAAATAGATTTGAAATGATGAAGGTCTGAAAACACTGTGGATGAAATCCACTTTTGTGCAGAGCAGCAGAGAATAGCCTATGTGCCAACTAACTCTGCAAGCAGAGCACAAGTAGGGTTTATCTGGTGCTGCAGAGGGGTGAATTTCATTCAGAATGATTTGGATCTTGGGAATACAGCCAAGACCACCAGTGCATATCTTGATAGAGTAGTTATATTACTTCACTACTAGTGTTCAGCCTCAGCTACCCAGGACATGAAGAATGTACAGTCTATTCATCACGGCTTTAAAAATATATATTTGAACAGCTTGAAAAAGTCGCCCATGTAATTCCATCATGAATAGATCAGAAAGTGGTCATGGAGAGTGAACACCTAAGCCTTGACTGCTATTGATGCATACATAAAAATCAAGGAGTGTCTATTTTACTTATCTGAAAGGATAGTTTCAGTAATTAACATAAAATAATATTTAAACCTAGATAAAGGTAATTCTTTGCACTCATACAAGTCCTAACCACCCTCACAAATCAGTTGGGAAATGTAAAGAAAACTTGCATGTAGAGGGAACACTTTGAAATATAGCTGCTGTTAGGATGTACTCCAATCACAGCCTGCAGCACTGATGTTTAAGTAGGCTAGGACGAGGGGCAAGGGACAGGAAGAGGAGAAGGGAAATCAGTGGAATGAAAATCACAGGGGAAATGAGCAGTAGCCAAAATCTCTAATTAGAATGTATCCACAGACACTAGAGCTCATACTTACACTTCATTAATGAGAGGCCTGGGATATTCAGTAAACACAAGTCTTCAGTATCTTAGTTGTGTGTTTTCTATGGATACAGGAACCTGCAAAGGGGAAATTACTGGCAGGTAAACAGGTTGGGAAGGACGTACACAATCCTTTAACCATTTCCATAGAGTTGAATGGTAAAAACAGATGAAAGGTGGATACAGCCTGAAAGCAGAAAGTCTTGCAATTAACTAGTGTGGTAGCCCTGATCTTATGCCATAAATAGTTCATTTTTCATCAATTCACAAAGAGCTGAAGCTCTTTTTTATTACCAGAGGGAACTGATGGCAAGTTAGAAAGTATTGGACTTACTTGAGAGGGGAAGGAACCTAAGTAGATATCTGACAATTTTTTCTTGAAAGGAGAATTATCAGTCAGAACCGACTTGTTCCATAGGACAGTATAGTAAAATAAAACCTCATACGCATTTTGCCTAAACAGATTTTTATTATGAAGTCTCTCATGTCCTGCCTTTAGAACATTTAGCCATTGATAAAAAGGAAGAGGAAGTTCTGGTGACAGGAAAAATCCTTCTGACAAAGAATGAAAATTGTAAAACAAAAACATTTAGGCAATTTACTAAAGTCAACAGTGGAATAACGCTTTTATCAGCTTCATTTCAGCTCCTAGCAACATGCAGAAACTTACATAGGTCAAATAAATAATTTTTCATACTACATGACAGGAGCAGAAGGGAATTATAATTTTTTCCCCAGAGATTGATAGATTTTCTACTGAACTTTCCACAAAGGTGAAAATTTAGAAAGGAAGGTGATTCATATAGTATCTCAGCTCAGCTAAAGCTCATCTTATTTATGGATAAAAAAGAAAATATTGGAACCTCTCTGAAACATGAAACATTGAAAGTTAACAGTGCACATCCAGAGAGCAAATGTTCTCAGAGTGAAATACATTCACAGTTGTATCACGTTAAGTTGTTGCAAATGCCTAATGAATTTTCTCTGCTAACTTCTCATATCCGAATTCCTTCTAAATATCAGATTCTCATTTGTTGGATGTCTTCAGACAATTATGATCTTTGTAGAAATTCAAAATAACTAAGCAATTAGGTTCAATGTCAACCTACACAGGAAATACTCATGTTATGTTCTGATTTGCATCGCCCTCTGAATTGTAATTATTATTTGTATTACAGTTGTGCCTAGAGGTTATTTCTGGTATCAGTAATACTGAACCCTATACAAAATAATGTCTTGAAACCTAAACAGACCAGGAGATAGGAAATCAGAAGTTGTATTGCCTTCATTTTGAAAACAGCAGACTAAAATTAAGTTTTTGACTTTACATCAAAAATCTGTGTCAGAACTGGATTCTGAACTCACATTTTCTGAGTTTTTTTATACCAGGTGACCAGCGTTCATCTTTAATGTTCCAGAACTTGTTACATGATTAATGCTTTAATGCAGTTTATAAGTAGCAACTCAGGCTCTACAGATCATTTACTATTACAGACTGCACTTTAACCTGGGTGCAAGAAAAAAAAAATTAACACTGCATGCATAAGTAAAAAAAACATAAGGAACAGAAAGGCAGATGTTTTGTCCCTTTATTTTGCATTTCCCGCCCCCCGGAAAGCAGATACAATTATTTGCTGGGACACAGGTTTAGAAGTCACATAAATACAATTAAATGGAAAAAAATATTTTAATTTTGGCTTTAGAGAAACAGAATGTGAGACCTAAATATCAGCAACATCAAACAAAGAGAATTTAAGAAACCGCAAGAGGTACAGATCTAAGGCAGAGAACTACATCAGGCTGCAGAACCTGAGATCAAATACTCCCAGTTTTCCTTTCACCCTTTGGGGTCATTACTCTGATAAATAATTCACAGACTGCAGTGCAAAGTAGTTTGCATACTGACAAGATTAAAAAGAATGCTTTGTCTAGGTTAAATTTACAATCTGAAACCCTCCTTTAAAATGTCAAGCAGGTAATTAATTTAAGATGGTTTGCCAAGCAGAATTTCTGACCCTGTCAGAATAATTTCATTTCTTGAGGGTGAAGGGGATATTACATTTATCTTTGTTAAGTTTCTGGGTTTTTTTCTTCCTCCCTTCTCCCTTCTCTTTTCCATTTATTATTTGTTTCATAACGTCACATAGAAGCAAAAATTAGCACCACAATCTTTTCCTCGTTAATTTGTGACGATAAAGCAAACATTGGCTGCAAATTGCCAATGACTAGGGAATACAGTACAAGTCAGACCTCTTGACTTGAACAGAAGATGAGCGTTTTCCGCAGAGAGAGCTCTCCCCTGCCTGAGCGTTCAGACAAGCATTTTGAGTAGCAGTGGGAAATGCATAAATTCCACAGCATGAAGATTCGCTTTTGGCATAGCAAAACATCCTGTCCCACACATGCACAGTAGTGTGCTTTCTTATGAATGAATGCCTAAATGCATGACAAACAGCAGGATTTTTACATCTGCTCTTCAAGCCAGGTTTACTGGTGTAAAATTTTATTAGAAATTGTCACCTCAGCTAATCCCTGCAGGCAGTGTGAAAGAGATTAAACAATGCAGTAACACTACTTGGAGGCTTAATTCTAAGTTTGTATGGTTGGGGGGGGATAAAAGGGGAATGGAAAACAGAAGGACGCCGGAAAAGGAAATATAATTGACTTTCCTGAATGCATACTTAACTTTCTCCTAGAAACAGACTGTGACATTGTAAACCAATTGGTTAAAACAAATGCCATTCCAACTAACTCCAGTCAAGAAGCACAGAGGTGATTTTGATTTTCTTTAAGAGAAATAGGTCACACCAACCCTGACTTCATTTGAAATCCAAGGACAAAGTAAATCAAACATTTAATAAATTGCATAGATAAATCCCAAGCTATATGACTAATTATTTATGCAAATTTAAGTTAGAGATATGCTGAAGCATTTGAAATGGTTTGGACCGGTTAGTAGTCAACCACGCTGGCTGAGCTTTTGAACTTTTACTCATCATTCACATAGCTACCAGAGAAACACCTATTTTTCTCTTCCAGATATTTCACATGTCCAATGAAGTCATGAACCAGACTGCTTATAAATACCTGTCCTTCAGGAGTCAGTTCAAAAAAGTGAAAATAAAGTATAGGCATCTTCTGCATTCTGTGCAGAAACCTTGAACTAGACAGCACGAGTATGAAATTGTCCGTATTAGAAGCCCAGTATTTTCAGTGATGCTTGAGCAAGGGGCCTGAGACCCTTGGAATGAATGTTGTTGCTCTCTCAGTGTTTCAGCTGAGGACTCTTGCACCTCTTAACAAGTTTATTTTGGTTCATGGGACTACTTAAGACTTTTAATCAATAAAGAGAGACCATGTCAAATGAGTGAAGATAAAATCTTGTTTGATTTTTCAAACATCACTAATCCTCAGTCCTCAAATTGCAGTGCTACATAAGAAAAGTTTTTGAAAATCAGTGCTGGGGATGTTTTAGGTTGTTAGGTCTTTCACTGGCCAATTTTTCTGTTGATCTTAGTCTCCTCCTGGAAAGCTCTGTTTAGTCATTAGCTTTCAGGACGTAACTCAACCAAATTTCCATTCCAGTAGTTGAAAATGTAGCCATTTCCTTCCTGGCCAGACATTATCCATAAGGGAAAAGAAAGGATGAAGCTGGACTCAAGGCCAGAACATGATATGCTGATGAAAGTTTTTATTTGATTTCAGATGAGTGAAGACAAAATTATCCAGATCACCTTTTTTCAGTCTGATTCATCTGAGCCTCCCTCATGACTATCAACTGTACCTGTAACATGTGGCCTGAAAATGGGAAAAGGATAAATATCATAGAGCTAGCTCCCTAGCAGTGAGAATATTTATTGTTCCATTGAAAGGAGCAGAGCTCTGCCTAGCATTTGAATTCTTCGTTTTTGTTCCCTATTCAATATAAAGTGATCTCTTCTTGTTCAGTACAGTTATGCACACAGTTAGGTTGGCATAAACTAGCTCTCTGAGCTTTTTTTTTCCTTCAACATAACAGATTTTTGAGTGAAACAAAACTATATTTTTTTCACACTATTTTCAAAATAAATATATAAGCCTCTCCATAGAGTAAGATATGATTTCTCTTAACACTCCTTGGTTAACTCAAAATCAGACACATATCTGAATTATCTGTGAATGTTTTATGCTAAATATTCTACATTCAGACTGTGACTCTGAAATAAAAAAGCATGGGTCTAGTTTCAATCCATGAGCAGTATTTCCAGCATCACTGTAAACCTCTGTGTATTTAAAGGCACTTTTTTAAGGTAAGTTTTTAAATAACCTGCTTATTGGAATAGCCTCTCCCCAAAGATATTCAGGATAAACCTGACACTCTAGCATGAAAAAGTGATCATTTTCCATTTCCATTAATGAGAATTCCAAAAACAGATGAACAGATATTCACCTTATTCAGAAGTAAACATGAAAGCGCTCCTGTTTTGGAGACCATGAGATTATGTGCCTATTCCATAAATAACTACACTCCAGGGTGCACATGCGATGTTTTGAAGATAACCAAAGCTGTTCAAATCCTTATCCCAATAACACAATCATCCTGCCTTAAGAGGACACATTTGGAAATTACAGTTTGTAGACTTAGATCTAAGGCGTATATAGGAAGAGCTTGAGTCAGTACAATTTATAATGGGTGTTTACAGAAATCATAATCAAGTGATAAATCAGAAAAGAAATCTTCTTCATTGTGTGAATGGCCATATTGACAGTTTAAACTCATTCATGAGCAATTGATGATAACTAGTCCAGAAGACAAATGCAGTTAATCAAAAAATCAGCTGCACATATTGGTCTATTAGTATGTCTTGTGAATAGGATGAATATACATAGCTTACCCCATAATTACTGCTTACAGAACATTTAGCATTCTCATGTAAAAGCAGATGAATTATTTGTTATGTCAGAACATCCAGGATAAAACAAAACAGTTTTCTCCATGACTGAAAAGGTAGATAGCCTATGAATTTTAATGTGTTGTCAGATATTCTGACAACAAATTATGAACAGGACTTCCATGATGTTTATAAAGAACAGCTTCTGAGGTACTGGAAACTAAGAAATTATATTCAAGGTATGAAAGACAACAAATGCATTAATACTATTACAAATATATTCTCAAATTATTTCATCTCTTCACTATAGTATGACTTTTCTTGTTCTTTCAGACTTTCAGACTACTCTTGGAAACTAATTTCCAGTAACTTTATTATGATTCATAGCTTTCTTTTTGTACAATTTTATTTGCAATACATCCTTTCAATAAGAATACCTAATAAGGGCTCTTTTCCATAACAGCAAGGACTTATATCGCTACAAATTGTAACATGCCTTCACTACAAGCTTATCAGCAACATGAGAGTGAATTGAAAACATTCCTTTTTATATGGAGCATTGATCTAAGTAAATGCCATGCTTTAAAATATGAAAGCTTCTGTTTTGTTTGGGCCACTTTCTTAGAGATGTCAAAGCAACAGTAGTAAAGCTGTGAAGGAGAGAAAGAAGATGGCTCATATTTATCTTTCTCACCCTGTAATTATGGAGATGAGACTCCCCTAATCAGAATAGCTTTAGCCCCATTTAAAGATGCTTAGGCATATTTGCAGGAGCTGGTGAGTAGGAGGTATCTATACAGGTCCTGTGACGGGAGGCACATGGATGCTCAAGGACTGATGGTCCATGCAACTGCTTCCATATTATTCCTTCATGCTGTACCACCAGTCTAGAATAAGGAAGAGTACTATATCATCACAGGAAATCTAGCTACATCAAAAAGGTGCTCCATCCTTCTTTCTTCCTACTGATGCATTCAAAGTTGAGGACAAGAGCAGGGAAAAGCAGGTAAAAGACAAACTCATGTTTCCTTTTTCATACTAGCACCACAGAAACATAGTCTTTTCCTTCCTTGGTGGCTTCCCCTCTTCAAGTATCTGAAAGCTGATGTTGAAACTTTGCAAATTTAATCATCTGCTGAATGTTTGACACATCAAATTAAATAGTAAAATTACCAAATATTACAATGTTATTTTGAGTGAGGAAGAGTTTCCCAAGACAGGTAACAGGAAGACTATAGTCTAATACATTAATAGACTGTAGGAGCTACTGTACAGGGACATTTAAAGACATGCTGGATGGTTAAGCAGCTCCTTTTCATCTCCATCTTCTCTGGAGATTATAACAACCCATGCTTTGCCTGTAGGTTTTGTAATCAGTAAAACCTTGAACAAGTATTATTTCATATACAGAGTTTATAAAATCTGGAAAATAAGAAATTCCTAAGTTCTACATAGTGTATAGTCCTCTGTTTATATACAATGCATTCTTACAAAATTATCAGTTTTACCTTCCTCCATATGCACAGATGGAATGTTTGTCTCACTATAGTTTGAGCTACAATATCAATATTAAAGAACGTTTAGAGAATACTATAAAAGCTTTAGAAAAGACCTTCAGTAATAATGCAATTAGAGTATTAAGGACAGTCACTCTCTTTTAACATGTTTGAAGCTATTCAGTTTTCCTAAATGAGATTTTCCTGAAAAAATATATTGATAATAAATAGAAAAATGGACATTTTAGGCAAGTCAATTTTGAGATTTGGTCTTCCAAAAATATTAGCACCTTCATGATGAGACAATATCACTCATTCATACATAACAAAGTGGCTCAAATATTGTCCTCTATCAGGATGCCACACCAAATTTAGCTGTGCGGAGTTGTTTCTATTATAAAAGAAAGTTATAGGTTGCATTAAAAAGTGGGTTGCATCATGACTGATGCATTTACGTATTTTTCTTCCTATGTTCCTCATTGCTATTTGCCTCACACATTCTACAGATTTCCACTTATTAATTATCACTTTGAGGCCAAACTTCTTATCCACATTCTGCAATAAACTAGCACTTATTAAGTAAAAGATCCCAATTAGTTTTGGATTAGCTAGAGACATGCTTTGGCCAAACAAAACACACAGAGAAGACTGATGTTTCAGAAGATAAATCCAGATGTTTTCAAAGGTAGAAGTTAAAAATTAAACTCTTTTCTAAATTCTTTAATCTCTCCCAGATAATTTTCATCTTACCGAACAATAAGCAAATGGAAAAAAAAAGTAGACAGACATGCAGAAAATCAAATTTAAATTTATTATTAGAACCATGAGACCTCAACTTTATGATCACCATCCTGCCTTCATGAGCAAGACAAGTGTAAACTTGACAGGTTGCATTGTAAAGAAAGACCGGTCTAAACATTTGATGTTTATCTCTGTGTGGAGAACTCTACCTTTTGAAAAGAGGGTATTCATGCAGGGAGTGTTCCAGTATATAGATTTATTCATTTCTTTTTATCAGCTGAGAACCACAGAAGCCCTGAAAAGAAGAGTTTATTAGGGTAAAACACCTATACATGGGATCATCTTACTTAATTTGGAATTGGGCTGATTCTGGTAAGTTTGCAGGAGCTAGACTACTCCCTCTAGCCCAGAATGCCACTGAGTCTGCTCTGTTTTGTTGTAACAGCAATTTATTTCTTATGCAGGACAGCATGCTGACCCATGTAGCATGCCATTCCTATGCTTACATAGAAGGGGAGATAGCAGCTAGTCTGGATTTTCTGTCATTTTCTAGTTATCCCAGAGGAATGAATAGGCCAGTTCCTTCTTTTTGTTTCTCCCTTAGGCAGCCAAACCCATATGGTTATCACTGGCTTTCAGAGTGCTATTCCTTCTATACTGAGTGATGGCAAGTTTGCCTCTAAAAAGCACTGCAAACTTTATCTAAAGACTGTGCATCCTGATTCAGGGAATTCCTTCTTCTCCATGTTTACAATGCTCAGTACAACATATTCCTTAGTTTTTAGAAAGGCTTCCACTGATATCGGTGAGGGTTAGATCAGACCTGATGAACAACCTCACAGCTGTTAGTCAGCTGAAATTTCCCATTTATTAAGGTAATACAGAGTATTTTCAGAGTTAAGATTAGAGACCAGGAGTTTAACTGTTCTATTCCTGGTCTCCTTGATGAGGCAAGGTGAGGGTTTACTGGTTTTCATTACAGTGTTCTAAGTGATGCAGTTGCTTTCCCACAATGAACTAGGCTGAAATTATTAAATTCTGTCCCTGAGACCAATGAACAAGAGTAAATTAGCAACAGTGACCTTCTACTGCAGCTAAAATAGGTTACAGAATTTGAAGCAAAAATTTGGTGAGAGAATACAACTGATAATACAGCTTTCTAACCCTTCTTACCCTCCAAACATATAATAAATAAACAATGCATTTCTCTTTCTTGGTCACTGAATTTTGGAGGAAACCTACAATCCTTGAAAAACCTATTCTGTATCTTAATAGCAATAATGTGAGATTTAAAGTGAAAGGGATAGAGATGCTAACTGCAAACCAGCTCTTGGATTTGAAAAGAACAAACCTATTTCATTTACTGCAGTGTTTTGTGAAACACTTATAATGCATAGAACAGACCTTCAGAAGGCATTTCTCTGGATTGTTGCAAAATTCGGTCAGCTCCTGCAGTGAGGAAAACGTCCAGTATCGTGAATATGATTAGGTGCAGAGGAATCTAAGGAAACCATCAGCAGCCACTCAGCTTTCTTCACGCTCTTGCAATGCTGCAGCCAGAGAGAAGGTAAATTCTGACAGCTGATTTCACAGAGTTTTACCCAAAGCTAGATCTATTTTCACTTCTAGGTATATCAAATCCTTGACCTTTGCTTCTTTTCTCTCCTTTACCTTGATTTAAAAGATTAGAAACACTATAAAAATACAATCTTCTCAAATGCCTTGACAAATACATTGGAAAAATCATATAGAAGGAATAAAAGCATTCTGTTTGGCACATAAATAGACAATCCACTATGAGGAAGATTATTTGGAAATCTCCAGCCCCTCACAATCTGATTTCTTTACAGGCATACAGGTTCTTATGCATGACAAAGTTTCTGTTTCCAGATTAATACCTTTTCTTGTGTTTATATTATTATTATTATTTTCCTCTCTGTGCCACATATGCTCTTCTAGTATTCCATTGATAGGAACTTTAATATTTAGACACCAGATGGTGATACCTGACTGTACCAAGACTGCAGGCTAAATATAACAACCTTTTAGTTATGTTAATAGTATTTGCACTTGTCTTCAAAATCATGAAATAATGGTGAATCTAAGAATCACTGGAGTTCTTTCTTAGCTTTGGAAATGGAACTAGAATATATTCATTTTACAAGACTTAAACTGCACAATATTCAGGATGCACTGTGCAGTTGATTCCTCAGAAAGAGTAGATATCTCTGCTTATTTCCTTCGATTCTTGTCATTACTAGAAATCTGTAATTTAAAAAGCTTGAAGTTTTGATTTGGAGGATCATAGCTTAAATTCCAGCTATTTTGAATGTAACACATGCATGATGGAACCAACATTTTCTACCATATTTGTTACTTTGAGTCATTTACATTTATATTGATGGGGACATACCACAACCAGCAATAGTTTCTAGGACTTGCAAAATGAGGGTTGAAGAAAAGCCTTGTTCTTTTTCATACCAATAGAACTTATTTGTCCCAAATGTCCTCTTTGAAATGATAGAGTGCAACTCTGGGAAAGGAGCTAGGCAAATCAAGACTGTTTGTGATGGCTAGCAGAGTGTTAGGAGGTGGGAATGAAGAGGAAAGACTATAGCTGAAGCCTTAAGCGTTTTATAGTCCATCCTGCATCCTCTACCACATCAGGAATATGTTGAGACTGCTCAGTAGCTTGGTCTAAAGTAAAATCTAATGAATGATTTAACAAAACTGCTATGAAGAAAGAACTGCTTTCCTAGAAAGAAAGAAATATCCAGAATGAAAATCAGTGCTGACACTTGTGTCTTGTGTTTAGCTCTTCAGGAGGAAACTATTATAAAACAGAACTTAATGATATCACTGAGAAGACTGAATGCATTCTACTCTTTTAGCCTTGGAAGGTGTTGAGAACTAAATATAAAACTGTAAAAAAAAGTCATAATATAAAAATGAGATCTTGACAAATAGTTTCACATCAAAACCTAATACTTGTATCCTTAAGCAAATGTGTGGGAAGTGCTATCCTTCGCACTGTCAAATCATTAGCACCATCTTTTCTTGTCATCTGCAAGGTGCAGCCTAAGAAGTGTTTTAGATTGTTTTATATTTGCAAATGCCTAATTACAACTGATTTTGCTAATTTTTTAACAACATATCATCCCCCTCTGTCCCAGAAAATGAATGTTGTCTGTACTGAACTTTGACAAATGAAAAGGTATGAAAAGCAACCGGCAGTGGTAATGATCTTGCCCTACTCCTCCACTTTTGTCAGTTTCTCAGGCAGCTCTGATGATATATATATATATATATGTGAATTTGCAAGAGATATCTGGACTCAGGAAGGGACAACTGAAAGAAAAATTACATTAAAATGATAACTGAGCTGATTTCTCCCTTCTTCAGCATCTACAAGCGCTGACGAAGCTGGCTGATGTCATTGTGAGGACATTCTTGATTATCTTTGAAAGGTTGCGGAGATCAGAGGAGGTTCCTGAGGACTGGAAGAAAGCAAATGTCACTCCCATCTTCAATTTAGGAATTACAGGCCAGTCAGCCTCACTTTGACTCCTGGGAAGGTGATGGAGCAAATCCTACTGGGAACCATTTCCAAACACATGGAGGAAGAGAAGGTGATTAGGAGTAGTTGGCATGGATTTATGAAAAGGAAATCACGCTTAGCCAACCTGACAGCCTTCTACAATGAAATAAGTAGCTCAGTGGAGGAGGGGAGAGCAGTGGATGTTGTTTATCTTGACTTTAATAAAAATTTTAACACTGTCTCCCATAACGTCCTCATAGACAAGCTGATGAAGTATGGGCTAGATAAGTGGTCAGTGTTTTAACAGGAAGTAATATTTATTCCTTATCATGCTCAGGGACATTGGAGCAGACTCTGGAAATTCAGCAAAGAGTCTATGCTCATAAAGTGGTTACAACAATATGGAAAGACCGCTACCTGTTCAGGCATTTCTGACACTGAGCAAGACTGTCTCTCACTGTTTTCTCATTGTAAGAACTTCTCAGAGCAAGGATGTTCTCGTTATACATTCTGGGCTTGAAATTGCTACTTTAGCACAAATAAAACATAACAAGCTTCATCCCTCAGAGACCTACAGAAGTCAGGTAGCCAGGCATTTATAGCATTCTTTAGACCATTCCCAGGAGATTATGGTTCCTAAGGTCTTTCTTCTGTTATAGGTGATATCTACCCTTCAGTCACAAAAATTACTGTAGGTTTTATCCACACAACCAAGCTAGTTTCAGACAAGTTAGTTTGGATACTGATAATGGTGCAAATGTGAAAGTATGGAGGTCAGAACAAGTCAAAAATTTCTGGGATTCTCAGTAAACTCTTAGTTTTTGCTGAACTCCATGTCAGAGTGGTTGCTGTCGTGGTCTTGGCAGCACCAGCCAGAATTTTTTGGAGGGGCTGCCTGTTTCACAGGCAGAAGGAAGGTGTGAAGAATGTGGTACCCCAGGTGCAGAGAGGTAATGTTTATTTTCCTCAGCAGAATTGGGGTTTACAGCTCTCTGAAGCCAGACTTCTGAAAGTCTGGATTTCACTCTACCCCAGACACCCAACAAGTGCCTTTAAGCCTTCCCTTTCAACCTCAGGTATACGACTTGTTCTTCTTCTAGTCCTTCCATCCCCACCTTAATAGTTGCACTGTACCAACATTAACAAAGCACTGTGCTTGTTGTTGATGCCAGTTTTGAAGTGAATGAATATATGTTAAAACAACTTCAAGGTTGGATATGGAATCACAGAAAATTAAAATGCCAATTATTCAGGTAAAATTTCCAGTGAACGTGAATTTCATATACTTATTTTTGTAGCAAAAATGAGTCCTGTTAATCCTTTGAGAATTTTTCTGTGATCCAGAGATGGAGTTTTATCATGGCTGATACCTGAATTTTCTTGGAGATCTCCTGCCTTCATAATTCAAAAGTACTAGCTTCAGCAGTTCAGAGTACATAGACTTTAATGAGGTAGCATGCCAGTGGCTTGAGAGAGACCTATTACTCAGAGAAAGAGATATAAAACTAACATACTGTTTGTGGTTTGCAAAACCTCAAAGGGAGTTGCTGCTGTAGGGGCAGAAACAATGACATCAAAACCAGCATGTAAGTTATAGTTTCATTTGTTACCCACCTTTTTCCTTTGCTTTTATAGGTCATCATCATATTGGCTGTGTTTTAAATATTACTGCTTTTCATTTTTGAGCAGTAACATAACATTAAATAAATACTGGAAAGATCTACACATGGCACAGCTATTTCCCAGCATGATTTTGTGCAGCTCAGCAAGTAATTTCACCTGCTGAGGGAACTCAGGAAAGCAACTAGGCAATCTCATAAGGCTACTAAATCAGTGTAAACAAAGTTGTATTTAGACTGGACCAGGGAATGGTCTCATGTTCATAAGCATAGGAATCTGCAGCTTATACTTCTTAATAGCAAATTTAATACTTGCTGAGTTTGGCACAAATCACAAAATTCTTGTCAAGCAATTCTGGCTTTTTGTTTGTTTGTTCATTTTAGATGAGATACTAAGAGGCTGCAGAAATATTCATTTCCTGGCAAACGGTATACGGAGAATATAAAAAAAAATGTCTTTCATAAGAACATTTTATGAATGTTGATTCTTTTAGGTGATGTTAGCCTGCTCTTTAAAAACACCTTGGAAAGGGATAAACCCCTTTTAAATTTCAAATAGAAAGAAAGAGAAAGAGAAAGAGAAAGAGAAAGAGAAAGAGAAAAGAAAAGAAAAAAAGAAAAGAAAAGAAAAGAAAAGAAAAGAAAAGAAAAGAGAAAAGAAAAGAAAAGAAAAGAAAAGAAAAGAAAAGAAAAGAAAAGAAAAAAGAAAAGAAAAAAGAAAAAGACTTCCAAATTCTTTAGGTTTTGCCAGTGTGTGAGCGCAGCTAACAGAGGCAGTGAGCAGACGCAGCAGTTTGCGCAGCAGTGTTTGGGCTCTGACTGGAACTTGAGGATCTTGTTGGAAGTTGTGGGCTTCCTGAGGACCCCCGAGGAACTAACAGGTGATTGCTGTGAACAGGAAAGGGGAAGCTAGGCAAGGACAACTGCAGGAGGCCTTGACTTCTCCTGGGAAAAGCTCTAGCTAGGAGTGGCTGCTGCTAACAAGCTCTCTTGGTTGCCCCAGCCAGAGGGAGTTGGGGCCTTTGATCCCAGTGGCCCTTGATTAGGGCGGTCAAACACCCTCTTAGCCAGTGCTAGGGAGAGGTCTATATAACAGCCAGGCCTAGAGCGCAGCTCCCAGAGCGCAGCGAACACAGGCAGCAGTTTGCGCGAAGGGACCTTCGTTTCTGTTCCCTGTGGTGTCGGTTTCCTCAGGTATGGTTGTGACACGCCGTACAGCACGTTCCCCAG
>NW_020450876.1:510159-552000 GCF_003343035.1 Apteryx rowi | reverse complement strand
ACTCTGGCCTACGCTTTGATGTCAAAAGTTTGCTAAGCCAGAACCTATTACCATTTCTTCTGAATGAACTGTTGGGGGGGGGGGGAAATGTTCAGATATGTATTGGGGCTTCAGAAATAAGTACCATGAACATTTTTCAATACCTAAATGGCATTGATATGTGAAAAACACTAGCAGATAGAACTCCATTCACATAAACCTGAACCGATACAAATAGGAATTTAAAGCAAATGGACATGGCAGTGGAAATTTTTATAGGTGCTCCCAACTTGAAGCAGCTCTGTTTTTATCACTCAGGTTTACAGCCCAGTCTTCAGGGCCCCAAATGGCTTCTCGAACTCTAAGTGCCAAGACTCTTGTTTTTCTTCCCTGTCTGCTTTTTAAAGGCATTAATAGAAAAATTCAGAGACAATTCCGCACCATTTGTTTTTAAACTTTGTTAGTTTCCTTTCTGTTGTTTTCTTTGGTTGYTTTTTCTACATGCTGATCTTAACAACAACAAAGCACATAATATTATAAGTTCCCCCAATGAAGAGTTAATTTAGTTTAAAAAAAAATTGTTTTGCCAAAAAAAAAAAAAAGCCTTCTAAAATATTTTAAGTTTTACTCAAAAAGCCTCTTTTACGGTAAAAGCTTACAGCAATTAAGAGCCAGGTTTAAAATCATTTGTCTTTATACATACATGTGCAAAATAACTCATCTCTTAACAGCTTTATGTTTTGTCAGTATCAGATTTTATGATCTTCTTATGGGTTCTGGGAGGGTTCAGAAACATTACTGTTTTTAAAACTCCTCACTGAATTTTAGGGACCTAATATCCGAACAACCTATGCTCTAAGAATAATCATGTTTGTTTGTACTTTCAAATCTAAAGAATTCAGGAAGATGAAGTGGTAAGAATTTTGCCTTCTAACATTTAAGAAAAATACTTGAAAAAAATACTACTGTTTTTAAATCATTTTTCCTCTTGGGCATACAAGAAATTAGCACAGTTCACACACTTCTTTTTAGGCATTTGTTTTAAAATACATCAGTTTTACTGTTTCTATTTCTTTCAGAAATTTAATAATGCATAGTAGGCGTAACAATTTTCCAGTCTTCAATTTTATCCATTTTCCAATTCTACAGGATACAATTTGCTATTAAAGGAAAGACTCTTCCTGGTGTCCTTTCAATAAAACTAACCATTCTTTCCTTGTTCTATAAACTGCTTCATTCTAATTTTCGCAGCTAGATTTTCAATAGACTGTGGTAGATCAGAAGTCAGTCTCCCATCTTTCTATCTGAAAAAAAMCCTGCAATGTCAGATCAGCTGTCTCATTCATTGATGAAGTTGGTTCTGTGGATTGCTGCTTCTTTCTCAAGCATAGTGCAGAAGAAGGTGAAGCTACACATTTATTTTTTTTCCTCCTTCCTGTTGTCTATATTTTTTGCTTTTATTTTAAGTTTTCCTTCTTTTCCAGCTATCACTTTTAATACTTTCAGGAGAATCATTAGGAGCTTTCCTAAAGCTGCATACATCAGTCTCCACCTTGACAATAGAGACGTTTACATCAATCCCACTTTTACCTTCTCTGCTCCCCTTTCTTCACAGAGTCTGGTCTCAGAAATCTCAACCGCCCTCTCATTGGGAGGTTTTCCTCTGCGGTTTGTCACTGTTGCTTACTAAATCTCATCTACACAAGTCCTTCAAAGACAAAAAGTTCCTAGCATTGCATTAACACAACGTCATAAAAAAGTGACAAAATTTGAACACAAGGACTCCTCTTTAGTGCAGAAAGTTTCAAGTCACAGATTAGTGGAAATTGGTAGAATTTACCAGAGAATTGTGTAATTGTTTTTTAAAGTCAAAGTTTCTTACTGGGTTTGTCTTGCTAAATGTTCACACACAAATATTATATGTAATTGATTTTGTACTTATAAAAAAAGTTAACTTCATTACTTAAAGTCAGGAAAACAACACACCCAGGAAATTCTACTTAACTTGAGCATATATACACCAAATATTTTATATCAAAACAATTTCTCTCTTTTTTTTGCTATAAATGCCAAAATAAGTTTTCCTTTTACTTGATACATCCCACAAAAAAAAGAATCCGTTCATGTGAAGTTATCCATGTACCACTACCCTATATTCATCAGATTCTAACTCACTTAAACTAACCTTGCCTTTGCTTTTCAAAAGCCAAACGTCTTCAACAGAATTAAAACCCCTGCAAGCAAACAAAGCAACAGCATATGATTTTGCTATTCTTTTATTCTTCCATTTCATTCAGGTGAGTCTTCAGTCTGACCTACTCCAGTAGCTCTCCCTTTCCTTAGTCTAGTAGTGACACTGTACAAACTATGATATATTCCAATGTTATCTTTTCATATACATGAGTTTACATAAATGGTACTTATTAAACAAACATCAAGATTTTAACTCTTTCTGAAACCTTGAATTCAGTTATTTTTGCCACATTTTCATCTTATGAACTCTCAATTGACACTTTAAAAGTTTATGGTTCAAATTAGTATAGAGAATTAGTACAAGAAAGCTAGTTTAAGTAAGTCTTCCTGAAAATAGGTAGTATTCTTCAATACTGAAATTCTATAACTTCTCTCTCCAGGAAAGTAATGGAAAACAGCTTCCTAAATGAGTCAGTACCTAGCACTTCCAGACCAGAACATAAAGACCCCCGTATTCATGACAAGGAAATAATTCATATCCTGTCTGACAGAAGAGAAGTTTTGTTGTAGGAGATTTTATCCCACTTTGGGCAGGGACAGGTTTTCTTGATGTTAAAAACTACCATTCTGCTCCCTCCTGCCACATCCGGGAGAGGGCCAGCTGCACGAGCACCTCTGCTCCACTGCCAGCCCTCGCGGCTGCAGCTCCTGCAGAGCTCCCGCAGGCAGCGACTGTGGCTCCCACCCTGAGCTCTGCACCCCAGGCTGAACACCCTCTCCAGACACGCATTACAGAGGACACCAAGATACAACCAGGATCCCCACCTGATCTTCTCTAGGAAGAGTGCTTTCCTCAGAGCCTGGGGCAGGAGTAAGTCCTCTTTCTAAATGGTAGCATTTCATGCTTTCCTTGGCAGCAGCACAGTGAATAAATTCCAAAGTCACATCAGCTGATCATTCAATCTTTGGTCTCTGCAATAGATCATCAACCCAAACATTTAGCTAAATCATACTAATTACAAGTTTCCRTACATAAAGAAAGTGTCATTAATTGTAAGGGTAGGGTCTCCACAGTGTAGATAGAGATCATCAGTGGGTAAACTGCTGACACACAGCCAGGTTGAATGGGGAAGTTTCTAAACTATGTTTATGAAGTGTGCATACAAGCCAGTTAATCCATATGTGAAACACTGCATGGTAAGTAGGGTTGAAATTCCTTTTCTAGGACAGAGGACAAAAAGTAATGGCTGCTACTCATTAGATCCAAGTCCAGGCTGAGAGGAACTAACTAGTATTTAAAATTAATTATCTCACTCTGTTGCTGTCTAAACATTACATTTTATCATCTGCTGAAAGCAAGAACATACGAATACAGTTAAGACATGAAACACGCATCTGGCTGCGAACATGGCTGCTCCGTGCACAGAGGCAGATGAAACCCCAGACACGTCCATCAGAGAGGCAGGTAATGCTGCCAGCAAGGACAAAAGATTTCTGTAGCATTCTAGCTCAAGAACAGAATGTGCTGTATTCAAGTTGACTAACAAACATCGGCTTGTTTTTAAAAGGTCACCATATGTTGCTGTAAAACTTCTGCCCGGTGCATAGCTCCCAACAAGGCTAAGTCTTGAACTTGAGGAGTTCAGGCTCTGTCGCTTTTGCTGGAAGACTCATGGGAGGAAACCGAGCTGCTGAGACCAGCCATCCAGCCTCTCTGTCCTTGCAAAAAATGGAAGCCCAAGGCTAWAAGGACACGATTCCCAGGGAGTCCCTGGAAAGCCTAGCCACACAGCATGCTCCCTGGCACTACGACAGTCACCTAGAAAGACTGCATTACTTGGCACAAAGACCAGGGAATACTTTCCATTGCTACCCTCTGTGCCTTTTCAGTGCTTCATGCTAACAGACTGTTTCAGGCACAAAAAAAGTGCAGGAAGAATAGAAAGGAGATAAGGAGGCAGAGCAATCTCCATCATGCAAAGAGTGAAAATACCCGAGAACCTGTAAACATCAAATTCAATCAGTTAGGTCTTCAAAACTTTGGGGGGTGGGGGAGGGGGGAAGAAAAGGGAAATTTAGGATAAATATTCAGAGACTTAACTAAACCTTAAACTGCAGTCCAATAACATCTTGAGTTTAATTTTTTTTTTAATATCTCATTTAATTAAGTTTGCAATTGTTAAAAATCTCAGTCTCTCAGGAGCTTTATGTGAAACTGTAAAATATAATCACCAGAAACTGGTGCAGTGGTTTATTCTTTTCTCCAAGTAAGATTTAAACAGAAACAACCACTACAGAACGCCCTCATTCACATCATTTTTGCATAATGAATCCTTCCCTGACTCCTCCTTCATCACATCAAATTCAAACTGCATGTCCTTTAATAATGTCTTGGTAAAGGTTAGGAGACCTGATGTAACACCTGAACTGAGGGTGGGGAGAGGGTTGGGGGGGCAGGAAATCCTTCTCCAGTGCTGGTCTAGGCTTGTTTGCACTTTGTCACTGCACTGCTCACCCATGTTTGATACACAGGATACAGATGATAAAAAAAGTCTAGAAGCCACTAAGGGATCCAGCTGTGTCCTGTCTTCAGTCTACTGAGAAGGTGGAAGGACCAAAATCATTTCTGCTTTGTAGAAATTCTTCTGCCATGATTTCATAAATATTTTCTAGAGCTTTCTTACAATGATTTGTTCTCACACTTGCATTACATTTCTTGATCTTGCATTTGAGGGGTAGCTTCCTTCTGGACTGTGCCGTACAAGATCTATTTCACTTCCCTTGGTTAATACGTATGTAGCTACAAATACAGCTGCCATAACTTTGCAAGTGGTATAGTGAAAAGAACAGAAAGAACAGTCATCTATAACCAGAAATGCCTGAATTACTCGAAATTCCAGACAACGCAGTTTGGTATATTATGCATACTAAAAACAGGATACTTTCAAATTGCATTTTGTGAAAGCATGAAGGGCTCACAAGGACAACTTCTGTTCATTTTAACAAAGTTCTCCTTGGAAAGTGTTCCAGTCTAGATAGGTGAGGAGAAGGAACAAAACACTGGTGACATCCATATAATTAGGTGTCCAGAACGTAACAAATCTGACACAATCCGAGAGGAAATGCAAGTTTAAATAAGAGAAAGACATTTCACTACAATTCCACTGTGAAATAGAATTCTCATCATCCTCCAGTCAACTCTAGATCACACTCAGCTGGCTCTGGAGCGCTGCTCACTGGCTGCTTTCTCACACATTTAACAACTGCATCCATCTTTCTCCAAGAACAAAGAAAGCTAACACTGCTAACATCTGCTTGCCATTGTAACTGAGCTTATAATTTGTAATGGGTTTATATCACAAGAAGTACACTAACTTATATCAGCAAATGCAAAAACTTTTGCTTGATAACCAGCTAACCTACGTAACACACCTTGACTGAGCTGCGATACAGATGTTTCCACCTTGTACCAGCACTGGGTGTGGGTGTGTGTCTCTGTCCTATGCCTCACTGTGGAGGAATACACGTGTCCCTACTTACCTTACAATGCCACAACAACCTCTTTTTCTAGGTGGACAGACTGAAGCAAGAGTTAACCCCTTGAATTTATATACCCACAGCATAAAAATAGTTAGGCAAATGAGTCATATTCATGAATATAATACAGATGTCTTCCATATTCTCCACACTAGTATACAGCAGCCAAAGCCAACTGTCACGTTGTAAAGCATGACAATTATTTTTTTAGTGCCGGAAATAGCGCAGCAGCATTTATAGAAAGCAACCAGTACAGCTGGCTCCATGGTCATCCTCATTACTCTGCAAACATAGCAATGTACACACACAAGTGCACACACACTCCTCCCAAAAAGAGGAAGAGGCATCCTATGAGGTATTTGGAAAAAAACACCCCTTAATGTATAGCTAGTAATCCTGGTTCCTGCAAAGGACCCAAATAAATTAAGGCAAGAGAAGGAATTATTAGGATTAGCAAAAAACGTTGCCTGTAGAAACACAGTCTGAGGAAAATCCTTACACACTGGAGAAGTCCATGCAGGACTCCACATGATTATTTACAGGCCAGCACAAAAGATGCTTGAAAATTTTCTTGTATAGAAAATATAATTAAACAGCAATGCGATTTACTGATCTGGCTGCAGCCTAGCTGAGTTACAACAATCCTGTCCTTCTCCTCCAGCCCTGCCCACAGCAGCTGCTCGGCACCATGGCCCTTTGCAGAAGTGGCCGCCCTTCACACTCCCCAGCAGAGGCACTTGTGTGAGCTTTCTCCACTTCAGGTCCAGGCTGTTTACACAAACTAGCTTAAACACCTTTAATAATAAACAACACTTAATGCAGATCTTTCTGAAAGAACTGAGAGAACAAATACGCAGATATGACAGAGATGCGACTTTGATACTGGGCAGTGCAGATGACCCATGGGCAGGTACCTCTTAGAGTAGCCACTACCAGAACARCTGCCCAACTAGCTGTAGTCCACAAGACCCTTCGTCTCTTCATTCAAAATCTCTTCAGAGACAGGTAAGGGTTTAAACAATCTTAGCAGTCTTCAGCTTTCCTGTTTGTACTATTTTTTTTTTTACTTCTGAAATGTGAACAACCTCAGATAGGATTGCTCCAAACCACTGAGAAAACAGAGTAATATTTTATTAAACAAACGGCTCAAAACTAGGAAGAGTGGCATGACCCAATCAGCTATTCCAGCTGACCTGCCTCATTAAGATATCTATTTCGCTAATTTCAATTACAATACACACAAAAAACTGCTCATGGCCAGCTGGTATCAACTAAAATAAGAAATATGACATTATTTTCCTTTTTCCCCACCATGTGAATAACCTGTTAGTGTCTGAGAACATCTGAACCATCTCAGCCTCGAAAGGAACAAAATAACACAAACAATTGTGACTTGACAGAAACAGGCAGTCCAGGATCTGGTGCTAAAGATATAGTTATAGTAGTTTTATATTATTACGTTGGGAGAAAGGTTTTAAGATATATTTTTATTTAACAACAAAAACAAATTTTTTGCCTGCAGTTTCTTTGTGCTTCAGAATTAGTCTATAYAAATATCCCAAACAACTTTGCATCACAGGCACAAAGGAGACTGGCAGAAGACTGAACCATACATCCTTTTCTTATGCTGGCCTAGAATTTAACATGCATTTTCACAAGCAATCTACTCAATTATTAAAAAGGAATTCAACATTTTTTTAAAAAAATCTGTTATACTGGTTAGACTTTACTGATTGTACTTGTGGAATGGTGGGTATGAAAATATATCCATTTGGCAAACAGGTCACATTACAATGCAAAGATTAGTCTAATTACAGCTGGATTTCATATGATTGAGGTGTCTGGATTTTGGTAACCCTTTTATAGCATAAACTAGAATTAGTGTGACCAACTAATACAGAAACTCAGCACAACTTTAAATAGCATTCAGCAGCTGCAAACAATGAAAATCAGTTCCTTTGTATATAAAATCATGAAGAGCTATTTATCAAATAAAATCTGGTAACAGCACTGGGTAAACATTATAGGGATTTTACCAAGCCAAACAGAAAATTGAGAACATACCAGTGCAGATATTCCTCCTTATTAATTCAGCAGCAGAATTTGATCCTCTCCCTTATGCCGAGGGCTTCTCTGTACTATGGTGCCTCAGCTACGCAGAGAACCATTTAAAGACTTCGGACAGCTTATATGATGCTCTAAGGCAACAGGAATGAGAAGAAACACTGGGTGACAGGGGCAGGCCGTAGGTAGGGGACAGTTCCTCTAGGTAATCAGCAGATCAGTCATGCTATAAAAAAGCTCCTAACAGAAAGGAGAACAGAGCAGTTTTTCAAGAACACAGAAAAAAGACACTAAAACAAGAAACAAAGCTTATTTTCAACCAAGCAACTCAACACGTCTTACAATACCAGCAGCATAAGCCAACTCTAAAATCCCGTGGTTTCAAGCAGAGCCCTAGTGGTCATCAGTGCGCACACACCTATCTACTGCATCTAGGCAGGAGAATAAGACTGAGACCGAATATAACTTCCCTGGTGTAAACATTCCTGATCCAATTTTACACTTCGGAAAAGCTGAGAGGAAACAAACTGAATATCCTGAGACCTGAATAAATTGGCAACTTTGGGATTACTTCAGAGAATACTTACACAATTTCTAGTACCAATTCTTAGGTCCAATCTATACTCACAGCAGTCAACAGAAAATCCATATGAATAAGATGGTAATACTGGATGACTGCCTGTATTCTTGCCTTCACTAACCACACCAACCACTGACACTTCTAGCTAGAAATTCCCATGGTTCTTCTTGACCTTAAAGGGTACCAGTAATGTGCAAGGAAAGACACACAAAATAAGGAAACTATAGCTGAAATATGCCTCTAAAGTGTCAAAAGATGTATCTTCAAATGTCAAGGAGAAGAAACCACAAGAAGTAGTTTGAGGAATTTTTTTTATTTGTTCTACTGCATTGATTTCAGCTTCTTATGCACTCTGCTCTGGAATAATTTTTTTGAATTCTTCCCATATTCAGGAGATAGTAAAGAAAGATGCTGACAAAAATTTAAAAAGTGAATTGGCATACCTGAATAGCATATTATATAAATTATATTATGAAATATTTTAATTACTTATACAGAGTTTATTAGATGATTTGATTATGAAAAACACATCACCATCATTCAAAAGTTAATAAGAAAAAAATCTCTCTTCTGCTGCTTAACTACATTTAATAACAGGAACAGCTCTAGCTTTCCAAGTTTCTAAGCAAAAGAAAATAAAATGATGGCTCCAGCCAACCTCTTGCAGGTAGAAATTCACCATATTCACTTACCATCATCACTAACTCTTATCCCATAGTTGTTTCCTATTTTTTTGTTGGTGGTGGGGGGGGGTTGTTTGTTTGTTTTGTTTTCAAACTCACTGACCAGCAGCAAATCCCCTTTCCTTATCAAGTGCTGCTTTCACAGAATAAGCAGTGAAACTGAGGTTGCTGAGTTCTGAACTGGAAAGAGAAATTGGAAAAAGTCAATCTTAATTGCAACCTTCAGAGTGCAGCACCATGGCAGGGAGGGGGTGCATTGGTCACTCTATCACCCTAAAACATTATAATTGGCATATTGCATTTGAAAATATGAAAAAAGCAGGCTCAAAATAACACGTGATACTAAATAATTTTGAAATTTCAAATAAATCCACACCCATTTATTTTCCAATAAAACAAATCATGAAGGTAGAGACAACTACTAGAGTCTCATTTTAAGTTCATAAGTTAAACAATATTACTAAATTAAAAAATATACATAGTTCTCCCTCAAGAGAAAGATAAATAAAATGAGAAACATAAGTTATTTAAGGACATGTGACCATTTAAGTGTTTCAAAACATTTTCAAAATATTTTCATTTTTTTGTTTTTTACAAGTGTATTCACTTACAAAATCCCTAGTATGGCAACATTTCTCTAACATATATGTTTATTAAATTCTTTCAAGTAAACAGGCACACCATCAGATCTAAATTTGACACAGACAAAAAACATACCAACTTGAAAGCTTAAGATAACCTGAAATCCTTCAGCTCCACAATAATTTAACATGATCAGCAAAATTTCATTCATTCAGCCCTTGGCCTAAACATGCACCATGGTGTAGGGGTGATTTGTAAAATTTTGGGGATCTAAAATACTTGATTATTTTCACTGTATGAAGTTTGAGGAACGGTCAGGAGTGAGGGGAAAAAAAGAACTAGGTTAAGGCAACACTGAAAAGGAGTTTATCAGCCACTATCCTGAGAAGAAGCTCCCTTCTCTTCAGGGTTCCTTAACTACTTTTAGTTGAGGACTGCAGCTTTAAAGACAAAGTAATCACTGGCCCCTCTGATCTCTTAATGCCCGTCTATGCAAACGTGATATAAATACCAAAATCAATAATAACACATGAACAAAAGCAGCATTTTGCTTGGACATATATTGCAATATCAAGGCTATCCTATGTTTCCACAGCACCTGATCGCCATGGGAAGGCAGGGGAAGCGATTCCGCAAGTTTCAGGGGAAGCAGTGAGCAAGAGCGAACTCAAGTTGCTGGGCCTTCTCCTGCTCCCCCTTCCCCATCAGTCACCCTTTTACTCTCCTCAAACTGAATAGGCAAAAGGTTGTCTTGCTCAGCAATTCTTCCTTCTCCCTCTTGTCACAGATGTACATACAAGTAATCATAAGTTTTTGACTTACTGTGGCCTTTAGCTGACACATTAACTGACCTGTAAAAGCCCATTACAAATGCAAAATAAAATCTGCTCTAGTAACCTCACTAACTGCAGCTATCTGTACAAGTCCCCTAGCTTTGCAACAACATAACTGCCTGCAAAGTCACTGTGATTTTTTTCATACATTGAAGCAGACATTTTTCTTTAGGGTGCTTGTTCTGCTGGGTGTTCCCTGCACTTCCGAGCATATGCACACAGTACAGTCATGCTGAATGATGATACATGGCCTCAGCAAAGTCCTCTTTGATCCATGGGCAGCCACAGGCCTTGGTGCAGCCGCAAATGTAATATCTACATTTCATTTAGTTAGAGAGCAGTTAGATTATTTGTTAGCCAAAACTGAACAGCAGTACTCTGGAGACTGATGACAAATGCCACATGACGAGACTGAACGCAAACACAGAAGCTAGGAACTGATCTGGATGCAGCTGTACATCTGTGGCAGAAGCAATCACAGAAACAGAAAGGCAAGGTGACAGCCAAAAAAAAAATGTTTGGGAAGAGTAATGGCTAGCAAGGCTAGCCTGAAATTATAATCAAGGAGACTGGCTCTTTGTTTTGATCCTACTGCGTTCAGCAAAATAGGCTGGGAGGGTGGGTTAATTCTTTGTAAATTAATGGGTCATATTAAAGAAATAGCTGACTCATGAGTTTTCCTTCTAATGATCTACAAGGTCCCAAAAGCCATTTAGAGCCATTCAGATCTAAAGAACAGGAAAGTTTTTATTACATCAGATTTTTAAATCTAATCACATCCTAAAGCTGAAGAGAAGCTCAGGCTAGAAATTTAGACCATTATTTCTCTGGTGCCCACTACTTTGGTGTACCAGAACCTCCTAACTACATACTCTGAATTTACAGTGGATGTGTAGACTGTATACAGAGTTTTGTGTAATGCCATTAAGCATTATATGCGATACCTGAACTAGGTATCATGTACTTGAAACGTTATGGCTACTTTAGCCCTGTAAAAGCTAACTAACCAGGCTAATAAATGTACTCTCCTCGAGGTGTCAGAAAACGGACAAAAGCTGAGACGCAAAGTTCTGGCTCATCAGCTACTCCATAGCAAACTGCCTACATGCACACACTTACCCTGCTAACACCCATCCACAGACACAAAGCAGCTCACCTCTTTCTCGCAAAAAATGGTGAGCAAGATCATAAGCAAAGGCAATTATCAAAAATAACTAATGAGTTGCAAGTTTATACTCTGATGTTCTGATGTACTCTTGGGAATGCATTCCCAAATCTACATTTTAAAGGTCTAAAGAGTTTCCTTCACCCATTCATACCTTGGAGTAGAATATAAAACAGAGCACAAAACATCACTTGAATCCAGGAATTAATGTAGACAATTAAACCTTGCAGGCACTCAAAACTCATCTAGCTGTGTTAGAGGATGGTTAATTATATTTAAGTCTTGAATGCTCCCATTACGTGGCAAGTAAACCCACTATTCACTCTTATTATTTGCACAGTGCTATTAAGTATGCAAGAAACTTAGCAAGCATAGAGATAAAATATAGGCCATTTGATAAACATCAGTTTAATTCTTTTTTTAATGCTGTGGTGGCATAAATAGATTTATCCCTCTCTGGTTTTCTAGCTCCTTGATGTTCACATTATTGTTATCTACAGCTACCCTGTGATCTTTGTATTACAAAAAAACCACTTTTTATAAACCATTTTGGCCTGAACAGTTTTGTTTTATTTTCTCTCCTGTCCCTTTTTAACACAGCAATTCCATGCTTTAAGATAAACCAACCAGAAGTTTACAGCTAGCACTTGGTTCAGAACTATAAACTCCATATAGAGTTAAGAACTCTAGAACTATAAAATTTAGAACTTAACTTGCTTTCCTCTGACCCTCTGAACATAACAGTATGTCCCCTTCCACTGCCCATGGATCAGCACGTGAGGCCTGGAGCCCTGAAAATACCTTCATGTTAAAGCTGCAAACGAATCAAGGATCTGGGCTGCCTGAATCACATCATCTCCGAGGCATGGTGCAGTGGTAGCTGTACAGACAGCTAGGAAGCCAGAAACCCCCTGCTAGCAGCATATGCTAACTAGAGGAACAGGAAACCTCAACACGTACATGAGGACTTAGTATCTGCCTCCTCACATTATTATTGTTATGAACATGGACACTGCCAAGACAGTTCCAATTTAAAAGTTATGCTTAATGATAAAGGTTATGCCTAATGAGAAAAGGGTTCCTATGACAAGACGCTGCAGAAAAGGTCACCCCAATCTTCCTTTTGTTCTTATTCCTCTAAATGCTTTCTACTTGCACACTTACTTCGCTTCTTATGTAAGACTCTACTGAACAACATTTGGAGAAGACATTAACATCTTCAGTCTGTCTACTCACATTTATTTACATGTTTTACTGTGGGACTTTTCTATTGTACCATATGGGATCATATTTGGCAAGTGTTCAGTGTTAAAGACACCTCAGTTTTGTCATGGGTCTCATCATATTCTGATTTTTTATTCAGAGCTCCTGTAATCCATACATCACAGTGAAATATTAAACCTCAGGTTAAAAAATATATATATTTTTTAATTATAGAGCTCTTGATTCTGAAGACTGAGGAGAAATTAATGCTTCCTAAAAGCCAAAGAGAAGCCTCAGAATGCACCCAAAATAAAGCATTTTTCACTCTCAATTTCTAAGTTTATAATTCAAAGTGTGACTCATTTTTGAAAACTCATGGATGGCAGTAAAATATTACAGTTCGAGATCAAAGCATGATTTTTTTTTCCCCTCCAAATTAGTTCTTAGCATGCTCACAGTGCCTTAAGGACAACACTTCTGCTCCACGCGTTTCCAGGCAATTGCCTTGAATCTGATTTTTCCCCAGCAACTTACCTGGTCCTCAACAAGAAAAGTAGCAATGCTCTTCAATTAATGTAACGCATGTGTTTAAAAGCATACGTTCCTTTCTTACAACAGTAAGAAACTTGACAATTTTCAGCTTGACAATTTTCAACATCACTGACACGGAGAAAGTGTTTCCACAGTACATCATTTACAYTTATCTTGCAAGTATATACAGAGTAGCTTGTCCACAGGCTAGTAGCTTCCATATAAACAGTTATGGGTTTACATTTTCTGGGGGTGGGGAAACAACTTTTAAATAGAAAGCAAATTTTAAGGCCAGATTCTTCTCCTAACTGTTAAGCTGAACATCTTACAGAATCTGGCAGACTAAGGATATATAGGTAGTTTTACACCACTTGTAAACTTAGCAGCTCTGGGCTAGCCACACCTGCCACAGTGTTGCTCAAAGCTGCCTTAAGACCAAGTTACACCTTGATTTCTGGGACAAGGAGAATACTCAGGCAAGCAGGGGCTACCAGGAGGTACAGCTGTCTAACCTATGCACCTTTTTTCTCTGAAAACACCTCTCATACTATAGCCCTAAAAGTTGATGGTGCACTTCTGCTACGCTGGACCTTGACAGCCAGGAATTCTTCTTCCACGCTGGGAATTCACTAGGAACTGGAAAGGATCATCCCAACAGCCTGACCCTATTACAGTAACATAAAGCTGCAGGACTTGAATCTAAAGACTTTAAGTAACAAGAGTCACTGCCACAAGTCCAGACGAATAAGAGTATTTGTATCGGGATGTGGATTCCTCCAAAAATGAGGTAATGACAATATAAATGTTAGCAGTGCTATTTACATAGATATTAAAAGCATAGCAATAGGATTCTTTAAGCTTTTGTTTCAGTTTTTATTTATTCAGAATATACTACTATAGCCATATAAGAATCTATCCTGCTTTCCTACAGGTGTGTCTGTACCATCTCATTTCTTCTAAAATCAGCCTCTCACATTTTGAGAAGCTCTGTTGTAGATAGGTGTCTCTGGGAAGGAGAGAAGAGTTGAGAATATACCTATGAGCCTAAAGGGAAGAAACATGATAATGTTCCATCTGGCTCTTTTCTCCCCTTTCCTTTCCTATACCCAGCCYCTCTACTTCCCCACAAGGACTTTTTCATAAGTTCTTGCAAAATATTAGATCTGGTCCAAATATGCCATACGTAAAAACAGTCAGCACTCTAACTAAGATAACTCTGACCACTGAGCAGGAGAGAAACCATTCAGCCCCCCGTGGTAAACAAGAAAATGCTTAAAATGCCTTGAAACAGCAACATAAGACTGGGCAAAGCAGGAGCTCTCCAACATTTTAGACCAGGTTTCTCTTTTTCCATTGCAAAGCAGCTCTCCCACCTGCCCCCTGGACCCAGATACAGAGGTGCCCACTCCCCAGACTGGCCTGGCACCAGCCCCGCTGCACTGCTCTGCCCTGCCGCAGGCTCCCCAAGCATGGCCAGCCAAACTGCCCTGAAGCCTGAAACTCCAGCCTTCCTCCAAGCACACCAGTTCAAAATGAACAATACACTCTTCACAGAGGCTTTGGGAAAGACAGTGGACAGCAAAAGAGACAGGCAAGGAAGCCGGGGGGGTGGGGGGGGGGGGAGGCCAAAAGGATTTTTTGGACACCTCTTGCTCCTAACCCCTAGCTGTATCTCCACTTCTTCCCTGCCTCCCAGGGAGGCCTGTCTCTATCAGAGGGTGCCTTGTGTGAAAGGAAATAAAAGATCACAATTGCTAGAAGCTAGTGGTCAAATGATGCACACAGAGACCCCTCCTCCTTCTCCCAGGCTAATTGCCCTTAAGTGAGCAGCCATAGTGAGTGCAGGAAACAGCTTCGGGATGCACTGAGAGCGGGAAAAGGCACCCACTCTACTGCTACAGTACCAAGCCCACCTGCTTCCCTCGGCTGTTGAAGGGTATCGTTATGAGATGGGAAACAAGAGTGAAATGAGAATGGAAGTCAGTACCTACCTCTGCAGAAGCGAGATGCTGTTCCACTCAAGTATTTCTAAGAAAATGAAAAGAAAAGCTGACAGCACCAAAGCATTCACTACCTACCAGGTACCGTTTCCAGAGAGAGGGGTGTAGCAGTTGAAGGCAACCCCAAGAGAGCGGGTTAATTACACATCACCTCTGTGCACAGCACTTCACGTAGTGCCCCCCACCATGGAGGCGACTTTGCGAACCATTATATTCTGCCTGCCACCCTCCTGCCACTAGCTTTTCTTTCTTATGCTACACTCCATTTTAATATATTAACTGGCAACTCTAGCACTGATCATGCAGACTCAGAAATGCCAAACCATGCTCCTTACTAATATCCCTGTCCACCCCCGCTATACAGAAACACTATTCAACCCTAAGTGAATGAACAGTGAAAAATACCATTTAGACAGTGTGCTGCAGAGGCAGGCTGTAAAGAAGGTGCAGCCAGACTCTTCTGAGTGGTGCCTGGTGACAGCACAAGAGGCAGTGGACACAAATTACGTATAATACAGCTGTTATTAAACCAATCCCAACTCACTCACTTGTTATTAAAACCACTGATTCATGTAATTGCAAACTTTATTTTGAAAAACAGGTTTCAATTTAATAATTGCTAAAGTTTTCAGTGCCTGGACGTGATCCTGTGCAACATGCTGTAGGTGACCCTGCTTGAGCAGGGGGGTTGGACTAGATGATCTCCAGAGGTCCCTTCCAACCTCAACCATTCTGTGATTCTGTGATTCTGTGACAGGATACTATTTTAGGGCCACCAAACTTAATCCCATTTGATCTCCCAGGGAGGGCGGAGGAGGTTTGGAAATCACTACTGATTTCAAATCCTTTGGAAAATACTTATCTGTCCTGGTCAGGAAGCAGCCATGGCACTGAAGGTCTGGCTGGAGTTCACAGTCAAACATGACATCAGGAAGCTGCTCCAAAGGTAACTTTCCTGATCACAGAATCTTTCTTCAGTAAACAAAACGCATACGTTGTCACTCACCGATTAAAGCTTAGGATTATCTGAAGAATATGAACCAAACTGTCCAGAAAATTCCTCATTTCTCTCCGTTACTGCGTGGCCTTCCCACTAAACAGTTGCGTTAAAAGAAGCCTGCAACCACAGTTAGCACCAAGGACTGATCATTTATCTTTTAGGTTAAAATTTCAGGACAAGAAACATCATCTTTTGGAGCAATTACATAATTTTCTAAGAATAAAGGACTTTTTTCTTTAAGCAGAAATACTGCCTAACAATGAGTATAAATTGTGCACAAGATCTAGTGTTTTGGTTTGTTTTTTTTTTTATGAATTCTTAAGTCAGACATGCCTGTGTTTCATCACTTATTTAAGTGGCTTGATTTTTGAAATTCAGAGTACTCCTTCAGGCCCTTTCACAATATAAGTTGCTGAACACCTCTCAAAAACAGTTCTCCTACAAAAGTGTTAAAACATGGACATAAGAACTTAAATGAACTACCCTTATTCAAGGAGCGTTTCATGGCTATACAGGTATCACAATTTCATTCTAAATCTCAGTAAGAAGAGAATGTATAATATTGTAAGAACAGTTATTTTTACATGGTATATTTTTTTAAATTTGGTCTTAAACAGAATACCACATGTGTGTGCTTGCTGTAATGCATATAAAATTGTTTTTCTTTTGATGTATCACAATATTTATAGTTTTTTCTTGGTCCAAGGTAAAAAACAGTTATTGGCTTCATGGTCACTACTGAAAAAAGCCATTTTGTGTCTCTAAGRGTGAATGGGGTGGAGACTCTGAAAATCATTCCACTGGAGAAAAAAACATTTTAAAGTAAGGTTTTAAGTTTTTACTTATTTTTCATTTTGTCTTCTACAATCCATCATAAAACTGCATTTGCTGTGTAAGTGTTATTCTATAAGAATGTGTAAAAATTCTATAATATTTAGCATATTTGCAAAATTTACCTTTGATATACTAAACATTCAGTTTCTCACTAATGAGAAATAAAAGACCTATGATCCCAAACTCTACATTGTGATACAGTATAACCATACTCATTAATCAGTATCATAGTAATGTACAGTGCAAGGAAGAAAATGTAACAAACATCAGAATCTTTACTCCATTAAATAAAAAACTAAAATATCAAATTTTAACAGAGTACAGAGAGCAACACTTCTTGCAATTAAGTCAGTATTATAGAATTGGGACACTTTCTAATATGAAATAGAAAATTATTATTCTTTCCAATTATAACTGAAAAGATTAACYGTCTGCCTTTTCATTTGACAGTGTACGTGTTCAGTATAATCAATCTCTTTAATAATACATATAATAGCAGTTTTGAGGTCACTGAAAATTTGCCAGGAATATAAATGGGAATAGGATTTTTTTTATTTTTTTTTAAATGTGGTTGCTAGGCTTACTTAGGTAGTTATTCACCAGATGTATACAGGGAAAATATTTAGCTTCAGTGATCTCAACAATTTCAGCATGCAACACACTTAACTTTGGATTTCAATTAATTGACCATAATGTATCATATAACATTTTAAGTTGCAAAAAAAGTGGGTTATTTAGTAGGCTGTTCGCATCTGAAATAAAATGGGGAGGTAGAATGAAATCATTCTTCAATACACTTCACTTCAGCAACAGCAGTGACACCCAGAAGACTAGCTAAAGAACCAATAAGCCTTGGGTAGAAAAAGTTCCCACAAGAAAGAATGGAGATCCTTTGAAAGATAAGATTCTGAAACTCTGAGAAGTAAAAGAATATTGTAATTGATGGTTAAAAAAAAATGAAGCTTAAGTGATTATAAAATTGGAAAAAACATATGACTGTTGTCTAGCACAAGTTATCTACAAGCGATTAAACTATTTTTCTGATATTTTTATTTAAGCTTTTCCTTAAGAGTCAAAGCCCTTTTCCAGGAGCTTTGTAATAATTATTCACAAAGGATTAAATTAGGAAGATTAATCTATCTCTGTAGTTCAGCTTTGACCTAAAAATGCAATGATTTTGAAATATATTTACTGGAGATAGTTGAAATGTGCAACCTTCAGAACAAATCCTGATAGGCTCTACAATCAAAAAAAAAAGTCTTAATTTACTCTATGTACCTTTTGTTTCCCAGCATATGGTAGCTTTGGCCTCTATCACTCTTGTATCTTTTTAAAGGTCTCACTTAAGATACTCCAAAAACAAAAAAGGTAATCACATCAGTATTATTCCAAACTTCCTAGACTATCTACAGTCACATTTCCAAGAGAAATTTCTCTTAAAAAATGGAGTTCTGTATTATTTCTAAAAAAATGGCAGCATGAAATTGTTTATTTATCGTTCCTCAATGTTTTCCATATCAAATGCTTACAAATTCCCCCAACTGCTATAAAAAATAACTCCAGATCAAATAACCACCATGGCTCCTTCTGTCAACTGTATTATCATCAGCAACAGAAGTTCTTACAGGGAACAGAGTGATCTTTTTCCCCACTAAAATTAAATAATAACAACCAACATAAGGCCAACTTCTTCAGGCCAAATTCTGCCTGCCAAGGAGGCAAAACTGCCAGCCGAAAAAGCTGCAGGCAGATGGAGAGCTCCTTGGGTTCATTTTCTCCTCTAGCTTTGTCTCTCACGACAAATGCACCACTAGACTTCCTGACATAGGACCTCAGCATCGGGGGGGACGATCCACAGACAAGGATGAAGGCACGYAGCACTAAGCATCTTGCCCTCCAACTGGTAAAAAAAAAAAAAAGGGTGAAGAAAGAGCCGCTGTGCTGGCCTGAGCCTATGCACATGCATTTCTTCTGCAACCAGTTACACCAGGAAAAGGAATTTGCTCCAGGTTCTGAAGTGATTAATAACAGCACATTACAGGCTGTTATCTCACTATACCACAGCTGCGAACGTCACCTCATTAAGGGGAAATCCCTCCCAGAAAGAGTAAGACAGACAGGAACTGCAGAACAGGAGAGAGATCAGCAGACAGGAAAATACGAGTTTGGTTCAGAGTTCAGATCCCAGGCCCTCACATAATCAAATTTTAATCTCATTTCAATCCCTGAAAACATATTACATTCTTTTCTCCAGTAACCTTATGTTTGCATACTGAGGCTAGTCCTGCCACAAAAGTCCCTATGGAAGACAGTGTCAGTTTGAATCTTGAAAGCCACCCACCAGTCTGAACATCTACTGACAGCAGCCAGCAGGTCCCAAATCCTGCCTGCTCCTCTCAGTTGCTTTTGGGACACAAAGGCAGATTTACCGAGAAACCCTACATCACCATTCTCAAAGCTCATCAAAATTCAGTGTTTGCTATGGCTCCGAAATGCAAGTATCCCCACAGGACCGACGGAGCCGCACTGAGAGCGGGGCTCGGGGCAGGCAGAGGACGCCTCACCCCAGTGCCCCAGGCAGCAGGCACAGCGGGCTGCGCAAGCAGCACTCGGCCGCAGAGCACCACAAGAGGCAGAAACACCACTAAAACCTCTCTCCAGGCTGCCGCAGTCACCGGCTGGGTGCTGAACTTCATCAGGATATTAAAGGTCGCATCCTGAATCCTGTCAGTCATGAACGGCTAGCAGTGTTACATAATCCCACAGATGAGGAGAAAAGCGGCTTCCTCCAAGTTTCCCCAAGGACAATGTAGATGGACTCTAGAAATGAGAATAAAATCAACAGCAATTCACAGGTCATTCACTGTTTGACAGCCAGCAGCTGGCCTGTCACATATTGCCATTTTCTTCTAGTTTCCACTACTAAATCACATTAACACACAAAGGTAAATACAAATATTATAAAGATTGCTTTTTATATACAAGTGACTGGAACTGCCCTAAGACTGTTAATTAAGGTAGGAGAGGAAGTCTGATAGTGCAAATAAGGTAGACTACAACATGTTCCCACCAGTAAAATGTAATACAAAACACACAGAAATTTGAGAATGTAGGTACTAAAAGGAAAAAGAGTGCTTTGGCCAAGTAGCCAGCTGTCCACACGGAAGTGCTACTTATGAAGTGATAGAAGGGAAAAATGTGAAAGGTTTATTGCAGACATCCACCTTTTACAAACATTGAACTGAAACACATTAAAATGACAACTTAAACAGGTTGCCTTTGGCAAAATACTTCAGAAAAAGAAACTACTTATCATGACAAGACAAGCTTCACTTGATGGCAAATATGATTAAGTTGTACAGGATCTGTTACTTTAAGCTCCACTTTTTGGATAATGTGCACACACAGGAAGAATATTTAACCATCAGAGCTATCACACCCTGTTGGTAACTGTTCTTACATGTATGAAGAATTACCCACACTTATACAGCTAACAAGTAAATTTGTCCTCACTTGTCATTACCTTGTTATAAAAATAATAATGACTTAACCTTGAAAGACAAATCAGAACAATGTACCAGTTTTTTCTTTTCAAATGAACGTGTTTTGAGTACATGAAACGGACAAGTCTCTAGCATTAACAAAGGAATAAGTACACATGGAAAAGCTTAGCCTGAATTAGGTGATAGCTTTGACTATTACTTGGCTGGCTGGACATCTGATGATGCCAAGTGTATACAGCAATTCCTAACACTGCTCTTCAGGGATGCTGTAAAACAAAATACAACTTTAGTACATTAAACAAAACAGTAATAAAGTATAAAGGAAACATTATTTCACTTGTCTTGTAAACTGAGTTTGAAAGGTAAGACCGCTATTTGCTGTGGCCAAACTTTTCCTTCAGCACAGTCTCTATTTTCTTGCCTAGAAGCCACYAAAAAGTAAAAGTATCACCTTGCACAAAAAGGTGAACTGAAATCTCTTCCCTAAGCTAATTCCTTCCACTTTATTTATATTAGGCACACTTTAGAAAAAATACAGAAACAATTAAGCGAGTCTTAGCATCCATTTTCATAACTGCTAGGTGATAGATTCATGTTTATTCATGTCTTCTATAACCAGTGCATCTTTAATTTTTTTCCTGTACAGTAGCATACCTTTAACAGTAAATACAGAAAATGACTATCTAGAAGAGACTCTAGCTTGCAGTTCAGAGAGGCAGGAGATGTGAATTTAAACATTTTCTGTTCAGAAGGGTACTGTACCAAGGTCTCCCAATTCCTAGATGACAGTCTCTACCCCATAACATGAAGGACAGGGAGGCAGACATGACCACATCTTTCCCCTTTCCCTCCCATGATGTWAAAGAGAGCTTCTCTAAGTATTTCATAGGGAACCCAATCTTACTGCTGGGCAGTGCACAAGCTCTGAGTCCATTTATCAAAACAGGCTCTTCAGGGCACTCAGACACAGGCCCACATTGTTTTTAGGTCCCCTGTGGGTTTAGACAGCAGCTGTGTGCTGGGCTGCCGTGCCTGGGATGCTGGGGACAGGCACAGAGCAGACACACCTCCCTCCCACATGAATGCATATGGCATCCATATTCTCAGAGCATGAGTGAATTATACCAAGCCTGGGCCAAATCCTGAGCAGTATAAACTGTTTATCTAGCTTGCATGCCACAGAGATATACCCATTAACACCAGCTGAGGACCTAACCTTACAGAAAAATTAATTCTGAATAACAGAAGCAGTCTGCACTAAGAATAGTAATTAATATAATCAGGTCAGGTGTAGAAGGGAATTCTTTAACCTATGGTGAACAAGCAAAGGCACTTAAAATTCAGAACAATTAAAAAACTAATTAGCTTTTCTTCAATTGCCTGCTAAAATGATATTGCTCTGTTTCACCTGTCTAGAACAACCACATGAGGAAAGAAACACGTGGAATGTGAAGTAAAGCCCCAAGCACACAGCAGTGGCACAGGACAGGAACGTACTAAAACAGGAAGATGGCAATTTCCACATCTCACAGACTAGGACTATAGGGAGGCAGAATATTTTACCGAACATGCAACTTTTTCACTTCTACTGACTGGCAATTAAATAAGATGGGTAGAGGGGCTAAAAATATCAATTGTGTATTTTAGGCAAGTATTCTCTTGGATATAAGCATACATTTGAAGCACTCACTATATTTTGATATGGATAACCCACACCTGAGGTAGTATACACGACCCCAGAAAGTACAAGCAAAGGAAGGTAAATCCTGTGCGTACAAAGGAGGAGGGAGGGGAAGGGGGATCACTGAGACAGAGTAACAGATTATAGGGGATCAGGGCCAAGAGGCTTCCTGGCTTATCAAACATATGGAGGCTCTGAGACAGAAAGGCTCTGAAATAAACATTTTGTGCATTACCTGCACATGTGTATCATCAAGCTGCTACTAGATTTTAGGGGAAAGACAGGCTGTGTTGTTTTGTTTTTACAAGTAATCCACAGCTTCCATGTATAAAAAGATCATACCTTCCATTTAAGCTTCCCAACTTCTCCTCTGACTAAGGTTAGATGATTAACTACACAGACTCCTTTGTTTTAGCATAATATCGACCACATGACAAACAATGCTATTGAAAATTTCAGATAGTATAGTAGCACACCAAAACAAAGGCTACAATTATTTAGAAGCAAGTGATATGATGTTAAATACAATGCATGCAATGCTACAAACTAAAAACAGACTACAAAAATAAACCCTGTTAAGATTAGCTTGGAAACATGATGAGACAACTTTTTCTGCTATCCCAGGAGTCCATAATAGGCCAATACAGGTGAGAATTGGTTGAAGACAGATTTCAGATATCACATTTTCGAAAGCCTTTGGTTGGATAGGGTCATTTCAAATTCCTGACACAAAGTAAAGATGACATTGCCTAAGCAAACCCCTGGCTGAGGGAGATAGCGTAAACCAAGCGTGATCTGGCTATCTCATATGTCTCCACAAGCACTTATACTTTTGTTAAACTGAGGTATTTGAGATTATGAGATTTGATGCTACTAAAATTTCTGCCTTTATATCACAAGTCCCTGTGCAATATTTTCAACTGAAACAAAACATTCATTCTCCTATCTACCAAATAATATTCTTGATAACCTTTTATCTCATAAAGTCATGTCTTAAAACTTACCACTGAAAGTATTTCATAAGACACTTACAGAGCTGAACTCAGAGGAACTTGTATCCAACGCCCTGGCATCACCAAGACAGTCAGCATCTCTGCTCAAGTGCCATCTAAATTTTAGATGCACAAGAAGTCTGTATTTTATCTCCCACTGCTAAAGTCTTCCAGATAGCTAGGTTTCAGATAATCAAGGTGACAGAGCTGTTCTGAACCCTAGCCCATGTTCAACCCCTCCGAGGACTGTTATGGAAAGCATTTTCTTGGCCAGTTCCTCAGGGCACACCGATAAGGCAGGGGTGCCTGTCGCATGCCTACCATTCAGGGCCTCACAAAAAACAACCAGAGGGTAACATAATCCTCTTACATACAATATCACTTTAGTAGAACAATCTTACAATGTAGTTGAGACAAGTTCAAATACGTCCTGTTCTGTCTAATTTGGAGGAGGAATTTAATAAAGCCTGCTATCGCCCAGCTAAATGCCCCAACCATCAGACTAAGGTCATTTGGGAACCTTCTGAAGCTCTCAGAGCTGAGTTTCCTCCCGTCCATTAGATCTAGCAATTCTGTGGCCATTAAGTAAAACTGGTCAACTAGGAAACACACCAAGAAAGAAATGTATTCATTTTCCAGCAGCTCAAACTGATTAACTCACCCGGCAGTCACAAACTTGATCCTACAGAAAGCACCCGTAACCCGGCCGACAGGAAGGCATAATGAAAGTACACCCTGAGCCACTTAGGGAACTAGTACCCCCTGGGTTGAAGCTCACTTTTATACCATCCAGTTTCAAAAAACAGGAAGGTTTCTCCCTTTGGGGAGAAAAAGTCCTCTTTCAAAGTAAAATTCAGCTGTCCTTACTTTACCAAAACATTCATCATCTTAGCAAGATCCTTCTCATCTTGAAGGAAAATTCTGGCATATTTTCCATATATCATATTTCAGTGACAGGCAAGGAAGCAAATTAATCATAATTTTACATGACAGATCACATATGTTGGTTTCTAAGTAGCTTCCTTAGAAACAGCAGTTACTAAACAGAGTAGGGGCTGGTTGTTTGGAGCTGCCTCACTGTCCTCCTCTGCTATTCACTCATGACTGCTGTTCTAAACGTTCTTTGAAATTACATCTCACCTTAAACTTATTTGGACAACAAATCTCATTTATTATGTTCGTGCCTCATCATCTAAGTAATGACACAAAAATTTATTATTTCAGTTTAAAATTAAAAACAAAGTCTGCTGCACTTCAGATAAAAGCTTTTTTAAATGGATTGATGGATCTGCCAAGACACTAGAACACCAGTCATCTGAGAATTTCTCTCTCCCCCAACCAGTAAGAAAAACTTGTAAGTCTAGTTACTCTAGATGCATTATTACCAATCAAATCATATATTTCAGGAAGCGCAAAGATTTTTTTCCCAAACTGCAGCGAAACCTCATGCTTGTAAGTAGAGTGCGTTAATCTCATGCTGTCATGCCTAGGCCATTCAATAAGTATGGTTCTTGTTTAAAAAGGAATTGTACTGGAAAGCTCCCCTGTGGGCAGGGAAGCTGCTTGGCCTGGAGAGTAGCTTATCTCTAGGCCAAGCTCTTGTCTAATCTTTTTTTTTTTTTTTCCTCTTGGTATTTTAAGGAAACGGCTATCTCAGAAGAGCTCAGTGTAATATACCCGAAGATATTTAAGAAAAATACTGATAGATCAGCAGGGATCAACACACAGATCTATTTTTAAAGTGATGTCAATACAACAAAGATAAATAAAATGGAGAAGTCAACCTCTACAACAGAATCATTTTCCACGTAAAGGTAACCAGAATAGCTGAATAACAATACATCCATTTTGGATGATCCCAAAAAAAATTAAAAAAAAAAAAAATCTTCCTTCCCCCCTCCTTCTTGGTATAAAGTGTTAAAGTATAAAGTATACTTTATAAAGTATAAAGTATAAAGCTGCACCTACAAAACAGAGAAAGCCACAGATTGCTGTTCGGGTTTAGCAGGGGTGGGGGAGAGAACTGAGGTGGTTTCTGTCTGTTTTTTAACATTCATCAATTTGAAACAGACACTACAACTTGAGCGCAGGTGATCCAGATGATACAAAATCTAGTTCCAAGTTATAAGACAAGACTGGTCTGACCGGCTACTCTTTACAGTGATTACAACAGCACTGCAAAAAGACAATCTTAGACATTTGTCATAAAGAAGTACAAGAGAYTTCTCTTCATGCTTATTGCTATAATGGCTAAACCCAGTAATAATCTTGCCTTTCACATTTCAGAAACAACTTGATCAACACTTTGCCCATGGTAGTGCAATGCACAATTTCTCCATAAGAAAAAAAAAACTGAAGGAAGTGTTTAACTGGTTTTTTTGTTGTTGCTGTTTTGTTTTGATGGGGATGCTACAGTATCACTGGGAGCTAAACAACACTTTAATGTATTTTAAACCTCAAGGCATTTCTTCCATTATAGGCAATCAAGAAGTACAAATAAAAAGTAAGTGTTATTTACAGCAGGTTGGCCCTTTCTGATGCAAAAAAAAAGTGCTAGTTTATTCTTCTCCCATGGGTTACAACAAACAGTAAATTCCCAAATGGGGAAATGGCATTGTTTTTTACATTTGTCTAAGCAAACTAATACATAGTGGATTGAGAACAGCAACTGACATTTAACTCTATTTGTGAAAGCAATTCCTCTGACAGCCTACAAAGGAGAACTTTATTAAAATGCTTGTCTTACTTATGAACAAGCACAATAAACACCAGAAGCCCCTAATCTTGAACAACTGGAATCCCGCTATTTGCTTGTAGTTGCCATTAACAGTGTTTTCAGTTTTATTTACGATATATCCCAATTTTTTTGATCAAAACTGAAGATAAACTATGAAATACAACTACAGGTTCCCATCTGTGCCRTGTATAGAAAAATTGATAATTTCAGTTAGATTTTACAATGCAGCAAATAAATCCTTTATCTGGCATTTCACATCCAATAACCTGGCCAACAAGCAACACACTGACAGGAACAAGTAGAATTGGCTAATGGGAATTAAAGAATAATCCTGGAGTTTGCAAAGATTAACACACTAGCCCTTTAATAGCTATTGGTACTTTTAAACAGGGACATCTACTAGATGACAAGTATGTATATGATATAACCTAGCACAGGACAAATTAAATACTCTGCATACTTTCCACAAGATAGGTAAACCATTCTCAGAATATCAGATACTTCAGACTGAGTTAGTATATTCAATTATTTATGACCAGTACATATATAAAACTTCAACTAATAAATATTCCTTCCACTTTTTAAACATGCTTTGTTAAACAAAAAAAAAGTTCTGCCATTCATATCTTATGGCCCAAAATTCAATGAGCAATGCATTACTGCCTTCTCAAATGTCAGTCTTCGTTTCCAATGCTGAGAACAAGGATAATGCCCAGTAGTCTTACTCTGAAAGCTGCTAGCACCTCAGCCTTAATCTCAACTACAAAGTCTTCAGCAACATACTAATTAACCTCTCCATATTTTACAAAGAAACTCATGGGTCATATTTTTGCCCTGCTCCTAACAAATTCAGTCAATAAAAACCACCAATCCTTTTTTCTGCCAAACCTCAAAATGCTGAAATATTGAATTTAACATGCACTATATATAGCCGAAAAACATTCCATTCCCTGATGGATTTTTAAAGCCAAATGATGACTACCTCAGCCAGGATGCCCTAGAAAGTCTCAACGATAGAAAATCTCTCCTCTCTCCTTTTCCAAGAGCCTTCCAAAGGACAAAACCTGTCTGCAGACCTGGACAGTGAAGGGGAACTGGCCCGTAACATCTGAAGGCTGCATGTACCCAAAGAAGTCGCTAGTGACACACTAGAGCAACCCTCCTGTATTCTGGCAATGCTGCGCCACCTGCCAGCACACCCTCCTGCGACAGAGGGGAGTCTGCAATGGTCGAATAATTGAGTGGCGATTAATGGGAAGAATACAGAAATGAGACAGAAAGACTGAACAGTTACTGATGCTTTTAAGCACTGCATTACTACTGTGCTATTATTAAGAAGAAGATAGCAAAATCAAAAATAAACTGTCCAGAATAGGTCCATTACAAACCAGGATTAAACAGTATGATGATCACCATGATGGTGAAGGACCCCCATTTCATCTGAACCTCTGAATGGACAGACCAAGGAATAAATTACCAAACAGCTACCAGAATTCACTAGGAAAACCATCCCAGGACTTTATTTTGCCTCAGCCATTAGTACAGAAGCCACCACCCTGATGAAGACACACACTAGCAAGTAGCAGGGACTTTTGCCTGATACAAAAAGCGATTCTGATAATCTTCCCCGCATGTCTCCCTGTCCTTCAGCCGATTCTCCCCTCCCTCTCCCATGCAGGCACATGCACACTCACATTCACACTGTTTTCACCCAATTCCAAAACCAAATCCAACCTGTTCTGCTGAATCCAATATCCCAGCAACAGCTGACAGCGGTCCTCCAGACTGAAGCATCTGTCTGTGATTGGCCATCTCCGCTTGCATACTAAGAACAGCAGCTATAATCCTACCGCTATCAGCCTTGTCACATTCTCAAGAGCAGTAAGAGTAACCCACATCACATCAATCAAATCAGAATAAATCAACAGAATGAAATCATTCTTCTTTGCTAAAAAAGGACTGAGTGACAGAGTAAGAGACTAACTGATATCCCTTTCCTTAAAAGGGGACTTGTAAAGGTTTTGAGTAACTTTGTCTTGCATAGCTATTCCATTTCAAAATGCTTTATGTGTTGTTTATGATACATTTCTCCTGGGTATCATGACCTCTCCAACCAGTAACTCTCCAAACTTTGGTATGACTTTTCCAATGCATTTGTCAAGGAAAAATGCATCAAGATCTCTGTGCTTAAAAATACAGCACATACTTAATTGTAACTAAGTGATGTCAACACCTTTTGTTCTCCAGTACCATTTACTGCACCAAAAGTGAACAGAATGCATTAAGGTGCACAGACCCTTGCCTTCACATCGTAGGTCTCTCTCTTCCTCACCCTTCTACTGGCACACAACCAAATCCTTAGGTTTGTGTACACATGCCAGTGCACCCCAAGACATCCAAAGCTAGCTCAAAAAAAGATATGACAGCGCGGAGGAAGTGTTACGCAAGTATGGCTAAAAGGCCCTGCTGAGGATGTTAGCTTGGCAGCGTGCTATACTACTGTGAATATACTATTTTGGGGGCCTCTTGGATACATCCAGTGTAAAGATAAGTTATTCCTTTTCTCTTACATATTTTAAGTCCTTGTAAAAAGAGGCATGTTCTTGTACTCTAAGAAGCTTCTTCTACATCTATAACGAAAGCAAATGATACCAGGATTTCAACAGAAGTTATTTCAGTACAGATTATGTGATAACAGTTTACTGGCAAGGTGTGATGTCACTTTTCTAAATAGTAGAATTTCTAAATAGTGCACCACCTCACTTTTGTGCTTTGTGATCGCCATTACAGAAAAACAAAAGTATAACCAGGAACAATGGTTAAGCATACCTTTTAATGCTTTTGCCTTGTTTTTGTTAGTTAATGTTTCATCAGAAATATGGTGGGTCTCTACACAAACAATAATCATATTTAAGAATACTAGCTAGAAAGATCTAATAAATTCAGTACTAGCCTGTGACTCTGAAACTGACAGTGGCTTCCGGCAATACATGACTAACTACAGCCTGTGTTATTCAATATGTTGCTACTAACAGACCTGAAGTTAATGTTTGTCTGGAGGAACACCACGATAGAATAGCAGCAGAAACTGTACAGCTGAGGTTAACCATTTGGCTTCTACACATTTGAAATTATTTGAAGGCTAGCAGCTTTCTCAAGCCTTGTTAATGTAACACCTCTTCAAGGACATTCATTTTTTTTTCCTCAAAGGTCAGTTTGTATGTATTATTTTAGAAACAACTTCTGCTAGCACTTGCTACTCATAGGAAAGGAATAGAATTTTCTCAGAATCCACGCATTTTAAGAAAAATTAAATTTTCCTTGCAAAGGAAGTGAGAATTTGGAACCAAAATAAAGAAGCACTTTGCATATTGAGATAGTGCTAAAATGAGGTATACTGGAAAAAAGCAGAAAGAGGTATAGTTCATGATACTGCAAACACTACTTTTTCTATCACAGCAGAATTAAGGATGATTCTTATTTTTCTATTCTTAACATTAACATAAGGAGGTATCTGAAAACAAGGAAGTTACTTATTCTTCAGCATTAGGTGACTAAGAAATATTACCTTTATAAGGGAGTATAAAGAGATCTATGATAAACAGCAATTCTAGATTAGATGACTAATACACTTAAATTCTCTAAAGCTGAGGATCCCATTTTCAACATATTGAAAAAAAATAACAGACCTTTCTGTCTAAGTCATTCACACCTATAACATATCATCTGGAATCCTATGTGCAACATGCTACACACTGGAACACTGCTGCAGCCTTACACCAAATGCGTCTTCTTCGCACAGAACCTCATAGCCATCCACCATATGTTTCTAGTCTGAAAGCCAAGCAAGCGAAGCATCTGAATGCTGGAACTTGGGGGAAGGGGGGGGAGCCACCTACAAATCTGTGTAGGTACCAGTTTACAAGAAAAATCCTGTCATTCTGTGGGCCATTTCAGAAATGCAGAGCCACTATGATTAGAATCTTTCTATCGTTTGACATTAACTCACAGAAAACACTGCAATATAAATCTCAGCACTGCAATTGCAGGGGCAGATTAACTGTTACATATTGAACTACCATTGTCAGTTGAATCTTCGATACAAATCTTAAAACAGGAAATAGATTAAAATTTCCAATTCTTGCAACTCAGTAAGGTTTCTTATGCATCACAAAGGTTAGATTATGCATATGCATTTATTCTTTCATATTTCCTGACCCTAGCTGATTTCCACATGGTATTAATAATATTTTCATGAAAATATACTATAAAACCAAATTGCAAAAGCTGGTTCTTATGACATCAAGATTAAAACACTTTTCACATTAATAATATATAGGCCACAGTAAATAAGAAAATCAAAACCATCATCAAATGTTAACAATGTCTAAAAGTTAAGAATGGAGTTGTTATAATTGTAACAGCCAGATAAAAAGTCTGTGCCAAAGGAGGACAATAAGCCTTCCACTGCRTGGGTAAGGATACCCTTAAAATCAAAAGTGGAAGCTTCATTTCTTCCCTTCTGCTAACAGACTTCTGTAATTCTTTCTGGTTTTCATCAACTGAGAACTCTAGGATCTCTGTCTACTGCACATGAAGTTTCATCAGATAACCGTTCCTTGCTCAGCAATCACAAGTCATTGTCTTTCCTGCTGGAAGCAATTTTGTCCCCACTCTCCAAGACTTCAGAACCATTTGCCAGACAGAATCAGATGAATTTTTTGAGCCAAGGCTTAAATGAATACATAGAATTTCCTAGTTTGGGGGATAAAAAGGAATCTAACAGTTCCTGGAAGGTAGTTACGTTTTCTGGACAGAGCAGAGGAGCTTCACCACAGCTGAAAATGAAGTCCTGTCCAAATTGGACGAGAATGAGTTTCTGGAAAAAGTCTCAACTTCTTTCCCATCCATTTAGTCTCCCTGTATGCACAGGGGTAACCCAGACTAAACTACAGTTCAACCCCTTACCTTTTTAAACTTGCTCTGTTCCAGTTTCCCACACTGAGTCAAAAGGGCTTAGAAAGAGAACCTGTCTCACAGTTATCAATAAAAGCCTTAGCTATTATTTTCCTTCTCTTGTTATTAAATAAAATACTGCATAAGTCACATTAGCTAATGCAGCCAACAGAAAAATTCCTGGGTTTTTTTCCCCCCCTCTAGCACAATCCATAAGACATTGGTATTTTTCCTAAAGCGTAACTGCATAAAATATCTGTTAGTAGTACCTAGGGCAACCTAGCTGCTGATTTAACAGCACTCTCAACAGAAGCAGAGAACAAACATCTGACAGATAATTCTCTTACATAARAGATTAAACAGACAGCAGCTCACACGAGGTGAGAGACTAATCAGGATACTCATTAATTGCTAGGGATTGAATGCCTTAATTGGATATACTGCAAAAAAGAATCTGAGAGTCACGTTCATTTTATGTTGTTCATTAAGTGTTTGCAAGCCTTCCAAAGATTATTCTTCTTGGCCCGACACACTCACCTGCCAGTGACAAAAGCCCAGCAGAGCTGGTCTGAGGACTGAAGGCCTCCCGACTAAAATCAAAACCAAATGGATTCTACCCACAGCGTGCCTGGTGTTCAGACTAAGCCAACTTCCTTACATAAACAGCACTCAGCTTTTCTCCAAAAAAGAATCTAATCTGCTTGATATCACATTTCATGACTCATTCTTGCATATGATTTTCTTGAGAAGCGGCTGCAGAACTTCCCCAGAAAAGGGCAGAGAGAGGAGAGTCAAAGTTTATACATTACAGCTTTTCAAATCATAGAAGTATCTTGTCAGTACCAGTGGCTAAACCAGTAGTTAAACAAGGGGCTAAATTTACTTTGTTTTTCTTGAAAGAAATTGACCCCCCCCCTTTTCAAATGAGCAGAGAAAGAGGCTAGAGAAAAATTATAAGGTTATAAAGAATTAGATTTACACATGCATGAACAAGGTTTGAAATATGGTATTTCATTCAGAAGTACACACCATTGTTGCTTCTAGAGTTTCTTAAAGCAACTTCTGATCTCAGTACAATGGAGGTAAAAGTGGGAAAAATAGGAAGGGTTTGACTTCAAAAACTAGAAGGATCTAAAAGAACAGCCAAGAATCACAGAAAATACAGGCTGAAGTAAAGAATAAATTCTGCTCACAGATGGTTCACATCTGCCAATATCAAAAGGAAGAGACAGTTCAAGAAGCGTTGCAGATACTTTAATATTCTGATGGCCCAACAAAAATCTTTTCTAGCTTTGGAGTTCCACTCCTACCAGTGGCGAAAGCTCGAAATGTGTTCTCCTGTGCTATTACTTAGGTACACTTCTAAATGACTTCAACATTATCCAAGCACAGCACTCATTTAATCTGTGAAAAGACACGTTATCAGAATAGCCCTTCTACAATCCAACCCTGATTTTTGCTCTATTACATTTCTGAAAAATCCTGGAGACATCAAATATTTACCTGGGTAGGGTTAGTATGAAAATCATTTATCTCTGTAATGGAGGAGGAGGAAAGAAGCAKCAGGAGAAAGCTAAATTGATCAAGATCCCCTTTACAACAGTATTGGGTGGTAAAACCACCAGCCATTTCTCCAAGAATTTCTCTCCTTAGGGGAGGCAAAAGCATTGGGGTTTGCATTTACATAAACCTAAAGATGAAGAAAGTGAAGAATTCTGTCTACCCCACACCCTGTGGCCACCAAATGCATGCATGGTTTCTGACAGGACCTCCACTGTATGGCATTTACAGTTCCCACAGAAAACAGTTCATCAAGATGCTCTTTTGACCTGGATCTTCAGGTCAGAAGAGCTTCATCAGGCACATGACAGGGTCTTTCTGTGGTTTCTTGTGTTTACATACAAGCTCTAACTTTTCTGTAGTGTCAGATCATATCCTCTGGGGTATAAGATACTGGCCTGCAAGGGAAAATACATCAATAAATGAACAATTCAGGAGTCATTGCTAGGTACCAAGTTGTCACACTTGGTAACCAGTTCAGCAGTTAAAGGCTTCCACTGCTGAGGAAAGTGGGAACATCCAAAACACAGAACACCAGAGAACACCTAGCAACAGCCAAAAGTTTTATTATCTTAAGTATCAGTGATGCTAAGTCTCAGATGCATCAGAGCACAAACTTGTTTTTATGGGAAAAAGTATGTTCTAAACATATACCCTCATTTACAGCATCAAATAATTAGCAGACTGCTATCAATGCTAATGACCAGAAACTCTTATGAGCATCCAAAGACATCATCTGTGACAGAGCARGTCTTACAGATCCCCAAATCATTACTCTCTTAGGGAAACTTTAACACAAACAGTTTATATTTAGTCTATTAAAAAAAAAAAAACCCACACAGGTTGAACATCATATTTCAGTAGTTAGCTCAGGTATTCCCAATTCTATGCATTACAAAGCCATTTTAATTTTTAGTTAATAAGAATTAAAAACATTTTCTTCAAAGGCTTTTGAGTTACCCAAATAGCTTTATGACGAAGGTGCAGAGACAAATGCTAAAGCACACTGAAATAAACAAAAATTTATCGATCACTTTAAAAAGCTAAAATTAGGGAATGACCATGGAAATTAATTTTTAATGTAAAGTGTGTCCATTTTTGTTCTGTCCTTTGAAAAGTCAGAATTGCCTAACATAGGAGACTGCCTCATATTAGGACCAATATGGTAACATTTAAGAAAAAGTCATGAATATAAAAAAAAAATTACAAAATATTCAACTATTTGAGAGGAGTCATACAACCTTTTATGATAGATAATTTCAAAATATTACACTTTCACTACAACACCTGCATTAAAGGTCAAAGATAGTGAACTGCAGCCTATGAAAAACACAGGGATTAGGATACTTCAGTAAGACCTCCAATAAATATCAGCTTACATTAGAAGCAACAAGATTTAATGGATGATACTCTGAAGTTACTGAAGCAGTGCCCAAGCATGGTATGGTGTATACTGTGCTACTGTCTCTCCTGTTTTCTCATTGAGATACAAAACAGTATTAGTCATTTCAACCAGCATGGCTACAAATGTCTCACAGCCCATTCCATAAGGGACGGAATTTAGCTATGACCCTGAGATAAATCCTAAGTCAAGTGACTGGAATTACTGACAAATATCCCAGTTCTGAAGTACCTCTATACCCAGGTCCCATTTCTTGCACTCAGAGTTTGAACCTTTCAAAACTGGATTTGTTGACGGCCATGGTCTATCAAAGCCTCTGAAATAGGAACCACCTCATTAACAAGACTTCAGTTCATACCAGACCCCAGCCATCCTTTTCCTGTGTGTTTGATATGGCTTGCCATTTCTCCACCATTACAGAAATACATGGACCATACATCACTATTTTCCTGAGCAGAATACAAACTCCAAATAAAACAAAACCCTGTACTGAAACGTGTGGTTTAATTTACAGTTTAGATAAAATAAGTCTACCACAGCTAAAGTTTGGGGGATTTCTCCTTTCTTCTACAAAAGGAGAGGAAGCCCTTCTCTTCTTTTTAAAAGCTTGCAGCTTTAGGGCTTATATTATTATTACCTATTTAAAATGCCCTAAAAGATAACATTTACTGAGATCCAGGATCAATAACAGATTAGGGAGGAAAAGCCAAATTTAGTCTTCAGATCAATGCAGAGTTCTCAGTTTTCTTGCCCAAAGACCAGCAATTCATACAAGAGGAAAAAAATGACACTTGGGTGTATTAATATGTTAGTACCTTAACACAAGACAAAACAGTTAAATTAGAACTACCTACAGAGCTAGATTCTGAATGACACATTAGCAATTTTAAGACTGTGTGTAGTCATATTTTTTAAAATGCTAAAAAGTACTTTTCTTTGCAGTAACATAACTGGTGATAAGTCTTATTAGTAAGTATAATAATTTTCTGTATGCAACATTTCAACATGAGAACAAAAAAATTTTTCAAGATTTCTTAAAAAAAAATCAAATTTCATAGCTATATTGAGGTGTTGGGCTTTTTACATTGAAAAAGTTCAATGGAATTCAGCATGCTATGAATTACACATTGGGAAAACTCTGAAATAATAAGCGTTAGAGTTTTGACACACAGTCACTTAAAATACAGCTGGAATGGTTAGTTACCATACTAATGCCAAAGGTTATCACCTTACAGCAGAGTTACTGGGTAGAAAACAAGCCTGGTGGGTTTTTTTGTTTGTTTGKTTGGTTGGTTTTTTGCTTCAGCACAAAGACTGTTGCGATTTAACTTAAGTCATCAGACCATGGGCTAAAACAATTGAGGGAGTTCATGAATCTTATTTTACCAACTGATATAGAGAAAGAATAGTGGAAGCACCTGAAACTTATGTTTGGGGATTTACCGAATGAAGAAGAGAAGTCAAGAGAACTGGGTTTGTAAAGTCTTAAGGCTACGAAGAAATCTCACTGCTGTCCACAGCTACCCAACAAAAGGGTGTAGAGAAGGTGGAGCCAGACTCTTGTCGAAGGGGCACAGTGATAGGACAGAAGGCCAGGGACATTTTTTGGAACATGGAAAATTCTGATTAGATATAGGGAAAAGCTTTTTCACCATGAGGGTGGTCAAATCCTGGAAGAGATTGTGCAAAGAGTATGTAGAATCTCCATCACTGGAGATGCTCAAAATTAAGTTGGGCAAGTCCAAGTGACCTGATTTAACTGGACCTGCTTTGAACAGGACTAGACAGTCTCCAGAGTTCTCTTCCAAACTAAGTTATTCTATGCTTACATAAGAATTTTCAAAATCCTTATTCTTGTACATACCTTTGTACTCAAGGGAGTTACTTCCTCTCAAGAAATGCTTTTTTTAAAATCATTACTGATACTAACAATCACATAAGGATTTGGTTATCACCAAAACAGCAGTTAACAAATCTGAGAGAATCTGGTGAAGGCATCTGCAAAAGGTGCAGATTTAAAGATTGACAGCTCTAAAGATATCAGTACTGTTCCATCACTGACATGTCCTATCCACCAGCTATTATTCTCAACACATTTTACTTCAAATGGCTTTACATATGAGCAATCCAGGTAGGAAAAAAAAAAAAAAAGTAATGCTTAGATGAGGTCATAGATTTAAAAAAAATTTTTTAATCAACAAGTGCTCTTAGCTGGCTTTAGAATACCTATGTTTTAAGTACTTCACCCAGAGGATAAATGCTAACTGGCCGATTTTGAAAAATGATGCAGCTCACTTTGAAAACCCTGGAGAGACTCTTTAGTTAATTATAAGCAGAGGTTATCCAGGACATGATTAAATATAATTCTGTTGTACTATCTCTTGATTTTCAGGTCAGCTTATACATACACTGTATTAACATATTGTGAGTTGGGAGATGAATCAAAGACTGAAAGAGCATGAGAAATAGATTAACGCGTCTGAAATTGCTGAAAGATAAATCTTTAATAATCAGAAATTAAAAAAAAAGGCAGGAAACAGGACAAAACTGAATCTAGATTCATCCCTTGACAAAATCAGATGTCTAATTAAATACTTGGAGAAACAAGTAGCCTTGAAAAACTGCAACAGCGTTTTTTTTTTTGTTTTTTTGTTTTTTTTAAAGAAATGAAGTTCAGGAAGTTTTTTTCCTTGCTTGTTAAATCAAATATCTATTAACAAACTCAAGGCTCTTCTGATCCAGCTTAAGCAGTCACTCATCCACCTACCCCTTATTTATCAGTGGCCTGATTCCCAAAAGAAAGCTTTCTCTCTGTGCTTAAAATTTTGCACTTTTATTCTCAGTACCCCCAAATCATGCTCCAAAAATCTGTGCAGATTAGCTGTCTCCAACCCTTCTTGTCTTGTACTGGCATTATCTCAGAAAAAGGTAATCCTTGAAAGTCAGAAGTGTTCAATTTTCCTCATCACTTCTGCTTTCCCCAGTGCAGTCTCTTAGAAATCTAAAGTAGCAATTAAGATTCCCTTGGGTGATATTATCTATGTAGCTTTCTCACTGATATTTTCTGCTTTTTTCCCCTCCCGTCCTTTATTTTATTCTTTTGCCTACACTGGTGGATCTCTTACTGAAACGTGACCTGTGACATGTGTGAATCAGACCAAACAAGCCACATTTTTCCCTAGTATAACTTTACTGACTTCAGTGGCCCTAAGCCAGGTATAGATTTATTCCAGTATAGACAGATAAACATGCACAGTATGTCAGTCAGGTACTTCCACTGGCTCTGCATGCCCTTCTGCATCAAATGAAAAATTCTCCTGTTTGCTCTTCRGGGTTCTGACAGCTCTGTCTCTGCTCCTGTTTCATTGCTACTCTTCTAGCAATTTAATTCCAGCTTCACTTTCTTCCCTCATTACAAATCCTGGCTCCTTACCCTGAATGTGCAACCTCTTTTCAAGTGATCCAGCTCCCAGACCTCTCCTGCTCCTGCAGCCCCTCTCACGTGTTACACAGCTCGCACTCTTACATCAACTTCATTGAAAAATATTTTATTGAGGGAAAGAGAGAAAGAAATATATATTTTATATATATTTTTATATATATATATATATGGAAACATTTCTTTAGGCTTTTCTCAGCATCTCATCTATCTTGCATCATAATAACCTAGACCAGTGATATCTAATCTCTGACCCTAAAGACTGTCAAATGTAGGCCTGAAGGGTGCCTTATTAACTAAGCAAACAGTTTCATGTGCAGCTGAACTAGTGAAGCTTCACTTCCTACAGCTGTGTGTCTAATGGCTGAGCTGCAATCCTAGTGCTTGCTCCTTCCCTACAGTAACCCTACAGCCCTCCTATGTCTCTTTTTTTTTACCCCTATAGCTCACCCAAGCAGGAATTCGAGACAGAGGGGAGCAGTTAAGAATCTGCCCGTTCTCTTGCTCATTTGTTTGTTTAACACATCATAAGTTGATCCATTAAGCTGAAAAAGTTAGTTGCTACTAAATTATGATCCTGCAATGAAACGCACCAGGGAAACATGCACACAGAAGAACAGTTCTCACTGCAGAATCCAGACCTGAACCTGCAAACCTCCCGTCAGGATCCCACCACAATTCCCTCCCTAACTGCTGTTCACCTCTTTGGTGCCATCACTGGTACATATTTAGATATAGGTCATTTGGACCTAGGGAAAAAAAACAACCTATCACTGTTGATTAAAGAGGACATATGCCCACACCCATGTTTTCTAATTAAGATGATGAAATAACTTTGGATTTTAACAGAGATACTTCCACCTTCCTGGTTTTCACTATACGATTATGACAAACCACGAGTGGCACAAAGCCTTCCATGCAAAGCTACATTGCATATTCAGGAGAAAGGCCATGCTAGCACAGGGACTACTGCATAAATCTGAATCCCTGGTGACAAAAAGATGCAAACACTGCCACCTTGCCTTGGGACATGGCAGCACACTCGACCCCAAGAAATCCTGCAGAGCAGCTGAACCCTTGGAGACCTGCTGCCGCCTCCTGCCTGTGAAACACTGCAGGAGCTCCTGTACCCGCAGCTCCCCGAGTGTGCAAGACACATCCTGCAGCTCTCAGCTATACAAAGGCGACTGCATGGTATTTCTAGGGTTAAGAAAGGTTTGGCCAATCAAACCTGCCATATAGCCACTAGAAGCTGGAAGAAGGATAATGTTTAATTAAGCATATTGTGATTTCTTCATCCTAATAAACCATATTTACACTTTGGCTACCCTTTAAAAGCAACCTACATCTCCTGCCTACAAATAAAACGATACGATACCTTCCTCTCCCTAAACAATTCAAGCTTTGAGAAGTACTCAGTCTTCAGAGAGAACTAGATCAGTTTTTACTGCTCACATGTAATGGTTGTTTTGTTCATAAGACCCTACGCTGAGTGTTGGTCTTTTCTTTGTACAAGGTACTAACCCCATTCACTGCAACAGAAGCTGTTCACGCAATGCTGAGAAAAACAGGTCTCTATAACTGGTCATGTTAGATGCAGTATGGATATACTGCATAGTTCAAACTTTTAAGTTAGTTCAAATTATCTTTAAACATTTTGATTAAGCCAAAAAGAGCACTTCAAAGTTAAATCCATAGAGTAGTGCGACTTATATTGTTATTTTATCAAACTATGAAAATCTTCTCATTCACCACACTAATTTTTGCTCCTTTTTACTTATTACAATTATATTACTTTAGATTAAAAGCACATGAAATTTAACTTCTCACTGGATTGTATCTTCCCCCCTCCCATCATTTTCTTTAAGTGTTTGGTAGGTACTTTTGTGTGCATATTTGCTAAAAAACTACCAGAATAAATACATGTACCAAGACTTAAGGAGCCTTATTTAATACCATTCTTCACAATACAGCCTTTCCAGGTGACTACATTATAAATATGTTTAAAAAAATAAATTAAATGGACTAGTAAAGCAATACTCTGCCATCACATTCAATCCTTCTCCTTCTGCCTGCCTCAGAACATCAACTGGAATTGAACATTTTAACAGGGGCACACTTACCCACCTCTGAGGGTCTGGGCTTAGAAGTCTGGTAAAATGAGTTTGAAATAACTTGAATTTTTAAAATTCAGGTTTTACTTACAGCAGCACAGATTTTTAGAGGTGTCTGGGTTCTTCTTGCCCAGTGAATCTTACACGTCATATGCTCAAAAAATTCTACCAACAGACCCACAAATATGAAATTAAATTATCCAAAAGTAGAACACTGCTGGAACTAAAAATTGCTTTAAAATGTATTCGAGATTTGAATGAAATACAGACGCAAGTAAATCCTACTGCCTGCTTCTGACTGAAGATCACAACTGTTCAATTTCTGGATCACTGTGGAAATTCATTTCATTTAAATTGGACATGTTCCCACCTGACTGCTGATTTAATGTGATCTTAAATCTTATAAAACTATTGCTATTGATGTCAACAGGCCTACAGCCATGACTGAAGTTCAGCAGGAACCTTATTGAGCTGGGGGTACAGCATACAAGCACACAAGACAACTCCTGAATAGTACTGAAAACCCTAATCAGTCATAATGGAAGTTATTTGCTCCATAAGAGACCACTCAAGACAGATAAAAATGAAAAAGAGTCCAGCACTGCTTTAAAACTTGAATCTCATTTCCTTCAGTATGGTATAGCTCAATGAAGCTGATGAATTAGGTCAGCTTTAGTAATTTGTGAGACTATACCTTTAAAGTTGAGGAGAGCAGAGGACTTGCTGATCACATAATAGCAAGTCAGCTGTTTCAAATCACCATTTTGAAACATTATAATCATGATCATCTGTTCTACAAACCCCACCAACACACAAAGAACATAAGCTTTATTTAATATCAAAAATACCAGTTTTGGCATGCAAGCACAGCCCAAGTTAATACTGGAAATTGCTTGGAGACACAGTCCAGAAACCTTGTCAATTAAAGACAAGAGTTAGAAATCTTGGGTCCTACTTTGTTTTGATTACTAGTACTCTTTCCAAATGTTATGACTGTACCTTGTTTAAAATGAGAATAATCCTCTTATTTACAAAAACATGTCAATTCTTATTTACTTATAAATGTGCTGTTCCCTTGTCAAACACAACAGCAGAACACTAAAAAAAGTTCTCATATATATTGCTAGCTACAGTAATCTTTTAAATAGAAAGAGATTCTGTAACTTAAGTCATAAGGTGCAATTACACTTTTGTGGGCTGGAGGACAAACTACTTAAGAGAAATACCCACTCTGTAAATGCCATATCAAAATAATCCTCTCTTAACAAACAACGACCTAAAAAGTTTACAAATTTGTTTTAAACAACAGATAATGGCAGTAGCTTCAACCCAGCATGGTGCTTATGACCAAACAGTTCAGTGGGACTTAAACATAAAATTAGGTCTAGGTCCTAAATTTACAAAGATGGAGGAGAAGAAAAAAAAAAAGAAAAGAAAAAAGAAAGAGTACTGTTGACTTCATTCCATCTCATTTGAGTGAGTTCTCATTTCAGAAAGTTTGCAAGCCAACACAGAACCATCACAGATTGGACCATACCCACAGGTTATGAAGCTCTGGAGAAAAAAAAATCTCTCTCTATATATATATATCTCGAATAYACTCATACAGCTTCTTTTTGATACTGAACAAATAAAGCATGCCTTTTAATTGCTACTCATTTTTCCCAAAAATTATGATGGAAGAAAGACAATATACAATAATATGTACTAGTCAACTATTTCTGCAAGAAGTGGGTGACTGCTTAGAATTACACTAGTTCCGGAGTGACTCATGTATTTTGAGCTTTTCYTGTAGGAAAGCTGTTCCGAGGCTCGACAGTCCTATCAACACGAGCCGCACCACTAAATTTCAAAAGCTGACAGTAGTACGAGCGACCGCTTCGCGCCACGCTTCCCTCCAGTAACGGGCGAAAAACGACTGTTTCACCAGCCTCAAACGATGGCAGCGCGYGAGGAACGCTCGCCAACGCTGCCTGGCGCGCTCCGCCAATTCGTGTGCGCGTCGCTCATTAAACTCGTTACAGGCGCTCGAGGGAAACACGAGGACAAGTTCACCTTTAGATAGTCAGGCACAAGGGGGGGGGGGAGCCTCCCAGAGCCAACAGCGGGCTGTTAGAGCAGGATCAGGCCCCGGGGGAAGTTATGAGCTGCAGAGGGACTCCGAGCCGCAGCTGAGAGCACACGCGGGCTCCAGGCTACCTTCTCCCAGTACGGCTCGGGGAGCAGACCCGAGGAGGAGCCGCGCCAGCGCCGGCCCCGCGGCCGCAGGGAGG